>NW_016107499.1:220119-252059 GCF_001604975.1 Cebus imitator | reverse complement strand
TTACAGCTGAATGCAGCCTTTACCTCCCAGGCTCAAGCAGGCCTCCCACCTCAGCCTATCAAGTAGCTGAGAGCACAGGTGCATAACACCATGACTGGCTTACATTTTAATTTTTTTTATAGATACAAAATCTCTTCCATGTTGCTCAACCTCCTTGTCTCCAGGGATCCTCCTGCCTCTCCCTTACGGAGAAAAAGAAACCTTTATATACTATTGGTTGGGATGTAAATTGTTGTAGCTATTGTGAGGAAGAATCTTAAAAAAAAACAAAAACTCAGGACTATCATATGATTCAGCAATTCAATTTCTCAGTATTTACCTAAGGGAAATAAAATCAGTATGTCAAAGAAATACCTATACTCCCATGTTCATTGTAGTATTATTCACAGTAGCCAAAACATAGAAGCAATCTAAATATTAACCAACAGATGAATGGATAAAGAGCCTTACAACAAGAACCTTAAAACAAGAAGAAAATCTTGCCATTTTTGACAACGTGGATGAAACTGGATTGCCTTATGCTAAGTGAAATAAGCTAAATCCAGTAGAAGAAACACCACATGATGCCACTTATATCTGCAATATAAAATAGTCAAACTCACAGATGCAGAGAATGAAATTGTGGTTGCTAGGATCTGGTGAAAGAGAGAAATGGAGGGATTAGTCAAAGAGTATGAGGTTTCAGGTGTAAAAGATGAATTAAATCCTAGAGGTCTACTTTACACCATAGAGCCTATAGTTAGTAATATTGTTTTAATACTTAAAAATTTACTAAGAGGGTAGATCTTAGGTGTTTCTATCATAAACCAAAAAGTATCTGATACAGCTCTCAATCAATTCAGATGTTTTTCTGCCGAGGTTAAAGACCACAGCCTATGGCACAGCCTCAGGAGGTCCTGAAGACATGTTCTCTGTTTGTTTGGTTACAGCTTGATTCTATACATTTTAGAGAGACAGAACTGATGCACAAAGACATAAATCAACACATGCATGGTATACATTTTTCTGGCAGGGGTGGACTTCCAGGTCAAAAGTGAATAGGTGCAATTGGTTGAAAGGCTTTATCACTGCCTAAAGTGTTGTAATCAGCTTGAGTTAAGGTAAAGGGAAGGGTATCCATTCGGTTGTTCAAAGGTTTAGTATTTTATTTGTGGTTTACAGTATCATAAATCAATAATAATGATATGAATTTAATAAACAGCGTTGGAGGAAACTTTTGAAAATGATTAATAGGTTTGTGGCATAGACTGTGGTTGTGGCTTCATACATATATACTTATTTCCCAATTCATCATAATGTATACATTAAGTATATACAGGTTTTTAAAAGTCAGTTATACCTCAAGAAAATAGTTTCAAATGAAAGACTACAAACTGTACATTTATATTTATGTGGCCTCTTGAAAGTCAAAACTATGGAGACAAAAAAACAAAAAGAGTTTTTAGGAGCTGCAATTGGATAAGGAGGTATTGACTAGAAAGGGACCTAGAGAATTTTTGGAAATAATGCAGCAGTTTCTATCTCTATTATGGTGATTATTAAACAAATGTGTGAATTTGTCAGAACTCATATTTTACTAAAAGATGTAAATTTAAGGTCAATAAAAATACTAACTTGCTTGCGTACACAGTCGAAGTTAATCTGCCCATGGTGTAGTTTCCCCAGGTCTTTCACTCAGGCATAAATATAAATACTTACATAGGGAGAGGTTTTGATATAATAGAAAAGCTACTATAGAAAACAGATATGGGTACTGAAGGCTCAGCTCTAAGCCAAATATTAGCCTTATGCTACTTACATATTATATTATTAAAACAGAATTGTAGCTATATTCCTGATAAAAAACTGACAGCTTAAATAGGTCAAAGTAACTTTATTCAGTGGTTAAAATATGGTAAGCCAGAGACTGATTCCAGCCTTACTGACAGCCTTGTTTTTATTTCCTTTATATAGCACATTTTCAGAAAACATCTTGCATGTTATAGCTAATGGTTCAATGAGAAAACGATGTGATCTTTTAATTTGGGAGGACTCCACTGAAATGGTATTCATAAATAAACTGTTAGAAAAAGTCCTCAACTAAATTTTTGAAACTTCTTAACAATATGAAAAACAGAAGAGGAAATATTTAGCAACATGGATTAAGGAAGTCCTTATATTTTTTTTGTAAAAAAAAAAGATTTTGCAATGTGATCAATATTGGTCTTTAATGGAATTCACACAGTATTTCCAATGGTTCATTAAATACAAAGCACCGTGCAAAAATTTTGCACTTATCAGTTAGATTAGGATAATAATAATATGTCAAGTTGATAAGCTCTTGAATAACAAGGGTGAAGTAGAGAGGGTAGAGCAAATCAAATTGCAAGAATAACAGAAGCACATATATTTAAATGAAACTCTGGTAGACACTATGAGTGAATCAATCTTTTAAATTTCCAAATTTCATTTTTAACATCTTGGAAGCTTTTTATTTTTTTTTCTGAAAGATCAGGAATTGTTACTGTTTGTAAACATATGCTTAAAATATAATTAAAAGCATGCAAGATTGGCCAAGAAAAGTCAAGGTTATCATTGCAAATTACTATTAGTAAATAAAGTTTATGATACTGGAATGAAAGGTTTATGTATCTTCATTTTCATTCGTAACTACTGTTAGTTTTATTTAGTATTAAATAGATACTAAAATAAAATTTATTTATATATACACCTGGAGATAAATGGAATACATTTATTTTCATGACTAATATTTTATAATGTTTATATCTTCCTTTAATAAATATTAAAGAAATTACATACATTGACATTTTCTCAGCCTATCATACATATGATAAAAAACAAAAAATATTTGTCAAATAAATAAATATTGTAGGGTAGTGAAGTGACCCAGCTATTACAGTCTTGTACAACTTTGTATTTTTCCTAAAAATTGTAGCAACAGAAAATTCTGATGACATTAATAATTAGCTACTTTCCACTAAATGTTTTTCTAATTATAGTGAAAATGGATTTCAGAGTATTCTGACTTTATCGTACATTTAATAAACTAAATTTAGTAGCAGGTAAGCACAATACTTCAGGCATCCTCTTCACTAACCTCAAGCAAATGCCAGTTCCTTGTCCTTTCAGGTGATACACATACAAACACTTATGTAAATGGTTGCTCCATACCAACACAATTTCCCAAAGCAGAGTTTGGCTACTCTTCCTAACAAGAATCAGACATGTAACAGGTGTGAAGTGAAACCTCACTGTGATTTTTATTTGTGTTTACCTCGCGATTAGTGATGTTTAGGACCATTTCACATACTCATTGCCATTTTTATGTCTTCTTGAAAAAATGTCTATTTGTGCCCTGTGCTTATATTGTGACTGTTTTTTGTTTTCTAACTTGCCATTGAGTTGTGTGAGTTCTTTACATATTTTGAATATTAACTGTCTTTTCATTTGATTGATTTTTTCCCTTTACTATGCAGCTTTTTTATTTGATGCAATCCCATTTGTCTATTTTTAACTTTGTTTCCCGAGTTTTTTGTGTAATATCAAAAATATAATTACAAAGACCAATATTAAGAGCTTTGCTACTATGTTTGCTTCTAGTAATTTTCCAGTTTCAAGCTTTGTGTTTGAGTCTTTAATCCATTTTGATTTGCATTTTATATATGAGGGTTCAGTTTTATTCTTTTGCATATGATATGCAGTTTTCCCATCATCAGTTATTGAAATGGCTATTCTTTCCCCATTCTGTCTTCTTGGTACTCTTGTGGAAAATTAGTTGACTATGCACACTGGAGTTTATTTCTTGGCTCTATTCTGCTTCATTTGTGTATGTGTCTGTTTTCATGTCAGTACCATATTGTTTTAATTACTATAGCTTTGCAATATAATTTGAGATCAGAAATTGTGATACTCAAATTTTGTATTTTCTTTTTCAAGATTGTTTTAGCTATTAGGAGTTCTTTCTTAGTTCCATACAAATGTTAGCATTTTTTTTCTATTCCTGTGAAGAGTATCATTAGAATTTTGATAGGAATTCTATTGAATCTTTGTATCACTGGGTAATAAAAACATTTTGACAATATTAAATCTTTTAATTGATTAACATAGGATATGTTTCCATTTTCTTGTGTGATCTTCAATATCCTTCATCAATCTAATTTTATAGTTTTCAGTGAACAGATCATTCAATTACTTGGCTAAAATTACCTCCAAGAATTTTGTTTCTTTTCCATACCTTTTAAGATGGCAGCAAAATATAACAAATGTTGGTGAGGGTGTGGTGAAAAAGGAACTGTGTACACTGTTGGTGGGATGTAAATTGGTACAGCCATTATAAAAACAGTACGGTGAGTCCTTGAAAAATTAAAAATAGACTTATCATATGACCCAGAATTCTCATTTTTGGGTACATACCCAGCCATAAAATAAAATCAATATATTAAACAGATGCCTGCACTCTCATGTTCACTATAGCATTATTCACAATGGCAACGTTATGGAAATATCCTAGGTGTTCAGGGTTCATCTCAGGAGAATGGATAAAAAAACTGTGGTATGTATACATACACACACACACACACACACACACACATCAAATAAAATACTATTTATCCTTTAAAAAGAAAGAGAGAACTTCTATGTGTGACAACATGGATGATCCTGGAACACACTATGCTGCTTTTGATAATGCAAACAATAAGTCAAAACCATAGAAACAGGGAGTAGTACTGTGGTTACCAGGGAATCTGGGGTGGGAGAGGAGGAGAAAATGCGAAAATATAGGTCAAAGGGTAGAAACCTGCAGTTGTGTAGAACAAATAAGTTTAGAGATCAAATGTACATTTTGAGGACTTAATAATATTGTTAGTATTATTGTATTTTATATTGAACATTTCCCAAGGAAGTAGACCTTAGGCACTCTTACCACACAAAAAAGGTAACTGGGAAAGGATTAATAGGTTAATTTGCTTAACTGTCGGAATCATTTTAGTGTGTGTGTGTGTGTTTGTGTGAGATATATATATACATCAGCATGACTTATGCATTAAACAAACACAATTTTAAAAGAAGAAAAATAAATCAGGCATTTACAATCCCCACGATCAAGGCTGGCACAGGACCTCTTGGAGGATTAGCCTAAGGCATTGTCTATAAAGTTAGTATCTATAGATCTTGCTGTTTTATAATCTATTCAGCCAGAGACAGTGAAAACCTCTAAAATAATTAACCCACTCTTCATTTTTTACTGACCTTATCAATTAGAATCCATTTTCAATATTGAAAGGACTTATACATGGTCACTATTTGTACCAATAAATCCCATTTATCGTATTTACCATGTTAATTAAGAAAGTGCTGAACAAAGTAGTCAATGTCCCTTTTTAATCACACCGTGTGCAATATAAACTATCTGATGGGAAAATGTATTCTTTGGAATATTTACTGCTTTTTGCTTATAGCTTAACCTAAGGAATATGCAATATCATAATCTATACTGAAGTGTTTTCAAGAAAATCACAGATGTCATAATATGGTGGGAAAATTAATATTAACCTAATATTAATCATATTTTGTTTTGTTCTTATTAACTGTTTTGTAACTTTAGGTCAGTTATTTTTATAGGCAATGGCCATTCTTATTCTACATAAACTTAGAAAATCCTCCTGTCCTTTTAAAAAAATGTTTGAACACCTATAAGCTATACAGTACTTATTTAAATAGACATGATAATATATACAGACTATATATTGCATTACTTAAAAATTTCCTGATTTCTTCAAACTATCATTTTTTAAATTTAAAAACTATGAAAGTAAATAGATTTACTATGAACTTACACTAAAAGATATTTTTAAATATGCATGATACATGTTCCAAACTATGTTTTAGCTAATGAGCTGTTGATTATTAATTTAAGACTTATCTAAGATAATCACTGGCATTTTAAGCTTTTGCAACTTAGAGAACATATTAGAAATGGAGGCAGTGATTTTCAGTCTTTTATAGCAAATGATAAAAGGAACCAGAGAAATGAATAGTTTCTTATAATGGACATCTTATGCCAGTGTAGCTTTACTGAAGGAATCACACTGCAAGAGGAAAGTAAAAAGAAATGTACACCGAATAAATAATATTTTCCATTATAGGTTTGTGTAACTAGATCAACCACGACAAGGGGAAAATAACTTGGCAAAGGTATTCAATACCTGATAATAGAAGAACAACCAGAAGTGTAGTAAATTGCCCTAGATATATGTGTCCCAGTATTATTTCTTAGTAATTTCTAATTAGTTCTAAGTAATTCTGTATTTCCCTCCAGCAGAAGCCTTATATTCAAGTACAAGATGTGGCACAGCTTCATCAATGGCATCTTCATTATAAAAGTTCTCTCTCTAGACTTTAGTTTCATCCTTTCTTAAAATATGAAATATTGATCAAAGTAACTCAGAAAGTCCTCACTTGTTATGCATCCTTTTACTTCTAAACATAAATAAATAATTAACAAAATACACAAAAATAAAGACATGGGCACAATATAAGATAAACAATCCCAGACAATAAGTGGAATCAGAACACCTAACAAAAATTAGACTGAAGCCATGGCTGCTTTGTTGTCATTCCGAAAGTAGAGGCATGCAGGAATTTAATGAGAATGAGGAATAAAAACTCATCTCACTATTTGAAAACAAGTGGTGAGGGGTAGATGGAAGAAAAGTTCCCATTTATGAAAGTAAACCAAAAAGCAAGCAGATATTGCAAAGCACCGTACTCCCGCAGGCCTGGGGTGGCACCCTAGGACTGCGCCCTGTGAGGCAAAAGGAAAAATGTGTGCTCATATGTGTGTTTAGCAAAACATTGCCCTACATTTTGGACCAATGAAAAAGTGAATTAATATTTAACAATCAGAAAACATTATTACATATAAAGCCCCTTGTTGCTCATTCCATTTTTTAGTCACTGTCAGCCTTTATAAATTTAGAAGTATGAGACTATTGGACAAACTGTTTCCATTGTACAATAAATTCACGGTAATAAAGCAAGTAAACAAGACCCTTTCATTATTTACAATTTTTATATTTTGTTCATAAATATTTTGCATTAACTTTAAATTTTGAAATGCTACATTAAATATTTTTGATTACTACTGAGTTTTTGGCACTTTCTTAAATTTTAGATTCAATGAGCAGGCCTCAAAGTCTTCTACTAGTTTTAATTTTGGTGCATTTGTAAAACATAGACGCATTTTAACCAGAAATGGCTGATACAGAGAAATCTTCAACCAATTCTGAGACAGGACCTCATAAATGACCTTTCCATGACCTTATGGATCTCCATAGCACTACTGCAGGCAGATCAATTTTAGTATTTTAGGTGCATAGTTTCTGAGAAACTAGTGTACTTCTAGTTTTTCAATCTCTTGGACTAGTATATAGCTCTTATTATCATTATACAAAATAGTTTTCTAGGTATATCAATGTTCCAGGTAGCAGGATGAGAAAAGGAAGATGAGGCATTTCCCTTTCTTTGTGCATTAAAGTTACAATCCTCATATCCCATTGGGTAGAGTATATTCATAAGATCACAACTACCTGCAGACTCTGTGGCCACAGTATAGCCTACATTCCAGCTGACCACATGCCCAACCATAATGTAGGAGCTGCATAGCCATATAAAAGACATACTAGATGTGGCATGCGGCAATCATTAATCTCTGCCACAAATTTTGAGCAAGTAATTAATAATTAGGTTATAAATTGAAAAAATATAAAATATTTGTGTAAGAAACACTAAAAAACATTAGATGATACTAAAAACAGAAGAAAAAATTTTCAACACAATGTAACTGTGAGATAAAGAAGTTAACACATTGTTTAAAAAATAGAGGATTTAAACAGAAAAATGAATGAATTTATTTAATTAATATATAGAAAATTATGTATCTTTTACAGAGAAGATATGTATTACTTCTAAGGTATCATGTAATTATCACAAAAAAATAACCACTTTCTTATTTAAAATGAATATATGGGTCATTTTCAGTTGGATGTTTAATAACAGGACAATTGAAAATAAATACTACTGTGTAAGCTTACAAATCAAGTAGTACATGTTTGAAGAAAGGCATGTATAATATGCAAATTTCAACTAAAACAAGAAACTTTTCTAGTTAAGATAAACAGTTTTCTTGACCCCTCTTCAAGAAGATGCCCAAGTCCTAATGTGTGAAACTTTGTGGATTTATCAGTTTATATGCAATGGGGAATTAAGTTTGCAGATGGAGTTTTTTCTAAACAGTTGAAAATACAGAGATTGTTCTGAATTATCTATGTGGCCTCAATGCAATCATAACAGGTAAAAGGGGAAGAGAGGCACAAGAGAAATGAGAATCAGTGAAAGAGGGTCGTCTGGTTTTGAAATGAAAAAAGGAGCCAAAAGCCAATGGATGTGGACAGCTTCTCAAAACCAAAGAAAAGCAAGGAAACAGAATCTCCCCTATGGCCTCCAGAAAGAAACATAGCTTTACAGAAGTTTTGATCTTATCTTAGTGAGAAAGGTGTTGGGTTTCTGACCTCTAGATCTGTGGTATAATAAAAGTGCATTGTTTGAAGCCATCAAGTTTATGTAACTTGTAAGTGAAGAAAATGGAAAATTAATACACTATTTTGAAATGATTTTATATCAGCTAGCCGTATATCAATATTATTAATGCTCCTAAAGCAGTACTTAGGTAAAAATAATTATAATGTGTTAAAAACATGAGTGAAAAGTTAGAGATTAAATATATCACATTTTTCAACACAAAAATTCGAAAAACTATGATTTGAAGAAGGCAGCATTTCCTTTTCTTCTATTTGGAAATTGCACAAACATGATAAGAAAGTTGAGAAATTGAAATGAAACTTGGATTTTTAGAAAAATTATGACACAGCTAAACAAGCCCTGAAAAAACACATTTAAAAATAGGTAAAACTGCAGCCAGATGCAATGGGGATCAAATATTAGTAATTGCTCTAAGAACTTGAAAAGACTATGGCAATTAGTTTCAGAAGTCACCAGAAAATAGGCTTCTTGATTTGGCCATGCCTTCAGTGAATCTCTTTTATTTAGTAATGAAAAAGTATTGCATATCTGGAACCAGTTTTCTTCCTAGAAATGGCAAATAAAGGAATCATATAAGCAGGTCATATATTCAGGATGAAGCTGTCTCTATGTCAGAAGGGAAGGAAGAGTTGCTATCCTCTAAAACTAGTGAGAACTAGGAATAAACAAATATACCCTCAAAACCAGGGAGCAAAAGAAAAAATTACAAGTAACTAGCATCTGGTACTAAGCATTTTTCCAACATGGAACTCCTACAATAGATTTTAAAAAAATGAAAGACAGTGCAAAGATACTGCAAGGAAAATAAACATTTTTCTTTTAATTAGACAACAAAGCAGTTATTAGAAACATTGTTACATCTTGGTGAAATGGCAAATAAAATGATATACTGAATGCAGTCTATGAATGAATAAAACAAAAATAGAAGTATAAGAACTTAATAAAAAAATGTCAGAGAGAAAAAAATGTGACAAATGAGCTCAGGATAAATTGAATTGCACTGGCTCAACAAGTATGTTATTTATCATAAAACTTTTGAGAAGCTAATGTATGATAGGCACTATTTGAGAAATGTATGTTATATTAGGAAACAAAACAAATATCCCTATTGTCATGGACTTTATATGATAGAAGGAAGGTGGATTGGATACTAAAGTAAACATAATAACCATATAAATGATGTACTATATAAGAATGCCAAAAGTAAAACGGGAGAGTCAATATAACAGGATAAGGGTGAGGTGCTGGCAGTGTGAGTGAAGTATCAATAAGGCAAGGTTTGCATGCAGATGTCAACGGAATGAGTGAATATGCCAATCAAATAACCACAAGAGAAGCATCCTGGCAATGAAGCTAGCTAAAACTAAAATCCTCAGGCAAGCATGTATCTCTGAGCTCTTGAGAGGCCCCAAGGTTGATACAAGAATTGATATCTCTTCCAGCAGCTTCACAACAGTTTCCAGGTTACAAATAAAGTAACATACTCAACTACAAGAATTACCAAGCTCAGGAAAATCCAAAGCTATGGCTTTACCCAGGTTTTTATGGTATGATTCTTTTTCAATAGTACCTCCAGTCCAGAAGCAGTTTAGTAATCAGTGTTGTTACTGTTGCTGATTTTTTCCACTAAAACCAATGTTGCCTGGTAACACAGCTGACATTCTACCTTTATCAGATTGCAAGCAACTAGAAGAAGGTAAATTCAAGGTTCAGGTGTTTTTCCTGATAGTATGTGTTATCACTTTAAATTGTTGACCCATAATTATACATATTTATGGAGTACAGTGTTTCAATGCATGTATACATTATATAACAATTATATGAGAGTAATAACCATATCCATCCTTTAAATGTGTGTTCAAAATAGATGGAAGAAAAGTTTGTTGTTTTCTCTTTAATCATGCCTACTATGCGTAGTAACTTCGTATGTGTAGTTGTATTAAAATGTCCTCTAGAGGGAATACTTAAAATGCCCAGACAACAGAATTCCAGAATTTAAATAATATGTCAAGCCAAAACAGAGTATTTGCTTGGGAATTACCTTTCACTCTCTGGCATATAGGTGTCTCACTAAAACATCAACTTCATTTTTTTCAGGACCTATCAAAAAAAAAAACAAAATGGCATCAAGCAAACTTTTACTGGACCATCATGTTTTATTGAGTATTCAGATAAGACAGGTCTTTTTAGACTAAATTTCATTATAGTTCATCAGTGTTTATAGCATTTTAAAGAACAGTTGTAATGATATACTCTGAAACAGATTTCTCATGACGCCAATGTAGCTTAAATTTCAGGACCTCTCATTTGGAAAGCTCCCTACCTAGCTCTGCGTGAGAGATGACCTATCCTGTTTGTGTTATATATACGTGTATGTGTGTGTGTGTGTATTTTTTTAAAAAAAAGACATGTCCCCCAGGTTATTCATGCTTCAAGTCCTAAAATATTAATTCATCAATCTCATTCTTACTTTATTTGGGTGAGATCTATAAGGCAACTTCAAGAACAACAAACAAAATACCATGAGCTGTGTTGACTGGCTGCAATAAAGAATACATCCAGCATAGAAGCTTCAACTAGACACCATTTGATTAAATGAATTATAAACCACGGTTATTTCCAAAGTTCTATCACTATTCTATACAGTGTAAAAGTAAAATAAGTGGAGATAATCTAGGGATCAAGTAACATACATAATATAAGATCTTTTCTAGCACAGTAGCCCTTACTTCATAAATCAGAAAACTAATATGAAAAATATACCAACTATTAAGTGAAGCAATTAAAATTTTTTATCCAGGAACAGGGAAAATAACCAAAGGATGAATTTGAGTTCCTATGAACCAGCTGTGTAGCGATCATGAATGAAACCTCAATCATTACATGCTAACCATTTACCTTGATTCATGAAACATAATGTATCCCCAGGAATTTGCATTCACTTGTATCTATGCCAAACAATCCCTGAAATCTCTAAAAATTATTGTGGTATACATCTGACAGGTATCTTTGGGAAAGGCAAAAATAAATATGTATAATATGCACTCAGGATATTATTATAGAATCTTTTGTTTTTGTCAGTCACCTAGTTCTGCTTCATAAAGTAGACCTGTGATTGTGAACTGACTCATTTCTGAAAACTAGGTGAGATGCTTTAAGTTTCCATCATATGATTTAAGATAGCACTCTGCCTGTCCTATCTGTAATTTGTGTTTGTTTTATTTTGTATAACTCTTTACCCTTTTACAATCCAACCTGAATTTTAGTAATTGGCTGTCTTTCAGACCCAGGAACTCCATAGTCAGTTAATCATTTTCACATTTAAGGGAAGTTTGGCTACTATGGACCCTGTGGTTAAATCATCCCAAATAAAATTAAGAGAATCCATTATAATTGCAGAATCTGACTGTAATATCTCTGACTTTCAGAGAAGTATCACCAGCATATATTTCAACAATGTTTTCATTTTCAAAAATGCAGTTCCTGGTGCTTTAATAAAAGTAATACCTTATGAACCATCTTTTCTTGTCTATGGACTACCTGATTCGTGAATTATTGTTTGTTCAATTAAATTCTGTTATATTTAATTTGTTTAAGTTTTTCTTTTAATAAAGCCATTCCTAGACTTCCAATAGTACCCTCAAGGTCAGTTTTTTTTCTATTTATATCTTCCCCAGTTAATAGAGGTCTTAGAGTAATTAATTTTAATAAAAACAGTAGGTTCTGGCAAACTAAACAGGAAGTTAAGCTTCCAACTACAACATTCAAAACAACAGTATTCATTTGTCTTGATGAGAAGATAACTGCAGCCACTGAAGTCACTCAGTCACTAGACAAAGGCTTATAACCCACTCATGGACAATGCCCCATCAATGCAACTTGATGGTTACAATTCAACTTCTTGCTTCTGTTGTTACTGAAATCTAGGTATGTTTGCTAGCAAAATGAATTCCACAGAAATTCTAAATACTCAGCTTATTGACTTCTGCATCAAAGTCTCTAGGAGAAAGTGTAGTGCTGAACTCTTGGTCGAATACCTAGACCCATATCTAAGCCTATAATGGGTCCTCACTAACTAACTGCATTTTCTAGATTCTAACATGGTGGCATGGATACCACAAAAATGAAAATTTTCTCAAGGGCATCAACAAGTAATGAGTCATCAGAAAACATGACATGACAAATATTCTGAGAAGAGAAAAACAGCACATACTGATATCTCTCTATAATGCAAGAGACTTCTGATAATATTCATAATTACGTTAAGAAAAAAAGTAATAACATAAGGATACATTTTAACAATAAAAAACCTGTTTAGTTTAACAAAAGAAATCCTAGAATTATTCTTAAATAGAAATACTAGAAGCAGTGTTATTGAATTTAGAATTTAGATATATTTTTGGTCATCATCGTTATTCAACAATGTCTTGGAAGTCAGAGCTAGTATCATAGGGAAGGGAACTTAGAGATATAAAAACCGGAAAGGAAGAGTTATAATAATTATTATTTAATGATAATTTCTTGATGATTAGAAAATCCAAGAATATTAAGTATAATACAAGAAAAATATATAGGCAACTATAGGAAACTGGCTGGTTACAAAACTAACAATATTCAGGAATCAATAACTTTTTCATATAGAAATAATCATCGATTAGAATATAAATTTATAATAGTAAAACAACAAAACACATGAAATACATATTAATAGAACCAGAATTATCCATTATATCAATGACTTTTAACACTTAAAATATCCATAAGTTGAATGAATAAAGGCAAACAAAAAAATAGATTTATAAATAAACATCTGAAGTCACAAAATGCCAATTCTTCCTACGTTAATTAATATAACTAATGTACTCTCAATAAGAGAGAAGGAATTTTTAACTAGCAAAGTTGATTCTACATTTTACAGGGAAAATAAATCAAATATATCCAGAGAAATTTTGGAAATTAAGAATACAGACAACAAAATATATTATGATGCCATAAAAATAATCATATGGTAATGGTACATGAATAGACAGCAAAATAACTGCAAATGAAAGTTTTAAAATATCTGTAGATGCAAGAACACATTTAATATCTAATAAAGTGTTTCCAGTGTTTATGATCACTGGAAAATGACAGAAGGTTAAAAATTATGTAAGCTCATCTGGGTATTCATCCAAAAAAAAAAAATAATGTGCATCTATGCGTGAACCCCAAACTAAAATACATTATAATTAAACTAAAGCAATGTTTTTTTAAAAAAGAGCGAGAGAAAGAAAGGGAAAATAAGGAAGGATGAGGACGAAGAGCCAGAAAGAGGAGGAAGGGGGAAAAAAAGGAGGAGGTGGAAGAAAGAGAAGAAAAGTGAGTTGTTTTTTTTTTAAAGGAGGGATGGGAAAATTAATTTCAGAATTAAGTCTTTTCTAAGGCAAAAATGAATAAAACTTCAATTAACCAAACTCACCCCCCAACTAATTTGCCCTTGACAATCCCAGCCTCTAGTAACTACCATCTTACTCTCTTATGAGATCAACTGTTTTTTTTGAGCTTAGGAGTACATGTGCAGGATATGCAGGTTTGTTACATAGGTAAACGTGTGCCATGGTAGTTAGTTACACCTATCAAACCATCACCTAGGTATTAAGCCAGCAAGCATTAGCCCTTTCCCTTAAAGTTGTCTGCCCACCCCCAGCAAGCCTCAATGTGTGTTGCTCCCCTTCCTGTACCCATGTGTTCTCATTGCTCAGCTCCTCCTTATAACTGAGAACATGTGGTGTTTTCTTTTCCTACATCAGTTTGCTGAAGACAGTTGCTTCCAGGTTGTTTATGTGGTTGCTTTGCAGTGTCATTGGCCTAGGTACTTCATTGTGTTTTTGCAGGGGCTGATAATAGTTTTTCCTTTTCATGTTTAGTGCTTACTTCAAGAGCTCTGGCAAAGTAGGCCTGGTGATGACAAAAACCCTCAGCATATGCTTGTCTGAAAATGATTTTATTTCTCCTTCACTTATGAATTTTAGTTTGGCCAGATATAAAATTCTGGGTAGATCTTCCCATGGAGTATCTTACTGGGGTTCTCTGGAGTTTCTGAATTTGAACATTGGCCTTTCTTGTTAGATTGGGGAGGTTCTGGATGATATTGTAAAGTGTGTTTTCTAACCTGGTTCCATTCTCCTTTTCTCTTTCAGGTACTCCAATCAGTTGTAGCTATGTTTTTTGTTTGTTTTTTACACAGTCCCATAGTTCTTGGAGGTTTCATTCATTCTTTTTCATTCTTGTTACTCTCCTCTTTTCTGCCTACTTTCTTTCAGTAAGATGGTCTTCAAGTTCTAATATTCTCTTTTTCGCTTATTTGATTCAGCTACTGATACTTATGTTTGCATCATGAAGTTCTTGTGCTGTGTTTTTCAGCTCCATCAGGTCATTTATGTTCCTCTCTAACATGGTTATTCTAGTTAATGGCTCCTATTTTACTATGGTTCTTAGCTTTTTTTGCATCGGCCTAGAACATAATCCTTTAGCTCAGTCAAGTTAATTATTACCCACTTTCTGAAGCCTACCTCCATCAGTTCATCCATCTCAGTTTCAGCCCTGTTCTGTGCCCCTCGATGAAGAAGTGCTGCAATCATTTGGAGGAGAAGAGGCATTCTGGCATCTGGTATTTTCAGTGTTTTTGCGTTGGTTTTCCCTCATCTTCGTGTATTTACCTTTGATCTTTGAGAATGCCAACCTCTGGACGGGGTTTTTGTGGGGTCTTTTTTGTTGATAGCATTGCTTTCTGTTTGTCTGTTTTTCTTCTAACAGTCAGGCTCCTCTTCTGCAGGTCTGCTGCGGTTTTCTTGGGGTTGATTCCAGACCCTGTTTATCTGGGTATCACCAGGCTGCGGAACAGCAAAGATTGCTGTCTGCTCCTTCCACCAGAAGCATTGTCCCAGAGGGGCACCAACCTGATGCCAGACAAAACTCTCCTGTATGAGGTGTCTGGCAACTCCTGTTGGAAGGTCTCACCCAGTCAGGAGGCACTGGGGTCAGGGAACCGCTTAAGGAAGCAGTCTGTCTCTTAGTGGAGATAGTGCACTATGATAGGGGAATCCTCCTCACATGGATTGCTCTGACTCTTCAGAGCCAGCAGGCAGGAAAGATTAAGTCCATTGAACCTGAGACCACAGCCAGCCCTCTCCCCAAGTGCTCTGACCCAGAGAGATGAGTTATGTCTGCAAGCCCCTGGCTGGCATTGCTGGAATTCCCGTAGGGAGGCCTTGCCTGGTAAGGGGAAATGGATCTGGGTCCCACCTAAAGAAGCCTGTGTACTTCTGTGCCACAGCCTCTGTACTGTGCTTTGGGGCATACCACCCAGTCCAAACTGCCCAGCCTTTCTAGCACTGGCCAGGTAGAAACACCAGCTACAGGGTGGTGCAGTGGCTCATGCCTGTAATCCCAGCACTTTGGGAGATGGAGGCAGGCAGATCACGAGATCAGGAGACAGAGACCATTCTGGCTAACACGGTGAAACCCCATCTCTACTAAAAACACAACACATTAGCTGGACCGTGGTGGCATGTACCTGTAATCCCAGCAACTCCTGCGGCTGAAGCAGGAGAATCGCTTGAACCGGGGAGGCAAAAGTTGCAGTGAGCTGAATAGGGCTACCGCACTCCAGCCTAGCCTCAGAGTGAGAATGGTCTCAAAAAAAATAAATAAATAAAAATAAGAATTGCTGGTTGCAGTGTCCCGAGATGGCGCTGCTGTGCTCCAGCCTGGGTGACAGAGCAAAATTCCGTCACACACACACACACACACACACGCCACAGTAATGGTGACAGAGCAAGATTCCGTCACACACACACACACGCGCGCGCGCGCCACAGTAATGGCGGTTGCCCCTCTCCACTGGGAAGTCAGTTGTCAGGCAGACTCCAGGCTGCTGTGCAGGCAAGGGAAGATTCCAAGCCAGTGGGTCTTAGTTTGCCACGCTCTGTGGGAGTGAGACACGCTAAGCAAGGCTTTTGGCTCCCGGCTTCAGCCCCATTTCCACTGGAGTGGATAGTTTTCCCGCCTCACTGGAGTTCCGGGCGCCCCAGGAGTTCCAGCGCCGCGGCACGGGCAAAAAGGAAAAAAAACGCTCTGGCAGCTCAGCGCCTGCCTGAGTGACCAGAACAGCTGCCACAAATTGGGTTTGCCTGATTTTGTGCTTGAGACCCAAGGCCCTCGTGGTGTAAACTTTGAAGGAAATATCCTGATCCACGGTTTGCAAAAATCCATGGGAAAAAAAATGCAGTACCCCGGGGCCGGGAGCTCGGTCCCTCAACTGCCTCCCTTGGCTGAGGTAGGGAATTAACTTTGCCCGGTGCAGCTCCCAGGTGAACTGTCACCACACCCTGCTTTTCCTTTCTCTGCCAACTGCCTAGTGAATGACATGAACTGGGTACCTCAGTTGGAAATGCAGGAGTCACTTTGCCATTTGTGTTTGTCTCGCGGAGAGCTGCAAACCGGACCTGTTCCTACGCCGCCATCTTGGCCTGTCCGCTGAGATCGACTTCCTGGAGTTCTGGGCGCCTCACGAACTTACAGGTCTGATATTTTTCTTTCATACCTGGCTTATTTCGCTAAACACAAAGTTCTCCTGCTTCATTCATGTAGCTGTAAATGCCAGAAGTTTTTTCTTTTTTTATGACGGAATAGGATTCTATTGCATTTTCTTTATCCATTCACCCACTGATAGATATTTGAAGTAATGCATTTTTAATTAACTAGATTTCACCATTTCACAATGCTTATATACTTCAGAACATCCTATTGTACATGATAAAAATATATAATGGAATTTTTCAGTTTAATAAAAATTTCAGACACTCTTAAGATTGAAAAACTCAATATGTAAGTTTTTAAAACTTAAAAAAGATTATACACAATACTTAAGAGACAAAAACTGGAAAAATGTTCACAATGTATACTAAAATTGATAATTGTATTAAAAGATAAAGAAATAGGTCAATGTGTGAATGTCCAAATGAAAACGGATTTAAATACAAAACTTAAAAAGTAAACAAGAAGTTCTCATATATGATGATATTCAATTTCACTTGTAAGAGAAAAATACACATTAAAATTAAACTGAAATATTTTCAACCATTAGCATAGGCAAAGATCTAATTGTTTCGTAGCATATTAATATGGGAATTAAGTTCTCTCATACATTACGTTATAGCACATTCTATGTATGTGCTTTACTATTTGATGGTACAACATCCATGGCAAACAATGTGACACAATTTAAAAAAAACAAACACATATTGTATCACTCAACCTAGAACTATTTCTTGGTATTTATTGACTATGTATATATTTGCCTATGAATAAGTTGCATAAAGACCTTCCAAACATTTTGAGACTTTGAGAACATGAAAGAGAACTGATAGAATTAATTGATAGGGAGACTTAGAGACAAAGAAAAAGAAGAGATATTAGTATTTAGTCTGTCAATTTAAAGTGATTTAAGTGATATTTAATATCACTTATAAGAATAAAGAAAACATACAAAAAATGTAGACACTTTCATAAGTAAAATTTTTATTCCCACCAACTAGCTTTAACAAATCCATGTTATTTCCATGTAACAACAGTTGCTTCCTCTTCATTGCTGTGTGATATTCTGTTATTTTGCTATATCATATATTATGTATATATGTATTGGTATATATTTGAGAGTGAAATAGCTGCAGAAAATACTGCCTTTAGTAGACACAGCTTTAAAAGATACTGGCATCACCATTACCAATATCTTTTGACATTTTTTTTTAATCTGTATCTCTGCTTCCTCCTCTATAAAATGGGGGTTAATAGTACTTACCTTATTAAGTTTCCATGAGGATTCAATGAGAAAGTATAGGTAAAAATATTTAGAGCTGTTTCTAGCACATAGCAATCATGTGTTACTTATTTAACGTCATCCTCATCTTCTATAAGATTGTTCTATAATTCTTTATATAATATACTATAGAAATTCAAAATACACAAGAAAATATTTTGACATATTCCCTTGTAATTATATTATTTTCAAAGAGGTATACTTTTATAGTATATTGTTTTATAATTATTCTATCCAGCAATGTAACATTTTGATTTCCTTTATGTTTATTTTAAAATTTACAAATAATATTGTCTATATTTGTAGTGCACAACATTGTATTTTGATACACGTATACATGTGGAATGGTTAAATAAGCTAGCATATGTATTACCTTAAATTTTTTTTTGTAGTGAAAATACTTATAATCTACTCTGTTAGCAATTTCCGAGTATAAAATATATTATTCTTAACTACAGTTAGCCTGTTATACGATAATTTGTCTTTATTTCTCCTAACTGAATTTTGTTACGTCTTTTAACCAATGTATTTTTAAAACCCCACCCCTCAGCCTCTACTCATTACCATTGCACTTTCTATTTTTTGTTACAATAGCTCATGGCTCTATCCTAATTAGCTATTAGAGACCAGGCATTTTACTAGGTCTTTGTTCATTTTCTCAGGCAATTCTTAGGGAATGCTGACTTATTTCAAAGATCCTGTCTCTTGTTTTTACTTCCCACCTCAGCCAGCAGTTGTGCTTCTCTTAGGCACATCAACTACTTACATCCTGATAGGACTATTTCAGACTGCAGGGATTTTTTCCTAATTCTCAGTATGAGTTTTAGATTTATGTTCTATGACTTTTATAGACCCCTGAAATAGTATTTTGGAATGTGGTTACATACTAAAAATATAAAAATTAAGTAATGATTTAATGATATTACTAATTTTTTACCTTTTATTTTATTTTTGAGCAGCTACTAGTGTGTGGCATTTTGCCACCTATTGTTGAAGACTGTAAGATAAGTAAGTGCAGTTTTTGTTACAAGGGTCTTACAAGTCCCATAAAGTCCTATAGAAGTTCAAGCAAAGCATCAATTTCAGAGTATTTTTTTGACATAATATATTTCTTCTCTAATACCTTATAAATACATTTGGCCTGTTAAAATGCATATTGCATAATGACATAAAAAATGATATTCAATCTGTTAACATCTTTCAGAATAGTGTTAAAAGGGAAAAATACTGTGTTAGTCCATTTGCATTGACATAAATACCTGAGGTTGGGAAATTATAAAGAAAAGAGGTTTAATTGGCTCACAGTTCTTCAGTCCAAGAACAAGAAGCATGGTGCTGGCATCTGTACAAGCAGCATGGTGCTGGCATCTGCTTCTGGTGAGGCCTCAGAAAGCTTCCAATCAGAAGATGAAAGACAGAAGGCAAGTCAAAAGGGGCTCTAAGACTCTTTTAAACGACCAGATTTCAGGTGAATTAACTGAACTCTATGAAAGCTCACTCATCACCATGGGAATGGCTCTAAGCCATTCATGAAGGAGCCATCACAATGATCCTATATCCCCCTCAGTCCTAACTCCAATGTTAGGGAATACATTTCAGCATGAGATTTGAAAGGGACAAACATCCAAATCATATTAAATATTTGCCTCAATATTTACTTCAGTAATTTTTATTGTGTTATTAAATTTAAATCAGTAACAAGAAGATTAAGAGGTGAGGCAATGAGCATGTATGGACCATGAAAGAAGGTGAGATGATATTTATGGGGTATACCAGGCAAGGCACATGGCAGGAATGAGTGAAAAGATTTGTGAAAAACTCATGTCCTAATTTCAATAAAAATAAAACAAAACCTACTAGCAACAACTCTACAGGATAAAATTCACGATAAGGCAAAAGTGCTGAGTTTTATATCCAGACCTATTCGATGCCAAAGTCCATCCATCCTAAACTCTTAGGGCCATTAATTGTAGTTCATTCCTAAACCAGTACCTTAGTGGACTACCATGAATGTTTCTAAAATCCTCACCTGCCACACATTCTCCAGACTTTTCTTAGAATGGTCTTAAGCAAATGCTTAATACCATCAATAATCTTTTGATTTTTGTTTTTCTCAAAAATGCTTATTTTAATTTCATATTCCGAGTGTTCTTTCTTGTAAGTAATGCATTAAGATTGTACTAATGAAAAAAAGTCCTAGGCCAAGGCTGGGAGTGATGACTCACTTCTGTAATCCCAGCACTTAGGGAGGCCAAGGCAGGCAGATCACCTCAGGTGAGGAGTTTGAGACCAGCCTGGCCAACATGGCGAAACCCTGTCTCCACCAAAAATACAAAGAAAAAAATTATGTAGGCGTGGTGGCAGGCACCCATAATTCCAGCAACTTGGAGGCAAGAGAATTACTTGAACCCAGAAGGCAGAGATTGCAGTCAGCCAAGATCATACCATTGCACTCCAGCTTGGGTGACAAGAGTGAAACTACCGTTCAAAAAAAATTAATTAATTAATTAAAGGCCTCTTGTCAGTTTCTGTCCCTCTCCCCAGCATGAGTGCATGACAAGCGAAACATAGGCTTAAATAGTTCTTCGTCTCTTGCCCTTGTAATACTTCCTTAACCAAAATGTTATGTCACTTTTGTTTCATGAATAGCAAGAATAACAAAAGTCAGAAAAGGTATTAATCACATTCTAAGGCAGTCTGTTTTAACAGAAAAAATAGCAGAGCCCAGGGTAATTAGATCCTTTCTAAGGTAACTTTAAATATTAGATAATAAGTTAATACATGAATAAGTGAATGATTAAAAGAATCCAAAGTCAGTCCTTCTTTTACTATTTCACAGTGGTATAGCACTGTCATTTTATCATACTATATCATTTATTCTGCAAATACAGAATATTAATGTACTAGTGTAATGAATTTTAACAAAAGTCATTTTATAAAGAACGTGCATGATTATATTTTTTCTATAAATACTGATTTGAGAGATTATGATCTCTTCATTTTTTAAAATTAATTTTTTCTGTGCTAGTGTCAATTAAATGTAATCCAACCCAACCAATATTCTTACCTAGGAATTGGAGCCATGAAATATCATGTTATTAACTGGATAAATAAAGCCTATCTCTTTAGAGTATAACATTTCAAAGTGCTTTGGTGAATTGCAGGTTTTAAGACTACTTACAGCAAGTTTCTTTCCTTAAGAAGAAAAAAAATTGATTTTCTAAGATATATCAAGTATGCTGCTCAGAGTAGGAAAACTGGTTAAAAAAAACAGTAGCTGTGAAAAGCTGAAGAGAACGTGGGTGAGAAGAAAAGCAATTTATTTTGCCTAGGAAACTTTGAAACTGATTTAAACAGGATAAATGATATAAAGAAAGCAGACATTTGTCCAAAAGTGTAAATATAGAAAAAGGGGGGTTGAAGTCTAAAAATCCAAACTGCTTTCAAAAGTGAAAGTAGAGACTAGTTATCAAATACATTTTGTTCAAATTGGTCAAAAGGAAGTGAGAAAAATATTACTGCTTTTTGGAAAATTGCAAATTTATAAATTTTTATTGGCAGTGAAAGAATATGATCTCCTTTCATACTTCCAGATTAACAATTACTTTACCTTTCTTTTCACTTAATCACTTCACCTATTTTTTGGAAAAAAATTGACATTTCCCTTGCCTAGGGAGTGAAGTGGTTATAAGCACTGGCTTTAGGGTCAAGCAGGACTCAGTTTGAATATTTGTCTTATTATTTCTAGATGCATAACAACTAATTTTCTGGAGCTTTCTATACTTTCAGTAATATAGTCCTAAAAATAGCTTGCATATCAACAATTGCTTTAATAATAAAAAGACATATTCATGCAGAAGTTTTATCACAGTGCCAGCAATTGGTAACCATAGTAAACATCCAACATATATTCACAAGGATGAATGTAACGATGATGTTTATGAGTCACACCCTAGCTCTCTCTCTCTATCCCCTTCCCCCATGTATAGATCTATATACAAAATGATGACACAACATGGAAATATCAATACAGTGGATTCTCCATATTTCATGTTCATGAGTTCTGCATCTGTGAATTCAAGCAACCATGGATTGAAAATATACCAAAACAGGAGAAAAAAAGGAATAATTTAGTCTGTACTGAACATATACGGAGATTTATTCTTGTTATTACTCCCTAAACAATACAGAATAACTGTATACATAGCATTTACATTGCATTAGGTACCATAAGTAATCTAGAGATTATTTAAAATATAAGGAAGAATTGTGTAGGTTATGTGCAAATACTAATTACAGTTTTTAATATAAGGAACTAACAAGCAAAATGAGTGTTTGAGGCATAAAATTTAAATTGTAGAAGTTTATTGAGCCAGCTTGAGGGTGTGACCAGGGAAAATGTGAGTCACAGAATCATCTGTGGCTGTTTTTCCCAAAGAAGTTTCCAAGAGGTTTAGTATTTATACATATTTCTTACAAGTAGTGAGAGAGGCAGCAGTGACACAAAGGATTACATACTTGTGAGAAACTTTAGTTAGTGCCCAGGTAAATTTACATTTTATATAAAATAAGTTGAGCATTTGAAGAAAAAGAGAATAGAGGAAGCAGACTTCTAAGGGACGAGTGAAGGAAAGATGAATTTCAACCTGTCTTTGTTCTGTCTATGGGAAAATAAACAAGTAGTCTTTTGAAGTGGCTGGTTTCTGTTTAGCCCTTGGGAAGAAAGCCTGAAGGTTATGAGGGAAGAAGTATATGTAATGAGGCATGTACCATCTCCCATGCCTTTAAGGCCTTGAACTCAGCTTCCAAGGTGTCTTTGGGTTCCCTTGGCCAAGAGAGGGTCCATTCAGTCAGATGGGGGCTTAGAATTTTATTTTTATTTCTCAGGACTTAAGCATATGAAGAGTTTGATACAGGCGGTGCTCGACTTACGACCACGGTCGGGACCGCGGACCGGTCATAACACGATTTTAAGTTGAGTAGGCTATATGTACAGTTGAAATGGTGCACGCAGAGATGGTAGTGCTGCCGGAAGCTGGTCTGCACTGTCGTACGCCCAGCTGGGCAACGTTTGCGCTGCCAGTGGCTAGCGATTGTGGTTGTAAAGTCAAATGGTCGTAAGTTGCATAGGTGGTAAGTCGATCAATATCTATTTACAGAGGGGCCGGGAACCGCACCATGAATACTGAGGGATGAAACTCTGTGTGTGTATATGTGTGTGTGTGTGTGAGTGAGTGAGAGAGAGAGAGAGATTGCGTGCACCATAGTGTGTGTGTGTGTGTGTGTGTGTGTGTGTGTGTGTGAGAGAGAGAGAAAGAGAGAGATTGCATGTACCATAGGCTAGAAAATAACAATGCTATTATTCATTGAACAATTACTCTGTGTGATTCTGAGATTTAAAATTGAATAATTCAATTATATCAACACATCAATACTATTGTTAGTCTCTGTATATAAATAGAGAAACTGAGACAGGGCAGTTAATCGATAGGTCAAGTATGGGAGTGACATTACATGCTATCTGGCTTCTAGCGTCTGTGGTCTTAGATGTTACTCTTTATTGATTTTCAATGAAAAAAATTGAACTTTGAACCCACAAAAATGACATAAGAAGGAATCAGAATCACTCTCTCTGTCTCTTTGGTTTTCAACAGGTTCATCAGCAATCTTTTTACAAATGTGGCAGATAGATTAAGGATTGCGCATCTCTAAAGTAGTGTATTCAAAAGAATTAGTAAATATTGTTAAAGAAATGTTGTGGCCACATACTCTGGATTTTCCCTTTTAAAAAGGCATTCAGCAATCTACAGTTGAGGAATAATTTCAGAACATAAAGAGGGACATTTGAGTTTTCTGGCTTTTATCCCAAATAGCTGCTTAAGAAACCTCTTTCTGTCAGGTTTGCCCAACCTTAAGCAATGGAAAGTAAATTTATATTATAGATCAAATAGAAGTTTTAAAATAATTTTGATCATTTTAAAGGCTCATAGAAATGATTTAGAGAAATTAGGAAATTCCAAAAGGGATTTATAAGGCTTAAATTATAAGGATAAACCTTTCCTGGGGGTCATTTTCTGGACAATTCAACACTGTGCTTTTGTGAAGAGTTAAATTATTGATCTAAATAAACTCTCTATGACTCTTATTGTTTAGCTACTGAAATTTCAAGAGACTAGATTATCAAGCCAATGTGATTTTTACTATTATACACCTCACACAAAAATGTAAGGTTTTTAAAGAATTTTATGTTTTTTCTACAGTTAACAATGTTTCAATTAACTTAGCAGTAAAGAGTATTTTTCACTTATGAAATACTCAAAATAGAAATGAAATATTTAAGGCCTTTGTTATGTGGTAAGCTATTTCTTGTCAGTGATTATTCATTTCAACTGAAATATTTACTTGTAAAGTGCTCTTTGATTTTCTGAACTTTTTATATAAGCAAAGACTGATTTTTTTTATATATTAGAGGGTGCCATTTGCAAATTTGTAGCCTAAAATTTACGAGAATATCATTAACTGATCTCTCCTGATTACCGCCACACTCAGCGTCTGTGATAAACCACTATTCTACTTGCTACTACTGTGAGATTCACTTTTTTATATTCCACATATGAGTGAGAACCATGTGGTATTTGTGCTTCTTTGCTTGGCTTATTTTACTTAACATAGAATCCTCTAGGTTCTTTATGTTGTTGGAAATGAAATAATTTTCTTTTTTTATGGCTTAACATATTCTATTATGTATATATACTACATTTTTAATTGATTGATGTGTTGATAGACACTTAAGATGTTTCCATTAATCATCTGTTGTGAATAGTGCTGCAATAAACATGGCAGTGCGGATTTCTCTCTGACATACTGATCTCATTTTCTTTGGATATATACCCAGTAGTAGGAATACAGAATCATATGGTAGTTCTATTTTTGATTTTTTTGAAGAACTTCAATACTATAGATAATAATGGCTGTACCATACATTCCCACCAACAGTGTGAGTTTTTCTTTCCATACATTCTCACCACCAATTGTTATTTTTTCTCTTTTTGATAATAGTCATCGTAGGTAGGGTGTGGTGATATCTCATTTTGGTTTTGATTGCATTTTCTTGATGATTATGGATAAATAGGAGAAATAAGTTCTGCATTCTAGTGTACAGAAAATGACTGTAGTCGACAATATTGTATTGTGTAATTCAAAGTAACTAAAGAGAGAATTTTTAGTGTTCTCATCATCAAGAAATCACAAGTGTTTTAGGTACTGAATATGCTAATGACCAATTCAATAATTATGCAATGTATTTGTGTATTGAAAATTCACATTGTACCCCATAAAAAGATACAATTGTGATGTATCAATTAAAAACAAAATAAAATTTAAAACATAAAAAACATGAGATAGTGTACCAGTTTTATCACCTAAATGCCACAGGAATAAATAGGTCATTTATTAGGATTATTAGGCTTTTTGTTGGCTTCTTTCTTCATTTTTAATCTGCAAATATACAAGGTTGTGTTACATAATTCTTTAGGTTGAAACGTAAAATGGTGAAAGATGACTTCAACTTCCAGGAGAGATTTATTAACTAGTGGATAATCAGTGTTCCAGCCACTAGAAAAAAATGTATTTAAAAACAAATAAATGAACTAGTTTAAGGAAATAGAGGGCTGAAAAGGCAAAGAGACCTTGATGAGATAAGACTCCAGAGAAGGGTGATTTCATTCTGCAGAATCAGAAGATAATGCACATGTGTTTTTTTTTTTTTTTTTTTGAGCTGCAAATTTGTGGTAATTTGTTATGGTAGCAATGGATAATTAATACATTGCACAAGCAAGAGTAAGAAAATTCACATTGTGCCACAGGGGGCTGTTGCTGAGTAACAAACTAGCAGAAATTTTGACAGAGATTGGGCCTGTCTCAAGCATAGGTTTGTTTAGTCCTCAGAGAATGGAGGAATTTGGACACGAAATATTTGATCAAAAAGTTTTTGAAAAACAAAGGACAACAGCGCTCTTGCTAGGAAAGGAAAATAAATGAGTTTTTTAGTTGACAAATCTGAAGGACAAGGGTTGAAGCTGAGGGAGACCCTGCCTTACCTGGACTGATACCCAGGCTCAAAACAGTACAGTCCCAATGAGAACTGCGATAAACTGTTGGCACTCCATCTCTCCTCTCTTCTGGAATCAATTACATGAATGTTAGTGATTTCAACTTTATTATTTCCTGTATTTTAAAATCACCTTTTTTTTCTGCACTTATGTTTATATATTGCCTCTTAACCGGCCTTCCAATTTTCTAAACATGCTTTCTTCTCTTTTAATTCTAATAAATGACTATCTAATGACATATTACTTTCAGACATTATATTCTACTTTCTAAATGTAAACATGTGATATTCTTCTATACATTTAAATTATCAGTGAGATACTCCATATTCTCATCTATTTTATTCACTTTATCTTGTATTTTCTGTATCATATTGTTAAAAATCATTTAAAGTTATGTATCGGTTTTCTCTGTTATCTGAATAACAATGTTTCTGCTTTCATGGGCTGTGTTCTTTCCACTAGATTCTTTAACATGTGGTTTTGCCTTCTGGAATGTCTATTGAAAAATGAGACTCCAAATAATGTTTTCTTCCTTCAAGAAGGGATGATTAACTCTTCCTTCTGCTAAAATGGGAGAGATAAATTATAGGTAGGAGGGCATAAAGGATGCCAAAAAGCTAAATATTAGGTAAATATAATAAATGTTGGGTAAACATTAACTGTATGAAACAATAATAGTAATGAGTAATATGATTTAAAATATGTGTAACTGAAATTCATGAATATAATAATGTAGAAGACGAGGGAAATAAATGACTTTAAAATACAAACCTCTTGTAATTTCAAGGAAGTCAAAACAGTAATATTTTACAATAGATAGAAATAAGTCAAGATCTCTACATAGCAGAAAACAAAAAGAATGCTTCATTAACAAGTAATAGAGAAAAAAATGAGCTAACAAAATAATATTGAAGTAATACAAATAAAGATCAGAAAAAAGGAATGTAGAAGTATTTCATATAGAAAACAAATAGGGAGATAGATATAGATTCAGACAAATAATTATATTAAGTAATTATTAAAATAATCCAATGGAAAGACTAAATTTTTCAGACTCAATAAATGATGACAAACAGATATTTGGGGCTTCACCCATGACAAATTAATAGAGTCACCATTTTATTGACTTGTCTATATGTATATATGTTCATGAATTGGGTATCATTACAGATTTTGAAGAACATTTACTATATGTACTACATTTCTCACATACAATTATATATTTTCTATGATTACTATTTAATTGATTTTTCACACTGTTACCTATAAATTGCAGCAATTATTGTCTAAAAAGAAAATGAGATATGTTTAACCTAACAAAACTGAGTTCAGTATAAGGTAATTTCTACTTATAAATGTAAAGTAATTACCAATTTCTTAGACAATATTGATGTGCCAAAACTTAAAAATTTTATTTAAAAAAAATATCATCCATTTATTAACAATCACTTAAAAACACTGTTCAACTGACAATGATAAAAATATTCTATATTTGCTCCATCAAATACATAGCAACAGGACTCTATTTCTTTTTAGCTGTGTGCCAATTGCTTTTAGCCCCTATCAGAAATTTACCTGTAGTGATTATTACTGAGATGTTCTATGCATTTTTTTTATTTTATGAATTTCTTCTACATTTGGTAATTGGAATTATTCTGCAACAAAGAGTTGTCCCTTCTCCCCCATTCATAATGCATGAGAATGAGTTAAAAGCATTCATTTCACTCATTAAGCTATGATCCAATACTATGACTCATAATGCATCAGAATGAGTTTAAAATACTCATTTCACTCCTTAAGCTATAATCTAATACCATGATTATTTACTTTGCTACATAAATTGTTCTAGCATTGGCCATTTAGACCTTCAGATGTCACAGGATCTTTGAGGTACTGCTTCACCAGCCAGAAACCTCTATGCCTGGTGGAGCCTTCTTCCTGAGTATTGCTTGCATTCCACTGGACTTGTTTCACGCACTCAGCCTGGCAGACTGTATTTAGCTGGTGCTACCAGCCCAGATATCACACCTGCCAAGGGTGAGCCAGGTGTGGAATGGCAAGGGGTATGTGGGTGAGCAGTGGGTCTGGCCACTGCACAAGAACAGGCATGCTGGCTGCTGTGGTAGGGTGGGCAGCCCCATATTCCAGCACAGATGTCAGCTTTGTGCAAGTCTGCAGCTGGACCAGATGTACTGCATGCCACTTCTACTGCAGGAACCCACATCTGGATGAGGGAAATGCAGTAGCCGAAAGCTGCAGATGCCAGAAGTCACAGAGCCCCAAAAAGGGTGTTACAGCCCTGACCTGGGAAGCCTCTAGTTCTGGGCTCCAGGAAAGGCTGCACAGCTCTTCTCTCCTCCTTGCCCACAGCGTGAAGAAAGGGAGCAGGAGCAGGGGTGCATGTTTCAGCTCTATGTGTGTTACAGCTCTTTCACTTCCACCATTAGGCAGGTCCAACTACTTGTCATGTGTCTAGGAAAAATGATGTATACAGACAACCAGAGGGTAAGCAGGGTGAAGAAGTACTTTATTGAGCAAAAATATGGCTTTTAGGAGACCCGAACTGGATAGTTCCTTTCTGTAGTCATCCTAACTAGTGCAGCTCTTAGCTGCAAAGAGATCCAGAGTTGGTAGCTCCTATACACATGCAGGTCGTCCCAGTGTCTCTGTGAGTCTGGCTGAATCCAGGGTTTTATGGGCTTCCAAAAGGAGGAAATGAGTGCTAATTGGTCCATGGACAGCCATGGATGGGCCCAGAAAAGGCACCATAAATTCTCAATCTGAGCTACAGTCTCCACTGGGAACTGACAGATTATCTCCTATGCTTCGGGCTGTCCCTGGTTTGATGGTGGATCTTCACCAGGGATCCACCCATTTTCACCCAGGAGCCTGTCTACCTCTTGCCATTATCAATCATGTCATCCACAGCATCCAAGCTGTTTGTGCCAAAGGGCACCTTCAAGCCCACACACTAAGTGACCCTCATGCCACCTCGGCCTCCCTCCCATGCTTGTTGGCACTCAAAATCTGAAGGGGGCTGAGCAGGAGGGGGTTGGCCTGTTAGTGCTGCCCTGAGCAGACACACACCCAGCTAGATGGTGACAGAGCCCAGGCTTGGCTTCAACTTTGCTACAAAATTGTAGGGGGCACCAGGAGTGAAGAGAATCCTGGCAGCAGGACAGGTACTTCCAAGCCTGTGGGGGTAGGGGAGCCTCCCAGGTCCCCGAGAGTGCAGGGAGGCCTGAGTTCCCAGCCATAACTTGAAAGGGGGCAGTGCTCCTGCCTGTTCCTGACTCACACCAGCAACTTGGAGCACACAGCTTTGACTCTGCCACTGAAGCCACCGTCTTCACAGTGGCCACTCCAGACAGGCAATTTCTGCCATCACAGATAATTTCCTGTGTACATTTGACATGCCTTTATGCCTTTTCTTTTCTGAGAAGTTCCTTGTTTTTTTGGCCATACCAGATGATCTAGACTTATCTTCAATTGTCTCTATCCCTGCCCTAGAAGTAACCACTTTTCACGGAACTCTGACATTTATTTTATAGAAGAATATTTAGAAACCAAGATCTGAGCACTAGGTATACAAATTGCTACCATCATGAGACTTCTAGACTTTCTTAACACACAGGCCTAGAAAGATTGGAATTTTTCATATATATACAGACATGTATAATTATATACAGACATGTATAATATGTATGTGTGTGTGTGTGTGTGTGTGTTTGTGTTTGCATGTGTGTATGATTATATCATTGCCTCCCACTGGAATCCAGAGCTAGCCTTTCCCCTTCCCTTGTTTATATTTATTTATTGAGACAATGTCTCACTCTGGTGTTCAGGCTGTAGTGCAGTGTCACTCCTTTCCTTATTTATAATTTCACAACTTTCTTCTGTTATGCAGAAACACCTAGGTCTCCTTACCTGCAATAATATATGTGTATGTTTGTTCAATCATATTACACATATAAATTAGTTTTAGAACTACTAATCCTCACTTCTCAAAAACAAATTTAACTCTTTAAGTATAGTGCTTGTGTGCCTCTCTTTTTATCCTTAGGCTTCAGAATCTTGTAGAAACAATTTTAAAGTTACTTTGGTCAGCTCTTTTATTCCCAAGGCCCATAAGGGTGGTATGTGGTTTATTTGTAATACATATAGATTTATTTGTCTCTTACTCCACTAAATGTTCAATTCTACCACATCTTGGTTGCTTAAAAAGAATTATGTCAATTAACATTTACTCTTTGTGGTGTAAAGATATATGACTTTTGAAAAATGCATGAAGCCATGCATCCAACTCTACAAAGAGCTTTATGACATATTTACTTCACAGCAAGATTTCCTCATGTTGATAGTTTGTAGTCAATTCCTGGCCCTATGTTCCAAACACTGACAATGATATTTTTATACATTGCTCTATTCCTTACCTATTCCAGAACATCATATAAATAAAATAAATACAATTTTGTATTGTATTTGAGAGTTTGAGGTCTGGGTTCTTTCAAACAAATTATTTTTCAGGTTTACCCATGTGTGAATCAACAGTTTGTTCTTCAGGTATTACTGATTAGTTTTCTATTGAACTCATTTACTACAGTTCTTAGCCCATTAACTAGTTAAAGGACATCTGTGTTTTTCACAGTTTTCAGTGATTAAGCATAAAGATGTCATAAACATTTGTGTCAAAATCTTCTTAAGAACACATTTTTATTTCCCAGGGGTAAATATCTAGTAGGTATGAAATTGCTGGGTCATGTGGTAGTTGTGTTTAACTTTCTCAGAGATTGTTTAGCCATTTTGTAAAATAGCTGATCCATTTTGCATTCTCACCAAGTAAGAGCATTGAGTCACACAAGAATATGCTGGCCATGATAATTACTCTTTATTTTATCTTAAGTGAAATGGAGAGGCAACACCAACTTGAAGCATGAGAATACTATGATATGATTTATATTTTTAAATGATCACTTTCATTTCATATTAAGGGATCAAGAGCAAAAACCTTGGTAAACTTTGCTAGAAGTACAGTAAAAAGATTATGCCATACACACAAACTCACAGAAACACAGTCTGTCTTAACACACACACATACACACACGCACACACAAATGCACACAATCTTGTTTCAAAAATGATTTCTGTGTCTTCAAATAATGTAAAAATAAAAATTATAACTGAATTATATATTTTTATAGTTTACAAATATGCAGTATTATACTGTTAGGGATATGTCAAATACCTATGTATATTTACATACACACATATATTACTGTGTGTGTATATATATATATGTGTGTATATATGTATATGTATACACACACACACATACACCCACCACCCTCATTTTTTTTTTTTTTTTTTTT
>NW_016107499.1:217814-219030 GCF_001604975.1 Cebus imitator | reverse complement strand
TCCCCGGCCTCTGCCAGTTCCTGGAGCTTTGGGAGATTTGGGCTTCTTAGGTGGTTTCTGCTCTCGCCGGGAGGAGCTCCCTCTCCCAGTTACCGTGAAGTCAAAATCATTAGGGTCCAGGGATGTGTCGCCTACCCCAGTCCCTGGACCACTGATTGGTATAGGTCCATTGGCCTGTTAGGAAACTGGGCCGCACAACCAGAGGTGAGTAGTAGGCAACTGAAAATTACCACCTGAGCTCTACCTCCTGTCAGACCAGCAGCGGCATTAGATTCTCATACAAGTGGGAACCATGTTGTAAACTGAGCATACATAGGCTATATGCTCTCCTTATGGGAATCTATTGCCTGATGAACTGAGGTGGAGCCATTTAATCCTAAAACCAGCTCTACCTCCTACATTTGTGGAAAAATTGTGTTTTGAAACAACAATCCCTGGTGCCAAAAAAGGTTTGGATCATTGCCTTAGAGGGTTTTCAAAAATTATTATTACAGTAATAAATATGCATATCAGAGAATAAAGCATATATTTTTAAATCTAGAATAGTAATGCCATTTAAATTCATGAAGTTAAATATACATATTTAATGCTCCCAGTGAAATAAGTATTATACAGATACATGCACAAAATAATTATTGAAATTATATTTTAATAATTATTGTTGCTTATTATACTTGGTTAAACTTGCAGTATTGATGAAACATATGATTCCAGATAACTATATACCACAGAGTTAAAACTAAGCAGATTGTTTTTTAATTCCTTCCAAAAAATGTTTGCAAGCCTCTTAAATGATAGTTAACAGCATGCATGCTTTCTATTTTGTATTCTATTTATGGATTTCTATTTTATGTATTCCATACAAGAAATAGTAGTTATTAGATGCATGCAATAATATATTCGAAGATGAAGAAAAAGTTACCTGGCGTATAATTTCAGTTCCTGACACATTTGTAGAACTTAAATTTTATATTTTTCCCAAAGATGGGTCATTTATTTATTATTTTGTTGTTTATGGCTGCTTACCAGAGTTGTGGCCTTCTGACTGAATCTTTCTTTTATTGAGACAGGTCTCACTCTGTTCCCAGGCTGTGCTGCAGTGGCACAAACACAGATCATTGCAGCCTTCACAACCCCAGCTTAAGCTATCCTCCTACCTAAGGAATGGAGGCTAAAATGCCTCACTAATTTTTAATTTTTTTTTTTTTTTTTTTTT
>NW_016107499.1:214545-217119 GCF_001604975.1 Cebus imitator | reverse complement strand
TTTTTTTTTTTTTTTTTTTTTTTTAGAAATCAGGTGGTGCCAGGTCACCCAAGCTAGTCTTGAACTCATAGGCTCGAGTGATCCTCTAGCCTCAGCCTCCCAAATTGTTGGCATTACAGGTGTAAGCCACTACACAGGCCTGATTTTCAAACTTTCTGTTGTATGTGTTTATTTTGAAACGGAATCATATGTAAGATATTCAAGTAGGTAAATCAAAACAGCTTTAATGTTCACAAATAGTGACTAATATGCAAACATTTATAATCTCATTCTTTATTCTAATTGGTTTAAAAATTGATTTTTTTGTCCTTTTGTCAATGTATCTTATAATTTAATCTCTATTGTTCTGTTTTGTAATGTTATATATTTAGCTATTATAATTACCCTGTAACATTTGCATAGATTGAACTAAAGAAAAGTGGAAAACTCAGTTTAAGTATTTTTGCAAATATAGATTTTTATTTTTATTTTTTGGCACAGGTAGGACTACCCAACTTTCTTTTCTTGTTGTCTCTTAAATTTTTATTCCTTTAATTAATCTAAGGTTTTGTTTTCTTTGTGTGTGTGAGAACCAAAGAGTACTCTGTAAAAGAGAAATGTAGGTTGGGCACAGCAGCTCATGCCTTTAATCCAGGACCTTGGGAACTTGAGGTGGGTGGGTTGCTTGAGCCCATGAGTTCAAGACCAGCCTCAGCAACACAGTGAAACCCTGTCGCTACACAAAACAATACAAAAAACTATATTAGCTAGGCACGGTGGCATACACCTGTAGTCCAAGCTAATTGGGAGGCTGAAATTGGAGGATCACTTGAGCCCAGAAGGTAGAGGCTGCAGTGAGCCATTTTTGTGCCACTGAACTCTGCTTAGGTGACAAAATGAGATCCTGTCTCAAAAAACAAAACTAAAAAAAGGCAAGAAAAAAATAGAGTAATGCAATAAGATAAATATTATATGTAATGTGTAAATTAAAATGCAGGTTTCCATAAGGATGATTTGAATACTTCTAATTAATAATTCATACATTTTTAAAATACAATACATGAATAAATAACATTTAATGATAATATTACAAAAAAACCGTCGCAACAATTCAACTTCTGTGTACTGATACACAAGATAGATAGATTCTTGAAAATGACTGACAAGTTGTTTTTCCTGTGTCCTCCAACCATGAATCTGTCATGTTTATTCTTGTTCAAAACAAGTGACAGCAGATGAGAAGAAATTAAATGGCCTTTAAAAAAAACCACACACATATGACAGACACCATATGGTTTTTCTCCCCATAACTGTGTTGAATATATTTAGAAAAGACTATCAAAAGAGGAAGTAAAGTGAAGAATTATTTCAGAAATGGTATTGCATTTTAAACAGTTGTACAACAACTGTCATTTAATATTCCATGACCCAATGTAACCTAGAGCAATAAATTATAAACCAGATATACATCAATGAGAAAGAGGTGTCGGTTAATAAATCTGCATTAAGAAAAACATAAACATATTAAAAAGTGGAAAGACAGGAAATGTAAACCCTAATCTAGACCCATTGCCTAAATTAAAAAAAAAAAAATTAATCCATACAGTGGATCATACCTGTAATCCCAGCACTTTGGGAGGCTGAGGTGGGCTGATTGCCTGAGCTCAGGAACCTGAGGCCAGCCTGGGCAACACAGTGAAACCCTGTCTCTACTAAAATACAAAAAATTAGCTGAGCGTGGTGGCGTGTTCCTATAGTCCCAGCAGCTTAAGAGGCTGAGGAAGAATTGTTTGAACCTGGGAGGCAGACGTTGCAGTGAGCCGAGATCGCATCACTGCACTCCAGCCTGGGCATCAGAAAGAGACTCCGTCTTAAAAAAAGAAAAAAAAATGTTCAACTTATAAACAGTCATCTATCTTCCATCCTCCCTCAAATCAAAATTATTCTGAGTCAAGTCCAATAATTCATAGTTGTATATTTTAAAATGTTCCAGCATGTTTCTCCAAAATGTAAATATTATTTTTAAAGTACGAGAATATCACCACTCTATATAAAATTAGTAAAGTACACTTAATGTAATTTAATATGTTATAAAATAGAAGAGTAAATACATTGTATTTATCTTTTTTTATTGTTTTTCCCCATTTATTTTATTGCATTTTAGGTTTTGGGGTACATGTGAAGAACATGCATGATTGTTGCATAGGTACACATGTGGCAGTGTGATTTGCTGCCTTCCTCCCCATCACCTACATCTGGCATCTCTCCCCTTGCTACCTCTCCCCAACTCCTCACCCCGCACTGTCCCTCCCCTATTTCCCCCCAACTGACCCCAGTGTGTAGTGCTCCCCTCCCTGTGTCCATGCATTCTCATTGTTCACTACCCGCCTATGAATGAGAACATGCAGTGTTTGATCTTCTGCTCTTCTGTCAGTTTGCTGAGAATGATGGTTTCCAGGTTCATCCATGTCCCTGCAAAGGACACAAACTCATCGTTTTTGATGGCTGCATAATATTCCATGGTGTATATGTGCCACATTTTCCCTGTCCAGTCTATCGTCGATGGGCATTTGGGTTGGTTCCAGGTCTTTGCTA
>NW_016107499.1:177034-211584 GCF_001604975.1 Cebus imitator | reverse complement strand
CTATTAGGTTTGCTTGGTCCAGGTCTGAGTTCAAGTCCTGGATATCCTTGTTAATTTTCTGTCTGGTTGATCTGTCTAATATTGACAATGGGGTGTTAAAATCTTCCACTATAGTTGTGTGGGAGTCTAAGTCTCTTTGTAAGTCATTAAGAACTTGCCTTATGTATCTGGGTGCTCCTGTATTGGGTGCGTATATATTTAGGATCGTTAGCTCTTCTTGTTGCATTGATCCTTTTACCATTATGTAATGTCCCTCTTTGTCTCTTAGGATCTTTGTTGCTTTAAAGTCTAATTTATCAGAGATGAGAATTGCAACTCCTACTTTTTTTTGCTCTCCATTTGCTTGGTAAATCTTCCTGCATCCCTTTATTTTGAGCCTTTGTGTATCCTTGCATGTGAGATGGGTTTCCTGGATACAGCACACCGATGGGTTTTTGCTTTTTATCCAATTTGCCAGTCTGTGTCTTTTGATTGGGGCATTTAGTCCATTTATATTTAGGGTAAATATTGTTATGTGTGAATTGGATACTGCCATTTTGGCACTAGCTGGCTGTTTTGCCCATTAGTTGATGCAGATTCTTCATTGTATTGATTCTCTTTGCCATTTGGCATGTTTTTGGAGTGGCTGGTACTGGTTGTTCCTTTATATGTGTAGAGCCTCTTTCAGGAGCTCTTGTAAAGTGACCGGTGGTGATGAAATATCTGAGTACTTGCATGTTCCCAAAGGATTTTATTTTTCCTTCACTTATGAAGCTTAGTTTGGCTGGATAGGAGATTCTGGGTTGAAAGTTCTTTTCTTTAAGGATGTTGAATATTGGCCCCCACTCTCTTCTGGCTTGTAGGGTTTCTGCTGAGAGATCTGCTGTGAGTCTGATGGGCTTCCCTTTGTGGGTAACCTGACCTTTCTCCCTGGCTGCCCTTACTATTTTCTCCTTCATTTCAACCCTGGTGAATCTGATGATTATGTGCCTTGGGGTTGTTCTTCTTGACGAATATCTTTGTGATGTTCTGTGTATTTCCTGGACCTGAATGTTTGCTTGCCTTGCTAGGTTGGGGAAGTTTTCCTGGATAATATCCTGAAGAGTATTTTCCAGCTTGGATTCATTCTCTTCGTCACATTCAGGTACGCCTATCAAACGTAGATTAGGTCTTTTCACATATCCCACATTTCTTGGAGACTTTGTTCATTCCTTTTTACCCTTTTTTCTCCATTCTTGCCTTCCCGTTTTATTTCATTGAGTTGATCTTCGACCTCTGATATCCTTTCTTCTCCTTGGTCAATTCGGCTGTTGAAATTTGTGTATGCTTCGCAAAGTTCTCGTGTTGTGTTTTTCAGCTCCATCAATTCACTTATATTCCTTTCTATTTTGTCCATTCTCGTTAGCATTTCGTCAAATGTTTTTTCAAGGTTCTTAGTTTCTTTGCTTTGGGTTAGAACATGCTCTTTTAGTTCACAGAAGTTTCTTACTACTCACCTTCTGAAGTCTGATTCTGTCATTTCATCTCACTCGTTCTCCATCCAACCTTGTTCTCTTGCTGTTGAGGAGTTTTGATCCCTTGTAGGAGGAGAGGTGTTCTGGTTTTGGGTGTTTTCATCCTTTTTGCGCTAGTTTCTTCCCATCTTTATGGTTTTATCCACCTGTCGTCTTTGTAGTTGCTGGCTTTCAGATTGGGTCTCTGAGTGGACGTTCTGTTTGTTGATGGTGAGGTTATTTCTGTTTCTTGGTTTTCCTTCTGACAGTCTGGCCCCTCTGCTGTAGGTCTGCTGAGGTCCACTCTAGGCCCTGGTTGCCTGGGGTTCACCTGCAGCAGCTGCTGAACAGTAAGGGTTGTTACCAGTTTTCTTCTTCTGCTATCTTTGTCCCAGAAGGATATCCGCCAAGTGTCAATCTGATCTCTCCTTTATGTGGTGGCTCTTTGTATATATAGGGGTCAGGGAGCTGCTTGCGGAGACGGTCTCTTCTTTATAGGAGCTCAAATGCTGAGCTTTGAGCTCCGTTGTTCATTCAGAGCTGCTGGGCAGGTACATTTAGTTCTGCTGCAGCAGAACTTATAAACTGCTTTTTGTTCCCAGGTGCTCTGTCCCAGGGATTTAGGGCTTTATTTATGAGTTTCCGTTATGCTGCTGCCTTCTTTTTTTTTTCCTTCAGACCTGCCCTGCCCAGCAAGGAGGCAGCCTAGTCACTGTCTCCCTGTAGAGGCTTTACTGAGCTGCTGTGAGCTCCGCCCCGCTGCCAAGTGAACTTCCCTGCAGTTCTGTTTATATGGGTATAGTTAGAACTGCTTTGGCAGGGTGGCCCACCTCTGTTAAGGCGGGGCCTCTCTGCGGAGGTGGGTTGCCTTGGCCACGGCAGGTTGCCTCAGCAATGGTGGGTTGCCTCGTCAACGGCGGGCTGCCTCAGCATTGGTTGACTACCTCTGTAGTGGTGGGCTGCCTCGCTCCCCCACAGAGCTGGACCATCCCGGGTTCAGCTGCGCTAGCTGTGAGACTCTCAATCCAGAGAGTTTTTGGATTGCTGTTCTTTTGTGGGGTTGCGACCAGCCGAGCCTGATCGCCTGGCTCCCTGCCTCAGAGCCTTTTTTTTTTTTTTTTTTAAGTTGGTGCTCCAGTCACCTGTTGAAGAGGTGCTGCAGTGTGTGTTTTTTCCCGTGTGACAAGTCACTGTGCTGGCTTAAACAGCGGCACTGAGATTTGTGGCGCTTTTTTTGCCCTGGAATCTACTGTCCTGGTTCCCTGCTCAATCCCCTTTTTAAACAGACAAATGGGCTACTTCCCATGGCTCCAATCACCCGCCAAAAGGGCACCCGGACCGGTGTATTTTGTACGGAGAACCGCTGCTCCGGGGCACCGACAAAGCAGCTACGCGGGGCAAAGCAGCAGCGCCAGCCGGCACAGCCACACTGGTCGAAACAGTCACGCTGGCGACCCGTGGAGCCCCTCCACCTGGGAATTTCCTAGTCTGTGGGCAATAAAAATGCGGCATCCACTCACCCTCTGCGCTTCCACTGGGAGCTGCAATCCTGAGCTGTTCCTAAACGGCCATCTTGGATCGATCCCATCACATTGTGTTTATCTTAATAAAGTTGATATTATCTTGATACTGGAGACAGACAAATATATTTAGAAAATGAAGCCCAATATTTTTCATGAATATATACACACAAGTTCTTAACAAAGTATAGAATTTCTATTATCACTAAATGGTGCTTATTCTAGTGATGCAATGCTGATTTCAGTTGAAAATCAGTCAATATAGCCCACTATATTATTAGACCACAGAAGAACAAGCATATGATTTCAACTGATGAAGAAAAATCCTTTGATAAAATTCAACGCCTATTCAGAATTAACTCCTCAGGAAAAAAAAAAGTAATAGAGTGGAACTTAATTTGATAAGAAAGCATCTATAAAAAAGAATATAGTTAGCATTATATTTAATGGTGAAAAATTGGAAACATGGCAAATATATCATTCTCACTGCTCTTATTCAACTTAGTGCTCGTAGTTCTAACCAGTAAAAATAAAATAAAAGACATACAGATTTGAAAGAAAAAGAAAAGTTCTTATTATCAAATGACGTGTTTGTCTAACTGCATGCAAATTTATTATTATCTTAAAAAACTTAATTAAAAATGATAATGCTTAATTCCTTAAATATCTAGTACTGCTCAAATTTACTCCATGTCCTCATAAACATTTTAAAATTTATTTCTTCAAATTAAGATTGAAACAGGGTCATAAATCACAATTGTTTGATATGACTCTTGAATCTCCATCCTTCTGTCTTTGCAATTTATTTCTTGAATTATTATTAATCATTTGTCCTTTAATTTCACAATTTGGATTTTACCAACTGACTATCTGTGTTTTACTGTAAAATATACTGTTGTTCCTTAAATTTCTTGCCATTTAGTAGCTATATCTAGTTATTTATTATGACTCATGTTAAAAATATTTTCATACATGCATTCTGTGCCTCTGTTAGGATACAGGAAACGCCTGGGTAGTTTATGTTTTGAGACATTAGCAATCACTGATGACCATTGCCTAGTTAATCACTTGATTGCTTGTGAAAAAAAAAAACCAGCAAAGCTCTAATTCAGTTATTCCTTTTTATCTATTAACCAGTACTTCTTTAATAGACACTTTTCCTTATTGACAATTTGGTAAAATTCTTACATGAATATATAGATAAATGCTTGATTATTTTCCATTGTTTACTAGTTTTGAAAATATTGATTTGGCTACCTAGCATCATACACAGATAAAAATAAGTTGTTTATTTCTTTCTTTTTAAAAATATCGCCTTGTGGATTTTGCATATTTAAAGTGTTTGAATCCATTATGGTTATTATTCTTCTAAGTATTAAAAGAGCCCCATCTTTGGCCAGAAAACTATTTCAAAAGGTTGCCTGAATCAATTTAACAAGGCCTAAATAGTCTTTCATAGCATCCCTGCTTTTGGCAATTGAAAAATATTCTGGGCTTATCTTGGATATTTCCAGGCTCAGACTTAAAAATCAACCAACTCAAAAATGAGATTTTTTTTTAAATAAGAAATAGTATTTAAAGATATCAACATGTGAAATAGGTGTGCCTTTTGTGACAATGTTGGCAAGCAAGAAAGCTTATTTTTAAAGATCAATCTACATGAGTATATAAATAATGACCCTTCTATTAACATTACAGAATGTTTTTCCATATACATGCATATATATTTTTTTTCTTTCCTCAATGGCAAAAATCTTAGATCACACCCAAAATAACATGTTTACACATTTGCTATCCCCCAATATGCCAATTATTTATTGGAAATAATAATCTCAATAAAAAAAATATGATGACATAGTACAATTTAATTTTGTTGTAGATAATTTTCTACCCTTAGTATACCCTAAGGTAGAAAATCACATTAACAATTTGTGTCAACTTACTGTATTTAAATTTCACTTAATATTTTTTCATGTGATTATGCCAGTATAAAAATTGGTTTTACTTTTTTCACTCTCAATTTTAAAGAAATACTTTCAATATTATTTTAAAACATAAAATATTTTCATGGTCCCAAAGAAATCAAATCCATAAATCAAGGTATACTCAAAGATCTTTTACAGATCATTAAAAAGACCCTCATACTGATTTATTGTTCAGGAAAATTATAAGCTTTTCTAAAAGAAAGTAGAAAAGTAGAATTTCTGGAGTTTGTCATCCTTCCTCAGCATGAATCTCCAGGGTTTATAAACATGAAGTGCAGCCTCACTACTACATTTTATTTTATAATATACATTTATTAATATATGCATTTAGTTTCTTAGCCTGCAGTTTGTTATATTCATTCTAATTTCATTTGTGTGATAATATTAAGTTATATAAACCACTTAAGTTAGGACAAGTAGATACTCAGAATCTATTGGAAATTTATATTCTACTTATGATTATAACTGAGAGTGATGAGTAACTTCCACTGCATTTTAATAAACTTGATGAGCCATTTCCTGTAACTCATCAATTTTGACTATATGCTGCTTTTCTTGTTAATTATGTGGATTAACTGTGTTATGAAATGTAAACATAAAAATAAGGCATTAATTTTAGTTTTTAGAAGTCAATAAGTAAAGATATTTTCTACAGTGCTTTGACTTCACACACAAACACACACACACACACACACACACACACACACACAGAGAGAGAGAGAGAGAGAGAGAGAGAGAGAGGAGAGAGACCTTTAAAGTTAAAACAGAATTAATTCACCAAAAGCCTGAATTTAAATTAGCGTGGGTTCCTGGGTGTGATTACCAGCTGTCTGGTCAATTAATCTGTGACAGTAAATTCACCATTAGTTTATAAAACCCAGTAATTAGAGAGTATATGACCAGATCTCTTGACTCAGATATGTTTTACAGATGAAGGAACATATGAACTAAGAAAAGTTGACTTAGTTAAAAAGTCACAGAATATTTTATTTATTTTTGTCACCACAGTGAATTAGAATAATGGTCCTAATTTTGTTTTTAATATTTCACTACATATGTATTATAGTGTATTTAAATTATTTGTAAATATTTAGTTAATGAAGCCATTGCACAACTTCCCCATGAAACAAAATAAAAATAAATTTTTCTTGGCATTTCAGCATATTAACTTTTGTGTTTTTCCACTATTTAATTGAATTTCATTCATTTCCATTTTCATTACTGAGTTTTAGTGAGTTAAACTTTAAAAGATACAGAATTTATGTTTTTAGAAAATGTCTTTGGTCAGTAAACATCAGTTTTCTTTCCTAGGTAGATTTATAAAAATGAGCCAGATCTTTTCATATAATGAAATCTCTTCAGATTTCTTATCTTGGGGTTATAAGTTATGAAGTAATTTCTGTAAATTACATAATGTTATTTCACGGATGATAATAACACTTTGTGGTGTTTAATTAAAATTAGATATTATAGTTAACTTTTTTCTGCATGACTTAATTTGGCAGAACAATTTCCATTAGATTTATTGGTTTCCAAATTATTATCTCAACATTAATCAGACTTTTTTCCTACATATTAGAAAATGCTTATATAAAGTTTCAAATTAATGTTTCACATTACATATTTCCAGTAATGGACTGAATATTATTCATCTTTTAGCAATATTAACTTATTTTAAACATTTCTTATTCTTATATGAATTTTCATAACCTATGTCAGTTATGCATATAATAAAGCTTATTGTTGGCAAATGGGAAGTGTGATGATAAAGAAAATAAATGTAAAATATAATTTCTAATCTATCAAAGACATAGATTATATATGATTATGTGTGTGTTTATATATATATATATTTGCTTGATGTTTGCTAAAATACGGAAAAATATCTGAATCAGTTATACTTTATTCATTTTATAATTTTGAAATAAATGTCAGAATTTATTTTCCATAAAATTTATATTTAAGGTGATGAAAATTAAAGGACAAATGTTTTCATTTTTAATTTTGTGACTGATAGCATCAAAGTGGACACTTTTCATAGGAGTTTTTAAAAAAATTTATGCCATAGTGACAGAACATTTCTAATTCAAGAATATTATAGTTTTGACATAACTATTCCAATTGTTTGCCGTCATACATTTATTTTATTAATGTCTTAGTTTAGCAACTTGGATTACATGGACGATATTTAGTCATATATTTATGTATAACATGTATATGCATTTTACATATTACATTGTATGTGTCTACATAAATATATATTGCATTATATTATATAACAGTGCATTACATTATATTTATCAATAGTGCACATTTCATTTATGTGAATTTTATATTTTAATTATAATGATTGTTCACTGAAAAGTATTGTTGAATGGTGCTGTTTGTGAAATAGTTTTAACCATTCAATTAAAATTATAATTTTTCCAGATGATTGTGTTTACACATAGGATTTCAATAGTTGTAGAGACAGAAAACATTAATAATTAAATTTTTCATGGAAAGAAATGAAAGACAAAAATTTTGGTGGAAACTTCTATGTTACAGGATAAATATATATCTACAATTCCTTTTGTGCTTTTCACACCAAAAAATATGTATATATGTGAAAAAGTATTGACACTCTTTTTACAAAATTTTTTTTTGTAAACATACATTTTATGGTATTAGCAGACTCCCAATAAATGTTGATCAAATATTTAATTCTTTAAAATTATCTATTATCTGGGTACAGATGAGTTTATATGGACAATATTTCTGATAATTATTTTTAGAAAATTCAATTTCATAAATTTTATTTATTTCATATTATTCTTCTTTCACTTAAATTAGCCTCTCTGAAGGGTATTTTGATAAAAATATAATCTGAATGTATACATTTTAAAACTTTGAGTTCAGTATAGAAATTCTGATAACGTAATATAGGGTAACATTTGAGAATATACTTTGCAGAGTCCAAAGATATCTAATAAAAAATGTCATTATTATGTTTTATTATTTATAAAATTATAGACATTTTCAACACCATTAGTACTTCTTAGAATTGTCTTAAAAATTTACTTGGACACCAACAATAGCTTGAGTTTGATGACAATAAAAGCAAATAACTAAAGAAACATACAAAATATTGTATCATAAAAGTTTTACTTAAAATAGAAACATTATGTTTTATAATTTCACTGTAAATCGTATCCCCTCAGAAATGATGTTTTATATTGCTATATTGGGTCTAGCTGAACCGTTATTCCATAACTCTTCATTTGTGAAAATTGATCACTATGTGGTGAAATATACAAATGTACAATTTTTAGTGTGAACTTTCTTTATGACTTATAAAGTGCTTCAGTAATGTTGGTAAAACTTTATCATCTTGTATGTTGCTATATCAGAAAGTTCCATTTCCTGTCCAATATATAGAGAAACTCCAGAATATCATTTAATATAAAATTCTTATTTGATAAGCTTTACATATTGCTATAAATAATACTTTTATATGTGAATAAAATACATACCTTGTACAATATTATATATATAAATTTATCCTCAACTTTTCTTCCCATCATTTATGGAAAATGCAAAATTCCTGGAAGAACAATGATTTGAACCTTACACATTACAAACAAAATTATAAAATTTGTATTTCTAGAATACATTTAAAATATTTTATTGATAAGATTTTCAGAGAGAATTAAAGTGACTATAATCTAGTTATAATATTTCACATATATTTCTCTACTAATACCACAAGACAAGATAAATTAATGATTAAAGTAGTTAAGTAAGCATTGATAATTTCTTCTTCATAATCACAAAATAAAATGTTTTATTAGTTAAAAAAATGAAGTCACACAATCCTATTTCAGTAACAAAGCAACCAACAGTAGCAGTGACTACCATGCATTGAATACATGAGAAGTGATTTTAGTAGGCTCACCTTTCCTTTAGAAAGAACTTCGCCATTAAAGATTTAAAAGAGAATTGAAAGCTCAATTTTCCTTAAGAACATTGCTACTCTCCTGTCCACATCATTACCTGGCTTACCATAACAAGAATCCTAAAGGAGAGATTTCATTCCAATAGAGAAATGTTCAACATTCTTTAAAAAACAGAATCAAATAATTATTACTAATGATCAAAGGAATCTTTCAAAACATTTTTGTTTCGAATTTCTACATATAAATGTAGTAGGCTAAATACTCTCTCTTTCTCTCTCTCTCTCTATATATGTGTGTGTGTATATATATACATATATATGGAGAGAGATACATAGTTGAAACTGTTGTTTTCTTTCTGAAATCTTAGTATGCACAATGCTTTCTTTTGATCCCGTCACTTAGGCACTTGCTATATGGCATAAATTTAATGGATATTTTATATTCTCATTATGAGGAAAGTAATTTTGCACATTATTGAATTGGAAATCACTCATCTAAAGAGAGATCATCTGTGCATTAGCCAGCGTAACTTTATTTTATTGCACTCGTTACACATGAGGGAATGAAGTGATCATGGCCAGTATCATTAAACAGATGGCAGTGAATTTTTTCTCTCTTCTCTATAACGCAGAAGGAGTGTACTTTCTTATTCTACTTCAAAATTAAGTTTAACCTAAAGAATAATTACGGATCAATTTCATAAGTTTTTTTGTTTTGATTAGACTGTGGAACTTTACTGATAACCATCATTTCATGTGCCAGTAACGAGTCAGGTGATTTTTTTAAATATGTCTAAAATCAATCATGTTGATAAGGCCTCAAAAAATTTACAAATAAATGAATTAAATATTAAACAATACTATATCTTTGCAGTACATAAGCAATCTGTGGCTGATTTCAACCTGGAATCTCAGCAAGAAGAGCGAATAGAACATAAGCAGGTGTAAGGAAAAATCATTTCAACTTTTAACCACTTTACAAAATCTGAAGAAATGACTTGCAATTGCAATGAATCCATCAAGATAATCTAGAATAATATCATTATTTTAAGGTCAGTAAAATATCAAGCTTTCTTGTGTTTTCAGCCTTACATCTCTTTGCTATGCACATGCTATAACATATTCATTTGTTCTAGAGTTTAGACTATAAACATTTTTGTGGGGCCATTATTCTGCCTACCATAACCAATTATGACTTTCTCTTGATTGTCTTGATGGATTCATTGCAATTGCAAGCCTTTTTTGTTTTGTTTGCTTTTTAATGTGAAAGAAGGAGGCAGAATAACTAGTGTCAGAGTGAAGCAGAGAATGACCCAAAGAATCTGGGCAGTCTTGGGAAGCTGGGGAAGACAAGAAAATTATTTCCCAAAGTTCCTAAAAAGGAACACACCACTGGCAACACCTTAGTTTAGCCCAATGAGAACATTTTGAATTTCTGACCTCCAGAACTGTAAGATAATACATTTTGTTTTACTTATTTAAGCCACTGCAGTAATAAATACTAGTAAAGTGCATTAAATTATAAAGCAGTTTAAAGGTTTGGTTATCTACAGATAGTATATACAGAAGGTAATGTATAATTGGAAAACCTGAGAATATTAGAAATTTTACAGAAAATAAAACATTTACCAATGAAGCTAGAGATAATAAATACATGAAAATCAATTTTTTGTTTAGAAAATATATAGAAATAAAATTACACTTAAGAAAATTAATAAATGTATAAAAATAAACTTTAAAATGAGCTTGAAACATTTATGTAAAAACTTTATAGATTGATTTACATTCTTTGTGGGTTTTTTGTTTGTTTGTTTGTTTGTTTTTGAGAAGGAATCTCCTTCTGTAGCCCAGGCTGTAGTGGTGCAGTGCTTCAATCTTGCCCGCCTCTCTAGTTCAAGCAATTTTCTTGCTTCAGCTTCCTGAGTAGCCGGGACTACAGGCACACCACCATGCCCAGCTAATTTTTGTATTTTTAGTAGAACAGGGTTTTGAACTCCTGGCCTCAAGTGATATGACCTTCCTGGGCCTCCTAAAGTACTGACTTACATTCTTAACCATGCCTTGATGAGATTAAAAACACAAATACTCAGATAAAAATTTAATTTATAGGGCCGGGCGCGGTGGCTCAAGCCTGTAATCCCAGCACTTTGGGAGGCCGAGGCGGGTGGATCACGAGGTCAAGAGATCGAGACCATCCTGGTCAACACGGTGAAACCCCATCTCTACTAAAAATACAAAAAATTAGCTGGGCATGGTGGCGTGTGCCTGTAATCCCAGCTACTCAGGAGGCTGAGGCAGGAGAATCGCCTGAACCCAGGAGGCGGAGGTTGCGGTGAGCCAAGATCGCGCCATTGCACTCCAGCCTGGGTAACAAGAGTGAAACTCCATCCCCCCAAAAAAAAAAAAAATTTAATTTACAGTTATTAATTAATTCAGTATATTAGTTTGTATATGTTTCTTAATTCAAAATATGCAAAGCTAAAGCTGGACACAGTGGCTCGTGCTTGAAATCCTAGCACCTTGGGACGCCCAGAGGCCAAGGGGCTGGATTGCTTAAGCCCAGGAATTTCAGATCAGCCTGGAAACCATGACAAAACCCTGTCTCTACAAAACTAGTGGTGGCATGGTGGTGTGTGCTTGTGGTCCCAGCTACTTGGTAGGGTAAGGCAGGAGGATTTCTTGAGCCAGGGATGTCAAGGCTGCAGTGAGCCATGTTCAGATCACTGAACTCCAACCTGGGTGACAGAGTGAGACCGTCTCAGATAAATAAATAAATAAATAAGCAAAGCTTATTGTTTATTATATAAACAATCAAAATGTATGAGCAAAGTTTAACAAGTGATTCTGAAAAGAAGATGAAATAGTTGATAATACGTTTTTCAGATGTTAAAAACATGCCGTAATTGATACAGTGTGGTTCTGTAGATGCAGTAGAGGAAAGAAACTAATAATATAGAAACTCAGGAAGACACTCAGGTATGGCAAAAAAAATACACAATAAATCTTTACAATTGCAGATAATTTGACATAATTGTGAAAAACTAAAGATTTTTACTTTTCATAATCTTTTCTCAAAATTAACCTTGTTAAAGTCCCAACTCAATATGAGTCATAAAGAGATAGTGTGAGTTTCATAATTTATGACAATCTATTTTATAAACTATGGTAATTTTTAAATAACTTCAGCAGTGCTAATGGTGGAACATTAATATTTGGTGAAAAAAAATTTCTTTAAGAATGTACTAATTCAGTTTTTGCCCATTAAGTATGAGACTGGCTGTTGGTTTCTTGTAAATACCTTTTATTATTTTGAGATACGTTCCATCAATACCTAGTTTATTGAGACTTTTTAGCATAAAGGGCTGTTGAATTTTGTCAAAGGCCTTCTCTGCATCAGTTGAGATAATTGTGGTTTTTGTCTTTGATTTTGTTTATGTGGTGAATTAAATTTATAGACTTGCATATGTTGAACCAGCCCTGCATCCCCGGGATGAAGCCTACTTGATCCTGGTGGATAAGCTTTTTGATGTGCTGTTGCAATCAGTTTGCCAGTATTTTATTGAAGATTTTTGGATCTATGTTCATCATGGATATTGGCCTGAAGTTTTCTTTTCTTGCTGAGTCTCTGCCGGGTTTTGGTATCAGGATGATGTTGGTCTCATAAAATGATTTGGGAAGGATTCCCTCTATTTGGATTGTTTGGTATAGTTTCAGAAGGAATGGTACCAGCTCCTCTTTGTATGTCTGGTAGAATTCTACCGTGAACCCATCTGGACCTGGGCTGTTTTTGGGTGGTAGGCTATTAATTGCTGCCTTAACTTCTGCCCTTGTTATTGGTCTATTTAGGGTTTCGACTTCTTCCTGGTTTAGGCTTCGGAGGATGCAAGTGTCCAGGAATTTATCCATTTCTTCCAGGTTTACTAGTTTATGTGCATAGAGTTGTTTGTAATAATCTCTGATGATGGTTTGTATTCCTGTGGAATCTATGGTGATATCCCCTTTATCGTTTTTGATTGCATCTTTTTGATTCTTCTCTCTTTTCTTTTTTATTAATCTGGCTAGTGGTCTGTCTATTTTGTTGATCTTTTCAAAAAACCAGCTCCTGGATTTATTGATTTTTTGAAGGGTTTTTTTGTGTCTCTATCTCCTTCAGTTCTGCTCTAATCTTAGTTATTTTTTGTCTTCTGCTAGCTTTTGAGTTTTTCTTTATCTTGCTCCTCTAGGTCTTTCAATTTTGATGATAGGGTGTCGATTTTAGATCGTTCCTTGCTTCTCATGTGGGCACTTATTGCTATATATTTTCCTCTAGAGACTGCTTTAAATGTGTCCCAGAGATTCTGGTATGTTGTGTCTTTGTTCTCGTTGGTTTCGAAGAACATCTTTATTTGTGCTTTCATTTCATTGTTTATCCAGTCAACATTCAAGAGTCAGTTGTTCAGTTTCCATGAAGATGTGCGGTTCTGAGTTAGTTTCTGATTTCTGCGTTCTAACTTGATTGCACTGTGGTCTGACAGACTGTTTGTTATGATTTCCATTCTTTTGTATTTGCTGAGGAATGATTTACTTCCAATTATGTGGTCAATTTTAGAGTAGGTGTGATGTGGTGCTGAGAAGAATGTGGATTCTGTGGATTTGGGGTGGAGAGTCTGTGGATTTGGGGTGGAGAGTTCTATAAACATCTATTAGGTTTGCTTGATCCAGGCTTGAGTTCAAGTCCTGGATATCCTTGTTAATTTTCTGTCTCGTAGATCTGTCTAATATTGACAGTGGGGTGTTAAAGTCTCCCACTGTTATTGTGTGGGAGTCTAAGTCTCTTTGTAAGTCATTAAGAACTTGCTTTATGTATCTGGGTGCTCCTGTATTGGGTGCGTATATATTTAGGATCGTTAGCTCTTCTTGTTGCATTGATTCTTTTACCATTATGTAATGTCCTTCTTTGTCTCTTTTGATCTTTGTTGCTTTAAAGTCTATTTTATCAGAGATGAGAATTGCAACTCCTGTTTTTTTGCTCTCCATTTGCTTGGTAAATCTTCCTGCATCCCTTTATTTTGAGCCTTAGTGTATCCTTGCATGTGAGATGGATTTCCTGGATACAGCACACCGATGGGTTTTGGTTTTTTATCCAATTTGCCAGTCTGTGTTTTTTGATTGGGGCATTTAGCCCATTTACATTTAGGGTTAACATTGTTATGTGTGAATTTAATCCTGCCATTTTGATGCTAGCTGTCTGTTTTGCCCGTTCGTTGATGCAGTTTCTTTATTGTGTCGATGCTCTTTACCATTTGGTACGTTTTTGGGGTGGCTGGTACTGGTCGTTCCTTTCTATGTTTAGTACCTCTTTCAGGAACTCTTGTAAAGCAGGCCTGATGGTGATGAAATCTCTGAGTACTTGCTTGTTTGTAAAGGATTTTATTTTTCCTTCACTTAAGAAGCTTAGTTTGGCTGGATATGAAATTCTGGTTTGAATGCTCTTTTCTTTAAGAATGTTGAATATTGGCCCCCACTCTCTTCTGGATAGTAGGGTTTTTGCTGAGAGATCTGCTGTGAGTCTGATGGGCTTCCTTTTGTGGGTAACCTGACCTTTCTCTCTAGCTGCCCTTAGCATTTTCTCCTTCATTTCAACCCTGGTGAATCTGACGATTATGTGCCTTGGGGTTGTTCTTCTTGATGAATATCTCTGTGGTGTTCTCTGTATTTCCTGGACTTGAGTATTGGTCTGCCTTGCTAGGTTGGGGAAGTTTTCCTGGATAATATCCTGAACAGTATTTTCCAGCTTGGATTCATTCTCTCCATCACATTCAGGTACACCTATCAAATGTAGATTAGGTCTTTTCACATAGTTCCATATTTCTTGGAGACTTTGTTCATTCCTTTTTATCCTTTTTCCTCTAATCTTACCTTCTAGTTTTATTTCATTGAGTTGATCTTCGATCTCTGATATCCTTTCTTCTGCTTGGTCTATTTGGCTATTGAAACTTGTGTATGCTTCGCGAAGTTCTCGTGCTGTGTTTTTCAGATCCATCAATTAACTTATATTCCTCTCTAAGTTTTTCATTTTCATTGGCATTTCATCAAGAAATATACGACTTCCTGGTAATTATCATTTTCCAGATTAGATTTCTATGACAGCTAGATAAAATTTCCCAGTCCAGTTAATACTAATTAACATTTAATTTGCTCATGACACATTTTGGGGGTAAAAAGTTCCACTTAAAAAAAAAGAGCACTTTTTTCAGACTTTTCTGCATTATGAATTATGCTATTTGCATAATCTGAAAGTGTCTATGAAGTTAACACTTTGTAGATATACTTTAGTCAGTTGTAAAACTCTTGTTCTTTGGCTTGCTCAAAGTACCTTTAAGCTATAAAAAAAATTTCGGATACTCCAATAAATATTATCTGAATTACTTTAAACACATTTCATTTTTATTGACTTGCTCATATATTTCTTTTTCTCTGTCATCAGCAATGATATAATTTTTTGTGCTACCAAGGAGAAACATTCAAATAAGAACAATTAAATTGCAGTGGAATACATTAGAGAGAAACATAATAGTTATTAGTAAATTATTCAGTAAAACTTGTTCTTGAACAAGTTTTTAAGCTCTCTGTAGCATAATTTCCATCAGAAAAACATGATGGTCTTAATGACTCAAATCTAAAAGTCATATTCTCCTCAGGTGAGCAGGTTAATTTTCTATGCAATTAGTTAATTGCAAGAAAACTTCTCTTATTGCTACTTACTTGAAAAGGATTGTTACCATGGCCTTTTAGGTATATATTTTATGAGAAATGTTATCTGTAGCAAGTTTTGTTTTTTCTGCCTCCGAACAATTTTTTAAATATTGATACATTTCACAATTCATAAAGATGAAATGTAAATGTTTTAAAGACAGAAACTTTGAATCTTCCATCATTTTGTACTTCTGCATATTTGATCTTACCTATTTTCTTAAGCAAAACCTGTATATGATACCATATTATTTACAAAGTTGTGTAAAGTAATTTTATTTCTAAATCGATTTCTTTTTAAATAAGATTAAGGAAAATAGACCCCTCGAAAAAGGTTTTATCTGCAACAAGTTAGAAGATGCATTATATATATATAAGGCTATGGAGCAATTGATTGGGAAAAGTCAATATGTGCTTGTGTTTTGTTTATTTTTGCCTCTCTTTACAAAGTATTGTTTTGAGTGTTACTTCTAATTACTTTGTATTATTTTGTGTGTTACTTTGCAAACCGAGAAGATCATTTCAGTTAGCTTTCATGTACCAACAGTAAGTTAATACAGACCTTCATGGGTAATGGAGGAAAAAATGTATATCTTTCTTATATCCAGGAAATAGCATACTGAAGACAAATATATCAAAAAGTTTTTCGCTAAAATTTGGTTATTGTAGAACCAATTAAACAATATACATGCATACATTTTATGTGTGTGTATATATATGTTACAGTTCTTGTCTCAATAGTAGAATATGTCTGCTTCCATCGGAAAACCATAAACATGAAACACTCAAAAAGGCAGACTCACCTTTATTTAACAAGAGGATTGAGGGTGAAATAAATTCTCAACAAATTGAAGTCACAACAAACAAGCAAACACGCAACAAAAAATGCACCTAATACTTCCTTACAGAGAGCAGCATCAGGGACTAATTAATAAGCATTATCATCCCAAGATAAGGAACTTCATATTACTTGTTGAGTGAGACATGAGATCCTGTGATTACTATGTTACCGCCATTCTTCCCTTTTCTGAGAATGTCTTTCAATTAGTGTTTCCGTGTTCCTCTATTACACATTACGGGTATGTAGAACAGATGTTTTGTCTTACACTTAGTGCACAGTTCCAAAGACAAACATAAACATACATGTTAAAGAGACAAGGGCAAACTCTTCCACTTTCCAGGAATTTTGAACTCTAACTGTATATAATTTAGGTCTCCCACTGGGAGCAAGTGAGTGTGTTCAATGTGTCAGAAAGAACGTGAGCCAAATAATTTCTTGTGAAACTAATGGACTGTGTTAAACATTAATGGTTATTGTCAAATACTTAGTTTTTCTCACTTCTAAAACTGTTGACAAATTTAGCAACCAGTTACATTTAAATTTCAAAAAAAAAACCCACAGTGGATAGATTTTTATATATCATACTGTTATACTAAAACTATTTTTTTCTGTAAAATTAAAATTTAACTGGGCATCCTGTATTTTACTCAACAATTTCACCTCTATGCCACATGACAGACTCTGCTTCCAAGGCTCAGGCACAATTAAGAAAAGCCATTTAGCTAGTTTTACTACAGGCTTTTGAAAGGAGATGCTGTATGTCAGCCCCAGATAAAACTATTTAATTGCGACTATGCAACTCTTTATACACTTTTCCATCTCTAGGATCCAAGTAGACTTCTATTTGAGATGCTGGAAAAAAATGGAAGCATCCTGTATTGCCAATTCACTGGCCTCTAAATGAGTAACAAATAAACATGGTCTGTTTGATATAACCGATATCAAATCATCACTGTGACATCCAGATTTTTATCTTTTTCCTTTTCTCTACTGCTTCTTTATTTTATCACAGCCTCCTACCATTTAATATTGTCTTACCTAATCTCTTACCTCACTTTCCCTCCAACCATCCTGTACTTTTGCCACAGCATGCATAGAGAGTCATAGGCGAGAGGCATAGTCTCAAAATTAAAAAAATAAAAATATATAAGTAAACAAAAACAGCCATGGCATCTTTGAGGAAAGAATGGAATTATACTGAGTTTTAGTACTAGTCTAATTTCTATGTGTAAGTTCTCTTTCAGCTCAAATAAAATGATCCTGTCTTATAAGAAAATTAGCTACAGATCTAGAAAAGATTTATTCTTTTTGAAGAATATTAGTAGATGGCAAGATGGAGAAATTTGAGAGATTATCTCAATACAGTAATCTCTACTATTCTAGAGACAAAATATATTTATCTTATTGGTATAGATAGGCTGAATTTATTGGCAGTGGGACCCAAGATACTTTGTGTCAGCATGTCAGACTGAAACAAAAGCAGCACAGTCTTTCAGCAGTAGGTTGAGGAGATAGCATTTTTATAAATGTTGACATCAGGAAAATTCTGAATAGACATAGAATTCATAAGAAAGAAAATAAATTATGAGGAGGTAAAAAAAATAAATTGAGCATCTTCGGGGGAAGAGAAATAACAGAAAAGCCAACAATGGTCATTTTTGTCAAAAGCTGTTTTTTATTAGTTTGTTTTCTTTGAAACTGTGTTGCTAATTATGGGCCTAGACCTAGTAATTTTTTCACATTGGAAAGTTCCATGGAAAAGCTACTCTATGTCAGTAGTTCCTTGGAACAAGAGAAAGTTACCTCACCAATTGTGAGAACCCAGAAGAGAAAGCAACTAAGGTATGCATCAAATTTGATCTTCCTCATTTTACTAACATAATGACATAATGAAGAACTATTTGCAGAGACCAGTCAATTTTGTTTTGTTGTGACACTTATATGTGATATTTCAAAAATCAGATTAATTAAATGTGTTGAGCTACCCACTGTGATATGTGCCATCAATAAAATTGACACAACTCATACAAAACAAAATCTGTTTATTTCTCATAATAATATATTTGATATTAATTTGATCACATATGTAAATAATTATGTAAGTCACTTGAGATCTGTCCCTGCTCAGAATTAAAATTATAGAGACTCAATTTTTTAACCACTCATTCCTTAAAGTTATAATACAGTATTACCAATAAATATGTCATTCTGAAAAACAATTTTGTTTAATATTATTTGTCAAAGAGCACATTAACAACCTGTTAAGGTAAAATCTGTTTTGAGATGAGAATTGTGTTCTCATAATTTAATAGTAACCTTTAAAAAGAAAAGAAACAAACTCATTTACTTGTGTATGTGCATATATGCTTCATTTTGTCCTACCCTGGTTCAAAATATGCATCAAAAATACTTGAAGGCAATAGAGATATTTAAATCTATCAGTGCATTTTTGAAATATAATCTTGTTCCTCATTGAATTTATTTTTCAATAGAAAATTAATTTTAGCCAGACTATTGGATTCCAAGATAAAATTTTTAGGTGTTACCTCAAGGAAATATTGTATATTATTAAAAAAAAACAACAAAAGTACAGTCAGAAAGTGAAAAGTTCTTTTAAATAATAAGATTCAAGGTAATGATAAAATTTTTTTACAAATCTTGAATATAAAATTATAGCCTTATTACAAGCAAAATCTTCAAAATATGAAAGTTTTTATATCTTCTAATACCAGTATCCATGTGATCAATATTATTAATAACATAAAGCCATTATTAAGAGGATTGCATATTTTCTATACTTTACCTTAATAGTTACTTGAAATATATTTATTTAGATGTATTTGCTTGTGTTATGTAAGCTGAAAGACCAATATTTTTAATCTCACTGTTTTTGTACAATTAACAAATGTCTAGTGAATTCAGTTATATTTCTGAAAGTCCTAAATGCTGTGCATCATTATCATGAAACTGGAAATGATTAAATGAGACTTCTGCTCTGTTTAATCAATATTTTTTGTTAGGATATTAGCCTGTCATCCTGAACAATTGCAAATATTTTCAGGATGAAACTAGCAGGTTTTGAGATCCCCTCAAGTCTCCAAAAGCTTTTCTGTTTCTTTTTTCCTTTTTCTGAGCAGGAGTCTTTTTTCAGATGCAATGTCTTCTACCTGTGATCAGATGCAATGTCTTCTATCTGTTCGTAGAACTACCAAAAACAAACAAAAAAAAGACTTCCTGATGTTTAAAAACTGCAAAACTACCACTAAGATAAAAGCAGCTATAGATGTAAATTTAACTTTCTGAGATTGCCCTTTCTCTGGAGTTTTTAGTACTTCCAGTTTTTATTTTCTCATTTGTTTCTGCCATCGCAAAGATTATTTCTTTATTTATTCTGTATTTTAATTCTTCTCTGAAGAATTGATCTAGTTTCTTCAATATACCTTCATCTCCATGTTTAAAGTTTACAATGTATTTTCTTAATTATTCTTTATTGAAAAGAAAACATCTTATACATCTTACAAATTGACGTAATTTAAAATGAGATAAGAATTAAATTCCAAAAGCTCTAAGAACTCTAATAGAAAAATGTTCATAAGCAATCATTAGGACTTCAAACTCTCTACAGCATAGGAAAGAATAGTTGTCTGTATTGGTCCTTCAGGGGACATACAGAGTAGAAGAGACAGATGCTTGCTGATCATCCAGAAATGAACATAATGGTGAATACTTTCATTGAGAACAGACTGGGAAACAATTATTCCCCTTATTGTAGACATATGTAGAATTTTCTCATAACAAGCCCCAAGGAATTCCCAATGATCATTAAAATTAATCAAGTACCACAAATTTTAGGTAAAGGTTTAATGTATGAGAGGAACATAGATTTTGATAATAGGGTGATGTGGGTTGGAGTCCTGACACCACCTATTATGATTTAGCTGAAAATGTTTGGTTTCTTAGTCTTGAGAAAGAACATCATAATTTGGGATCACTGTTAATAAAGAGGATTAAATGAGATAAGTCATTTGGAAGAATAAAATTTACGTGGTTGTCTTATACATGCTTTTTTTTATATTCATGCCTTTATTCCTCTTATTTTTTCCCTTCTTCATTAGTGCATTATAGTTGTACATATTTTGGAAGTACATGTGACACTTTGATGTATATGTTCATACAATGTGTAATAACCAATAACCAAATCAGGGTAATTGGTATATCCACTTCATCAAACATTGTGTGTGTGTGTGTGTAACATTATTTTCTTCTAGCTATTTTGAAGTATACAATAAATTATTAATAATAGTCACACTACTGTACTATCAAACACTAGAACTTATTCTTTCTATGTAACTATATTTTTGTACACATTAACCAACTTCTTTTCATTTCCCTTCCCCTCTACCTTTCCTAGCCTCTGGTAATTATCATTCTATTCTTTACTGTCTATGAAAATAATCAAACTCTGTAAAATGTTTGGAAATATTTGTCCTGAGCCACATATGAGTGATCATGGTCCATGACACAGCTCTCAGGGAACCCTGAGAACATGTGCCCAAGGTAGTCAGGCCACAAGTAGGTTTTATACATTTTAGTGGTACATAAGACATCAATCAATACATGTAAGATGTACACTAATTTTGTCTAAAAAGGCAGGACAACTGCAAGCAGGGGAACTGAGGCAGAAGAGTAGCATCTGGAGGCAGGAAGCATTCTCTTCAGCTTCCAACTAGTCACAGGCCAAGTCTTTATTTGCATAGGGTGTAACTTTACTTCAGTCTCTGATTGGTTGCAAGTCAAGTGTTCATTTACACAGGGTGTAACCAATAGGAAACCTCTGGAAGAATACTAAACCCCAGAAGATTTTGCAACCAGGGCTCTTGAGCCTCTTGCTCAAACCCTGAGCCCTTGAGCCCACTCTTGCTCTGTCGAGTTTACTTTTGCTTCCATAAATCTATGCTTTTATTGCTTTGTTTGTACATTTTGTTCAACATTACAAGAATCTGAACAAATTCTAGTCAAGACTCTCCATCCAACACCAGTAACAGAGCTTCCAGGTTATAGGCAGAGTCAAAGATTTTTCTGATTGGTAGTTGGTTGGAATAGTTTATCTAAAGACCTGGAATCAGTCTGGGTTAAAATAAGAGATTGTGGAGACTAAAGTTCAGATAAAGCCTCCAGGTAGCAGGCTTTAGAGAGAATAGATTGTACCTGCTTCTTATGAAACTTAAAGAAGTTTTAGACTCAGTTGATTCTCTCCTGGATCAAGAAAAAGGCCACGAAAAAAGAAAGAGATTCTCTATCGTATGTAGATCTTTCCCCACAAGAGACAACTTTGCAGGGCAATTCTAAGACATGGCAAAGAAACATATTTGAGGTTAAAATATTTTGATTTCCTTCCTTATCTCACATGTGATGTTATACCAAATTCAGGTTGGGGCACGTTATATAGAGTTAAATAAAAACCCACTGATGAGATTTTATGGTTTGTAGGATATGTCTCGTCTCCTTAGATAGGAGTTAGGAAAAGAGAAGAAAAAGGTCAGAGTTTATCCTCATGACCATCATGAGATCCACTTTTTTAGCTTCCACATATGAGTGTGAGAACATGCAATATTTGTCATTTTGTGCCTGGCTTATTTCACTGACATACATTTTCTACCAACAAAGAAGAGTTGTAACCTTAATAAAAGCATAATATTCATTCTGTTAGGCCAATGGAAGTTTAGAGTAAATTACTAATTTCCTGAAAATGTAGAGCCAAGGAATTGCATGCTTTTTTCCCTATTTTTGTTGTTTGAAGTGTGCATTTAAAATATGTTATTCACCCCTTGTTCCTCATTGCTGAATATACAAATTTATAGTTAAATAATAGTTTTGTTTCTCAATTTGTACATACATTACGAAATGAAGTTAATTTCTGTTTCATTTGTGCTCTAATTTATAGAGAACACTTGTTTTCAAAAATTGAAGCACACAATTAACATTTTTTCATTTTTAAATATGCCCCTTAGATTCCTAGATTTATAGGTGCTTCCAGGGAATTTTTCTCCCTATAGCGAAATAGTTTTAGAGCACATACAATTTATAGGTATTTATTCATTTATTTTTAATTTACAAAATCCATTAATGAAATCCTGAAAGCTCTGTTACCTCCTAGTTGTTGTATATACAATAATGAACCAAATAATCATAAACTAGCACACTTGAAGTCTGATAGTGAAATAAAGATGAGGAAAGACATTGGAAAAAAATCAGCTTTCAGATAAAAATAGCTACAAATTCTGCTAGGTACAATGAAATAAAATACAGACACCATGCTATGTCAATAGGAGTGGTAGTTATAGCATATTTCAGTGATAGAGAAGACATTACTGGAGAAATGACACATAAACTGATGGATAGAGGATGAGCAGAAGTTAATCACTGCAAGATTCTTTACAAGGGGTTTGTGAGTAAATCAAATAGCATGATCAAAATTCCAGATCCATGAAAGTGTTTGGCATTTTAAAAAAACTCACATCTGACTATAGTGTAGAATAAAAGAGCTGGCATTAGATGAAATTAAATAGATCATGAAATATCTTACAAGAAATTGCTGAATTTTGAAATAAATTAATTTTTATGTAGAAAATTATAGGACCACAGAAGTTTTCTTTTCTTTTTTGTTCAGTGAAAATCTAAAACTATCCCAATAATGCAGCACTCAGAAAATTTTCTACAAAATGTTCTTATAATTGCAACTTGGGTTAATCACAAAGTATAGGAAGATTAATATTTGTAAATTTTTACATGCAAAATTAGCAGGTGCTAAGTGTATACAAGATCCATATTATGGCACAAATTGCTTTATTTTGGTTATGTTTGATAAAATGCCACTAAAGATTTATATTTTAGTAGAATATAGATATAATTATGAGATAATGGATACAAATGTTTCTAAGATTATACTAAATTGTCATGCAGCAAATGATGCTAATAGCAACAGAACACTTACTTCACAATTTAATTGATGAATGTTTACCTTTTTAAATTGGCATGACTCAAAGAAAGCATTTGTAAACCAAAAGTATGTGAGACAGGTCTCAATCAATTTAGAAAGTTCATTTTGCGAAGGTTAAGGATGTGCCGTCAGGAGGCAGGTCTATGCCTTCTCCCGAGATTGATTTTTAGGGCTTCAATATTTAAAGGGGAAGGGTGGATATTCAGGGAAGAAAAATAAATTTTTTTAATGTATGGGTAGGTAAAAGACAAATGGTTGTATCCTTTTGTTCCTTTTGAGTCTTTGTTCAGTCTTTCACTGAATATACCATTTACACGTTGGGTGGGTGGTAGAGACATAGTTACTTATGGCTTCATCTGGCTCACTGAACCTGCATTTGTACTTCAGCCAACATAAACCCATCAGACAAAATAAGCAACCTGATCTGCATCTGTCTCAGGTGAGCAGAGGGAGGACTTTGAGTTCTGTCCTTTGTCTTACTGTAACACATTAGATTATAAATATTGTATGAAGAATGGAGTCTGAAATTCAGCAGATTTGGTTTCAGAATTCTAACTCTATCAAGTTGATAGTTTTTCTTTCAGATACTTCACTTACATAATTAGAACAGGAAAATTTATGTCATAGACATTTTAGTATACAGGAGGTAAAACATTATCAATATTAGTTTGTGTTTATTGAGCAATGGCTATATAACAGGAACTATTCTAAATACTCATTTAATCAACAGACTAAACTTATGAGGAAGATAACTGAATTATTACTATTTTACAAATGAGGAAGCTAAGAATATGTCCAAGGTCCCTCAATTAATTCATGATGATGAAAGGATTTCAAGTTCAAGTTTTTAATAACATGCATTTGCCTTAATTGAAAACAGAGATGGTTGATATATAGAGAAGACATTGCTGTGGAAGTCACATATAAGCTGATGAAGAGTAGGAGGCAAAAGCTTGAAATTTCTTTAGAAATGGCATATGGGCTTCTTTTACATTTTGTGGTCTCTCAAGACAGGGAGTGGCGATTATAGATATAAGATATCCTGTGCGTATATGTTTTTATTGCTATCACAGAGTTTATCATAATACATTCTGAATAAAATCAGCTGAATGTATAAATAAAATGTAGCTGAATATTTACTTCAACCCTTTTCTTGGCTTGGTTGCCCTTGTTAGATATTCATTACGTCAGGTTCGATTCTGTTTTACAGCTAAAGGTTATGGAATTCCTATAAGATTGAAACAGACATAATTCTGATTTAGTTTCTAGCAACTGAATACTTCCTCTTTTATATTTTCCTTTTTGTCTTAACACTACAAATGAAACATTATTTTTTGATATTTAAATATGGACAATTTTTATTGACATGTAACATATAGTTAATTAAACAAACACTGAAAATCTTGACCCTGAACTTCCTTCTAGTTTCAATACTATCTAGTTTTAGCATGTACAAAGTGAAATAAATTGCTCACAAAATCTAATGTGCTGTGTCCAACTCTTAATCTATTGTGTATGTACTAGCTTTATTATTTTTTGAAAAGCTACTCACTCATGTAAATAATGAACAAACATTATGTAAAAACAAAGTTCTTATCTTGCTGTTTTCCTTCACAGCACTGGAAAATATCCAGCTAGACATGAGAGAATGTGACTGGAGGAAGACAGCCATGTGTAAAGGAATATATCCATTATTAGGAAATTACAGAAATTCTAGAGCACAATCCATGATTAGTACCAAAGAACTATGGGTAAGTTGGTCCAAATAATCAGACCTCATATTTCCATTCACACAATCTAATGCAATATCAAAAGATCTACATAGGCACTTTGTAGTGGTCTCTGAGCCTGACAAGTAACATCTAGATGCTTAGTTGTAATAGATTTTCAGCCTATGTGCAGAAATGAGTTTAGAGTAAGTGTTAAGTAAGACCATTAACAGTACCAGCTGAAGGAGAGAATAAAGATAGACAATTATATGGCAGAAGCATCTGAATGGACTGACAGAAGACCATTAATTCTGATGAAGAAGGTAAATATGTAATACGTTAAAGCGCAGGAAATAATATTCATTTTGGATATGTTGATAATAGGCTTCCAATAAGACAATCAGTTTGAAATTTTGATATATGATACATATGACCTAGATGGTTGTACATATGAATCTAGTTTTCAGGAAAAAAAAGATGTAGGTAAAAGAAATACATTTTATATATACCAAAAAGCCTTTGTAGGGTAAGATATCATTGTGAGAGAGGGTCTAGGTAGAGATGGCGGGAGGGCAATGAGGGAATGCATGCTCATTTAGTATATGCCCTGTTACCCAAGTTATAATAGATAAAAACCGACATTGTAATATAATGAGTGACCAGATAAAAATATGTGTTTTTATAAAATGACAACTAATTCTAAAATGTATATCGGAATGCAAAGGGCAAACAATAATGAAAATTATGAAAATAAGAAACAAAGTTGGATGACTCACATTGCATGATTTCAAGGCTATTACAAAGCAACCAATAAGTAAGATTATAAAGTATTGCTGTTAAAATACACATATGGATTAGTGGGAAAAAAANAAAAAAAAAAAACAGAGATCAAGAAAAAAAACCTCAAATGTATAGCCAATTAACTTTAAATAAAAATGTAAAGACAATTCAAACATAACCAGGAAATATTGTCAACTAATGGTTCTAGAATAACGAATATTCATCTGTAAGAAAAATGAAATCCCACTCTTGCCTAATGTCGCATACAAAAATTAGGTCAAAATAAATCCTAGACCTAATAGTGAGCACTTAACTTACAAATGTATCAGAAAAGAAACAGGAGAGAAAATCTTTGTGACTTTAAGTTTAACAGAGATTTCTTATTCTTAAATGGTACACCAATAATATCATATAAATTATATGGCTTCATCAAAATGTTTAAAGCTAACTTTTTAAGACATACTCATAAGGAAATAAAAAGGCACAACACAAGCTAATAGAAAATGTTTTATAAGTACCTATCTAATAAATAATTTTATCTAGATTTTAAACCTACAGATGGCAAATAAATGCGTGAAATGACGGTCAACCTTATTAATCATCAGTGTAATCAAGTTTAAACAACAACAAAATACCATTTGCACAACCACTAGATGACTAAAATTTATAAAGTTAACCATGAGAAGCATTAGTAAGGAATAACAGAAATTCTAATTTGTTTGTGGACATACAAAACGACATAATCAGTTTGGAATGCAATTTTGTAGGTTCTTATAGAGTTAAACATAAAATCACCATTGGAACAGCAATTCCACTCTTAGGTATTTATCTATGAGTAATGAAAAGATATATCCACAATAAAGACAGGTTCTGATAGATTCATAGAGGAATTTTTTATAATTGAGAAAAACTGATACCAATATAAATATCTACCAACTGGTGAATGAGTAAGCAAATTATGGTATTAACATAAAACGGCTTACCATTCCATAATAAAAAAGGACTATGGATATATGCAGGAGCTTCCGTGAGTCACAAAAAGAATTTAATGCTGAGCAAAATAAAACATATAAAGAAGATGGCACACTCTAAAATTGAATTTATAATAAATGATATAAAATGCAAACTGTAGTGGAAATAAAGCAAATTAGTATGTGTCATTGGCTAGAGGAAGGGACTGATTTCAAAGAAGGAAACTTTGAGGTTTATTGGAAATTAGCTACATAATGATTATGTGGTGATTATATGGCTTGATACTTTGACAGAACTTGTACCTATAGTATTACTGACAAAAAAGTTAAAAAAAAATGAAGATTTGACATATCAATGGCAAGGCATACTAGAAAATCTGTAGTATCAATATATCATGATATACAGCACTTATTGGCATATACATTACAAGGTCTATTTTAAAAAGAGCAATATAAACCTATGAATGAGAGTTTTCTTTAGAATAGTAAAATGATGTTTGAGAAGGTTACATAATAATATCATAAAATATATTCTCTGGATCATTTATAGACAAGTTATTGCATGAATGTTCAAAAGGTAATCCATGAAGACCAACAGGATAACATTTAGGTGGTTGATATTATAAAATTAAAATTAATTAGTATAAAGAAAATTTCATATTTTATAAAAAGATACATCAGCATTTATGAAAACATTATTTTAATTTTGCTACTTTTTTATGTAAATTAGTGTCATTTATAGTATGGGTAGAAGAAAGCAATTGATATCTTCAAGTTAAAATGGCATTTAAATATGACCATGAAGTTTCTGATGCTTTCTGAATCAAATGTTAGCTTTACAAAGTATATTTTAAACTGTATTAGAAATTATATACATGATCTTAGGATTTTGTTATAAAATTAATGTATGTAAATCACCTGCAAGATTTCTGATAGTTGTGCATTTAAAATCTTCAATACAGATTTATTTTTATTTATATTTTTAAATTTTATTTTAGGTTCAAGGATACATTTGCAGCGTTGTTATATAGATAAATTGCATGTCATGGGTATTTGATGTGCAGATTGTTTCATTACACAGGTAAGAAGTATAGTACCCGATCGGTAATTTCTTAGTCCTCTCTCTCCTACCACCCTATATCCTCAAATAAGTCCCAGTGTCTGTTCTGTTTTTGTCTACATGTACTGAATGTTAAGCTACCACTTGTAAGAGAGAACATGTGACATTTTGTTTACCTTTTCTGTGTTCGTGCACTTAGAATAATGGCCTCTAGCTCCATCCATGTTGCTGCAAAGAACGTGACCTTGTTGTTTTTTATGACCTCATAGTATTCCATGGTGTGTGTGTATGTCTGTTATACATATGTGTGTGTAAATATGTATAGTTATATATTATTATTTTTATTAGCTTTTTTTTTTTTTTTTTTTTTTTGAGACAAAGTCTCACTCTGTCACCAAGGCTGGAATGCAGTGGAGCAATCGCGGCTCACTACAACCTCCACCTCCTAGGTTCAAGCGATTCTCCTGACTCACCCTCCCAACTAACTGGGACTCAGGCCCAAGCCACCATGCTTGGCTAATTTTTGTGGTTTTAGAAGAGACAGAGTTTCACCATATTGGTCTGGGTGGTCTTGAACTCCTGACCTTGAGTAATTTGCCCACCTGGACCTCCCAAAGTGCTGGGATTACAAGTATGAGCCACCATACCCAGCCTGTATTTCATAAAGATGTAAATACTATCTATATACATATATGTAATATGACATGTATATCACATTTTCTTTATTCAGTCTTCCATTCCACTGATAGGCATTTAGATTGATTCCATGTCTGCTATTGTGAATAGTGCTATGATGAACATACATGTGCATGTATCTTTATGCCTTCCTTTGGATATAAGCTCAATAATGGGATTGCTGGGTCAAGTGGCAGTTCTGCATTGAATTATTTGAGCAGTCATTAAACTCCTACGAGCAGTGTATAAGCATTCCCTTTTCTCTGCAACCTCACTAGCATCTGTTATTTCTTGACTTTTTAATAATGGCCATTCTAATTTGTGTGAGATGTTATTTCACTGTAGTTTTTATTTGCATTTCTGAAATGATTAGTGATGGGCAGTTTGTTAGCTGCATGGATTTTAATGATAAGTGTCTGTTCATACCCATTTTCAATTTTTTAATGTATTTCTTTTTTTTTGCTTGCTAATTTGTTTAAGTTTGCTACAGATTCTGGATATTAGAACATTGCCAGTTGCATAGTTTTCAAATAATTTCTCCTATCTGTAAGTCTTCTGCTTATTCTGTTGTAGTTTCTTGTACTGTGAAGAGCTCTTTTTTCATTCATGTTCAATTTGTCAATTTTTGTTTTTGTTTAAAATAATTTTGCAGGCTTCATGACAAAAATGTTGCCAAGACCTGTGTCCAGAACAGTATTTCGTGGATTGTATTCCAGGGTTTTTATAGTTTTAGGTTTTACATTTAGGTATTTAAACCATCTTCAGTTTATTTCATATATAGTGTAAGGAGAGGGTCCAGTTTCAGTCTTCTGCATATGGCTATCCAGTTATTCCAACAATATTTGTTGAATAGGGAATCCTTACTCTTTTACTTTCTCGTCAACTTTGTGGAAGATCAGACAGTTGGAGGTGTATGGCATTATTTTTGTGCTCTCTATTGTATTTCATTGGAATATGTGTCTGTTTTTATATCATTCACATGCATTTTGGTCACTGTAGCTTTGTAAAATAGTTTGAAGTTGAGTAATATGATGCCTCCAGCTTTGTTGTTTTTGCTTAGAATTGCCTTGGCTATTTGGGCTCCTTTATGGTTCCATGTGAATTTTAGAATAGCTTTTTAAACTAATTCTGTGAAGAATGCAATTGGTAGTGTGATAGAAATTGCGTTAAATTTGTAAATTTATTTGGGCACTATGGCAATTTTAACAATATTAATTATGCCAATCAATTAGCATAGTTTGTTGTTTTTTATTTGTTTGTTTTTGTTTTTGTTTTTGTTTTTTTTTTTTTTTTACTTTTTTTGGTCATCTCTGAATTGTTTAAGTGTGTTTTGTAATTGTCATGGTAAAGATACCTTACTTCCCTGGTTTTCTGTATTCCTAGATGTCTTACTCTTTCTATGGCTATTGTTAATGGTATTACATTTTTGATTTGGCTCACAACTTGAATGCTGTTGGTGTACAGGAACACTACTGATTAAGAAGCTTTTCGGCAGAGACAATGGGGTTTTCTAGGTATAGAATCATAACAACATGGAAGAGAGATGATTGGACTTCTTCTCTTCCTGTTTGGATGGATTTTATTTATTTCTCTCAACTGATTGCTCTAGCTAGGACTTCAAGTACTATGTGTAATAGTAGTGGCAAGAGGGGGCATCGTTGTCATGATCTAGATTTCAGGGTGAATAATATTAGCTTTACCCAGTCAGTATGACAATGGCTATAGTTTTCTTGAAAATGGCTCATTATTTTTCAGTATGTTGCTTCAATCCGTAGTTTGTCAAGGATTTTTAAGGTGAAGCAGGGTTGGATTTTATCAAATGCATTTTCTACATCTATTGAGATGATTCTATGGTTTTTGTTTTTGTTTCTATTTATGTGGTAAATCACCTTTACTTATTTGTGTATGTTGAACCAAGCTTTCATTCCTGGAATAAAGCCTATTTGATTGTGGTAGATTAGCTTTTTGATGTGTTGCTGGATTCAAAGCAATTCTCCTGCCTCTGCCTCCTGAGTAACTGGGATTATAGGCATATGCCACCATGCCTGACTAATTTTGTGTTTTTAGCAGAGATGGGCTTAAACCATGTCAATCAGGGTGGTCTTGAAATCCTGACCTTCCAAACATTGACTTTGTTGTGTCCCAGAGATTCTACTATGTTGTATTATTGCCCTCACTGGTTTCAAAATTTATTGATCTCTGTCTTAATTTTATTATTTACCCAAAATTCATTCAGGAGCAAGTTGTTTAATTTCTTTTAAATTATATGGTTTTGAACTATTAAAAATCTTCTAATAAATATATCTATATTTTCTTTTAACACCATGTGGAAACGTTATTATACAGTTAAATCAATCAAACAAGTTCTTAATGACCTTCAAAGAGACTTAGACTCCCACACAATAGTAGTGGCAGACATTAATACTCCACTGTCAATATTAGACAGATCAATGAGACAGAAAATTAACAAGGATATCCAGGACTTGAACTCAGATCTGGACCAAGCAAACCTAATAGACATCTACAGAACTCTCCACCCCAAACCCACAGACTATACATTCTTCTCAGCACTACATCATACCTACTCTAAAACTGACCACATAATTGGAAGTAAATCACTCCTCAGCAAAGGCAAAAGAATACAAATCATAACAAAAGGTCTCTCGGGCCACAGTGCAATCAAATTAGAACTCAGGATTAAGAAACTAACTCAGAATCTCACAACTTCATGGAAACTAAACAACTGGCTCTTGAATATTGACTAGATAAACAATGAAATGAAGGCAGAAATAAAGATGTTCTTCAAAACCACCAAGAACGAATACACAATGTATTAGAATCTCTGGGACAGTGTATAAAGGGAAATTTATAGCAATAAATGCCTGCATGTGAAGCAAGGAAAGATCTAAAATTGACATCTTATCATCAAAATTGAAAGAGCTAGAGGAGTAAGATCAAAAAAACTCAAAAACTAGCAGAAGACGAGAAATAACTAAGATCAGACAAGAAATGAAGGAGATAGAGACACAAAAAAACCTTGGAAAAAATCAATAAATCCAGGAGCTGGTTTTTTGAAAAAATCAACAAAATAGACAGACTGATAGCCAGATTAATGAAAAAGAAAAGTAAGAAGAATATAATAGATGCAATAAAAATGATAAAGAGGACATCACCACCAATTCCACAGAAATACAAACTACCATCAAAGATTACTACACACAACTCTATGCACATAAACCAGTAAACCTGGAAGAAATGGATAAATTTCTGGACACTTACACCCTCCCAAGCCTAAACCAGGAACAAGTTGAAACCTTGAACAGGCCAATAACAAGGGCTGAAGTTGAGGCAACGATTAATAGCCTACCAACCAAAAAAAAGCCCAGGTCCAGATGGGTTCACAGCTGAATTCTACCAGACCTACAAAGAGTAGCTGGTACCACTTCTTCTAAAACTATTCCAAACACTACAAAAAAAGATAATTCTTCCCAAATCATTTTATGAGACTAACATCATCCTGATACCAAAACCCAGAAGAGACTCAACAAAAAAGAAAACTTCAGGCCAATATCCATGATGAAGATAAATTCAAAAATCTTCAACAAAATATTGGTAAACGGATTGCAACAGCACATCAAAAAGCTTATACATAATGGTTAAGTAGGCCTTTCCTGGGGATGTAAGGCTGGTTCTACATACGCAAGTCTATAAACATCATCTACCGCATAAACAGAACCAAAGACGAAAACCAAATGATCATCTCAATAGATAACAGAGAAAGCCTTCGACAAAATTCAACAGCGCTTTATGCCAAACACTCTCAATAAACTAGGTATCAATGGAACATATCTCAAAATAATAAAAGCTATTTACGACAAACCCACAGCCAATATCATACTGAAGGATCAAAAACTGCAAGCATTCACCTTGAAATCTGGCACTAGATGAGGATGCCCTATGTCACCACTCCTATTCAATATAGGAAGTTCTAGCCAGAGCAATAAGGCAAGGAAAGGAAATAATGGGTATTCAATTAGGAAAGGAGGAAGTCAAATTGTCTCTATTTGCAGATGACATGATTGTATATTTAGAAGGCCCCATCGTCTCAGCCCAAAATCTCCTGAAACTTATAAGCAACTTCAGCAAAGTCTCAGGATACAAAATCAATGTGCAGAAATTATAAGCCTTCCTAAACACCAATAACAGACGAAAAGAGAACCAAATCAAGAACAAACTCCCATTTACAATTGCTACAAAGAGAATAAAATACCTAGGAATACAACTAACAAAGGATGTAAAGGACCTCTTCAAGGATAACTATGAACCACTGTTCAAGAAAATAAGACAGGACACAAACAGATGGAAAAACATTCCAAGCTCATGGTTAGGAAGAATCAATATCGTGAAGATGGCCATACTGCCCAAAGTAATTTATAGATTCAATGCTATCCCTGTCAAGCTAACTATGACTCTCTTCATAGAACTGGAAAATACTACCTTAAACTTCATGTGGAACTAAAAGAGAGCCCACATAGCCAAGACAATTCTAAGCAAAAAGAACAAAGCTAGAGGCATCACACTACCTGACTTCAAACTCTACTATAAGGCTGCAGTAATCAAAACAGTGTGGTACTGGTACCAAAACAGAGATAGAGACCAATGGAACAGAACAGAGGCCTTGGAGGCAATGCCACACATCTACAAGCATCTGATCTCTGACAAACCTTACAAAAACAAGCAATGTGGAAACAACTCCATTTAATAAATGGTGTGGGCATAGGCAAGGACTTCATGACAAAAACACCAAAAGCATTGGCATCAAAAGCTAAAATAGACAAATGGGATCTAATTAAACTCCAGAGCTTCTGTACAGCAAAAGAAGCAATCACTAGAGTGAACTGGCAACCAACAGAATGGGAAAAAAATTTTGCAATCTACCCATCTGACAAAGGGCTGATATCCAGAATCCACAAAGAACTAAAACAGATTTACAAGAAAAAAACAAACAAACCCATTCAAAAGTGGGTGAAGGGCATGAACAGACACTTTTCAAAAGAAGACATACATGAGGCCAACAAACATATGAAAAAATGCTCCTCATCACTGGTCATTAGAGAAATGCAAATCAAACGACATTGAGATACCATCTTACACCAGTTAGAATGGTGATCATTAATCTGGAGACAACAGATGCTGGAGAGGATGTGGAGAAATAGGAACACTTTTATACTGTTGGTGGGAGTATATAGTAGTTCAACCATTGTGAAGAGAGTGTGGCAATTCCTCAAGGACCTAGAAATAGAAATTCCATTTGACCCAGCAATCCCATTACTAGGTATATACTCAAAGGATTATAAATCATTCCATTATAAAGACACATGCACATGTGTGTTCATTGTAGCACTGTTTGCAATAGCAAAGACTTGGAACCAACCCAAATGTCCATCAATGATAGAGTAGACAAGGTAAATGTGGCACACATACACCATGGAATACTATGCAGCTATAAAAAATGATGAGTTTGTGTCCTTTGTAGGGACATGGATGAATATGAAAACCATCATTCTCAGCAAACTGACACAAGAACAGAAAATCAAACACCCCATGTTCTTGCTCATAGGCAGGTGTTGAACAATGAGAACACATTGACACAGGGAGAGCAGCATCACATACAGGGGTCTGTTGGGGGGGTAGGGAAGGGACAGCGTGGGGTAGGGAGGTTGGGGATGGAAATATGGGGAGATATGTCAGATATAAGTGATGGGGTGATGGAGGCAGCAAACCACATCGCTATCTATGTACCTATGCAACAATCCTGCATGATCTGCACGTGTACCCAAGAACCTAAAGTACAATTAAAAAAAAAAAAAA
>NW_016107499.1:123371-176941 GCF_001604975.1 Cebus imitator | reverse complement strand
AATCTATTGATAAACTTTTGAAGTGGTTTAAAGTAATAAACAACTTCAACTGAAAGGACAATAAAATGTTTTTCATGTATATATGTAAATTTAAAAAAAAAAAGTCAATCTAAAACATTAGGCTGGCCAGGCATGGTGGCTTACGTCTGTTATCCCAGTGCTTTGGTAGGCCAAGGTGAGTGAATCATGAGATCAAGGGATTGAGACCATCCTGGCCAACATGGTGAAACCCTATCTCTACTAAAAATGCAAAAATTAGCTGGACGCCTATAGTCCCAGCTACTTAGGAGGCTGAGGCAAGAGAATCACTTGAACCCAGGAGGTAGAGGTTGCAGTGAGCTGCGCCGCAGACTGGCTTAGTGGGACTCTGTCTCAAAAAAAAAATTGTGCTAAAGATATTTTGAAATTCAATTTTTTTTGGATCATAATAGATGATATATGCAAATGCTATCTTTTTGAGAAAGATACTGTCTTTCTCAAAAAGATAGCATTTGCATATATCATCTATTATGGAACCCTCCAAGAACAATTTATGTAAGTACCCAATAATTTAACACACTAATTTTTCTGCAGCAAAAGATATAAATGTATACCCCAAATGAGCCATATCTTTGCTGCAAAATAGGAGTGGGTGCTGGGAGCAGGGAGAGGCCAGGCAGCAGAAGTAGTCACTTCTGAGCCTGCAGGGGCAGCGGGGTATTCTGGGACCCTGAGAGTGCAGGGATGTGCAGGCCTGCAACTGCAGCCAGGAGGGCAGGACTCCCACCCCACCAATAAGGAAGTGGCTCCTTCCTGTTCCTGGCTCTCGCTGGGTCCATGGAGCTCACAGCCCCCAGTGGCACCTCCCTCACTGCAACCAACAGCTTTGCAGTGGCAGCTCCAGACAGCCTGCTGCTGCCTTCAATACAAATGTACCTTTGTCAAAGCACATAACAAGATATTTCACTTTATATTATTATGGCTTATCATTACCTATATGTAAAGTAATTTCATGATTAATTAATTACTTGTAAAAAATACAAGTAAGTTTTGTATCTGTGAGATAACATATTCCAAGTAGAATTCAAGTAGTCTGAGACTATGTAACCTAAAATAAGAACATTATGTATGTTCACATTTCCTTATAGTGTTTGTACAATATTGCTTTTTACTTTCACTATTTAATGTTGGAAAATATTTACCTTCAATTTTTTGCTGTGTCAATTTTCAGTTTATTTTATAAAGAAAATATATTTAAGATCAAAAACTTTGTGATGTGATTTTCACTATCATATCAGTGTGACCTTTTCAATATTCCATGTCTTGATGGAGTAGTCATTCAGTTAACTCCCTGAATGCTAGTGTAGGCATAGTAGAACCAGTTAATCAGAATACATTGTTTCAAAGGTCACAGAGCATTTTTCAATATATTTCTTTACATTAAATTTTGAAAAATACATAAAAAATAAATGCTAATATTTGCTTTGCTTTAATATAGAAAGGAAATTTTTGAATACATGTATACACTAAATGGTAGTATAACCATGTATATGTGTGCCCATGTGTTTCTGTATACGCAGTCTGATTACATTTAACCAAATAGAAATATACATTGAAAGCTCTATGAATGATAAATCAAATAATATGTAAACTGCTTTCTATATTTAAAATTTTCAAATATATTAAGTATATTTTAAAATAATATATTAATTCATACTGCATTATGTATTTATCCTCATTTGTTGGAGAATATTATTCAATAAAACAAGGGGTTCTAAACTACTGATGAATTTCAGTTTTAAAATAAGAATGTGAGTGGGTAAGCCGAACTAGTAAACATTTTTAAACATTCAGATATTGCTAATAAGAAATGTGGAACAATACTGACAATAAAAAAATTAAACATATAAAATCACATCTTAGCTTGTATTTGTTCGTAGCATTTGTAATGCATTTTTAGGCTTGCTGTCTTGGAGATAGTTGTGCATGAGATTCAGTGAGTTGGAAAGCTCAGAAAGTTTTTTGTAAAGTACATCTAGGATAGGAAGAGACATTGGAGAGGGAGACTAAGGGGATGAAGCCATGTCCATATCTCATGTTTCATGGTTATTTTAGATAATCAACTTTATGTAGGCTACCTAACTATCGACAGATTCTAGTGCTAGAGAAGAAAATAACTACCAAAATATAAAGTGCTTTCATAGGCTTTTATTTTGTAACAATCTAGATTATCTTTACTATAAGCGTTCTTTCAAGTACATGTTGATTTAGTGTTGATATGAGATTCCAGACTCTTCACAACTATTTCATACTGAATCCATGTTATAATAAAAAAGATTAAACTATGTGACAGAGCAAAAGTCTTTGTGGTAGTGTAGTAGTATACATCTTAGAAAAAAATCATGTAATTGTAATGGTCTCTTTGGTACCATTGTGCTATATATAGAATGGGTATACTTTGGATATTTAAATTATACCAGTATTTCATGTGTTTATAATAGGTTATTTGAATATTTATGATTCATTATATATCTATTCTTTTCCTTCGTGAGTTTTAGAATCTAATAAAACTGTCACAGTATTTTCAGCTGAAATAAGTGAATGCTCAGGATATTTTTCATTCTGTAAATAAGTTAAGAACATTATAATTTTTAAGATTTATCTTTGCCCAAAAAATAAGCTGAAATTCACTGTGATTCTAATATGATGAGATTCTCAAGTTTGCTGTGTCAAATTAAGCAAGACTTGATCTAGTATCACTGAACTATATGTCTGGAATTTGTTTTATGTAAAAAAAAAGTAAATAAATGAGTAAATTAAACCCAAATGCTTTTATTTCTGCTAAATGACCATTGCAAAATAAAAATATCAGACATTAAAATAAATTCAGTACATTCACCTCTTCTTAGAAACGTAAATGTGCCCAGAAATAATAAACAGCAAAGCACATTCAGAATAGGAGTGTAAAATATCTGCAAATCTTCTCCTCCATAAAAGCTTGGAGATCATTGAAAAAAATTGTGAGCAATAACTTTTTAAGAACTCCAGGAATTTTCCAAATCCAGGCAATAATCCAGGAACCATTAATTTAATAAAAATGGCTAATTCTTTGTTAAAACTTTGAACCTGGTAACATTGTAATAAGCCCTGTCTCCTACCTTTCTTCACCCCAGCTGCATAGTAGCCTTGCAAACCAGCAACCTAACACAAGAGGGAAGAAGATGAGTTTGGAGCTCCCTCAAAGCTTTGTCTCAGAAACTAGAGCTCCAGTTGTGTCCGGAAACTGCCTAGAAGAGCTTCCTTCACTGGGTTTATACGTATTCATTTTATCTGACTTGGATACACAGCTAATGGAAAAGCCTTATTCACAGAGCATTTGTCAAACCCGTGGCAAGTGTTTAATATTTCATCAGCTGGAGGTGGCAATACTAGTTGGGACAAATGAGAAATTGGTCAAAAAACATAAAGAAAAATCTGGATGATGAGTTGTTCATGGAATCTCCAAAAAAGCTCTGAAATATTCTTAGGAGTATAGAAGTCAATGAATACTTGCAGAGAATACCTGGGAAGGCCCTAATCTCTCAACTCTGGTTGACTTGAAGCCCTATGCTAAAAGAAAATAAAGGCCAAGGCAGACTTATAAAGCATCACAGTGAAAGTTTTGCCTTAAAACATACACAGAATTCCTACACAAACACTAGGCGACTTAGTGTTTCAAGATGAATAAGAAAATCTGTCGACTAATTAGCAGCCACTAAATTAATCAATCAGAGGCTTCAGTAACCACAAAAGGGAAAGAATACCAGTTTTTACAAGTTTGCTGAATCAAATCCATCAAGACTTGATCTAGTATCACTGAACTGTGTGTCTGGAATTTGTTTTATGTAAAAGAAAACTTAAAAATACGAGTAAATTAAGCCCAAATGCTTTTATTTCTGCTAAACGACCACTGCAAAATATTGCAAGATGTTCAATATGCAAACTACAGCAATAATAACGCTAAGAATAAACTGTAAAAATAACAAATCCTGGAAGAAATTTGATCTGATTTACTAATTTGCTCCATTAAAATATTTAAATATTCAGTATTCAACAACAATAAGAAATTGTTAGGCATGAAGAAAGAAACCGGGAAATTATACTTCATATACAGGAAAGAAAAATTTACCAAACATGAAGAAAGCCAGATTTTCTATTTATTATACAAAGATTTTAAATCAGCCATAATAAATATGTTCAAAGAATTAAAAGAAATCATAAGTAAAGTATTAGAATAATGTTTCACCAAATAAAGAATAAAAAGATAGAAATAATAGACCCAATACTATGGAGTTTAAAAATCGAAATAATTATAATGAAAAAAAATCATTAGACAGACTTAAGAGCAGGCTTAAGATTTCAGAAGAATGAGCAAAGTTGAAAAAATGTCACTCAAAACTACCCAAACTGAGGAGCAAAGTAAAATAATGTAGAAAAGTGAGACAACATCAAAAACTGTGGAAAACCATCAATTGCATAAAATGTACTCAAAGGGTTAAAAAGAGAGAAGGAACAAAGTATGTGAAAAAATAATCACCAAGACATTTCTAAATTTGATGAAAAGTATTACTATACACTTCAAAGAAGTTCAATGAACTTCAAGTAGTATAAACTCCAATAGATTCATCTCTAGACACATTGTAGTGAAACTATCAATAGCCAAAGGCAAAGAGAAAATCTTGATAGCAAGGAAAGGCAAACAACCCATCAGGTACAAGGAATCATTGAAAACATTAACACCAGAAATAATGTAAGAAGTCATGGAATCTAGAAGCTAATGGTATAACATACTAAAAACACTGAAAGAAAAAAAAAACATCACTTAGAATTGCATAGCCAGCAAAACTATTGTTTAAAAATAAAAGAGAAATAAGAAACTGTGAAACTTTGTTGCTGGCAGACTGGCTTTCGCGAAATACTAAAAGTATCTCTTCAAACTGAAATGAAAAGACATTAAACAGAAACTCAAATCCACACAAAGAAATAAAGGACATAGGTACATATAAATAAATAGGTAAATAAAAATAAGGTGTATATATATATATATATATATATTTTGTTTCATTTTACTGTTTACCTTCATCTTATTTAAATGACAACTACAGAGAAAATAATTACAAATGTGTTTATAGGCTTATACATGCATAAAATTGCAGTAGGTTTAAAGACAATAAGATGATGTAGGGGAGAGATCTAAACTATAATGTGTAAATATTTTGAGTACCATTGAGATTAAGTTAGTATTAATATGAACTAGATCGTTTTAAATTAAGATGTTAATTATAATCCCCAATGATACAACAAAGAAAATAACTCAAAAAAAAAAAAAAAAAAAAAAAAAAAAAAAAACGGGACTAGATATGGTGTCTCATGCCTGTAATCCCAGCGCTTTGGGAGGCTGAGGTGGCTGAATCACTTGAGGCTAGGAATCCAAGACCAGCCTGGCCAATGTGCCAAAATCCCATCTCCACTAAAAATACAAAAATTAACCAGGTATGGTGAAGCATGCCTGTAATCCCAGCTACTCAGGAATCTGAAGCACAGGGGATTGTTTTTTTTCTGTCAATTTGTTTCAGTTCCCTATAGATTCTATATTAGACCTCTGCCAGATAAATACACTGCAAAAATTTTCTCCCATTCTGTAGGTTGTCTGTTTACTCCAATGATAGTATTTTGCTGTGCAAAAGGCCTTTATTTAATTAGATCCCATTTATTAATTTTTAATTTTATTGCTGTCACTTTTGGCATGTTTGTCATCTTTGCCTTGCCTATGTCCTGAATGGTATGGCCTAGCTTTTCTTCTAGGATTTTTATAGTTTTGGGGTTTACCTTTAAGTCTTAAATCCATCTTGAGTTAATTTTGTATAAGGTCTAAGGAAAGTGTCCAGTTTTAATTTTTTGCATATGGCTAGCTGATTCTCTTAACACCATTTATTAAATAAAGAATTATTTCCCCATTTCTTGTTTTTGTCAGGATTGTTGAAGATCAGTTGGTTGTACATGTGTAGTCTTATTTCTGAGTTCTCTCTTCTGTTCCATTGGTCTACGTGTCTTTTCATGTACCAGTATTGTGCGATTTGGTACCTTACCTTATACAAGTAGTATAGTTTGAATTCTGATAGCGTGATGCCTCCAGCTTTGTTCCTTTTGCTTAGGATTGTCTTGGCTATTCAGATCCCTTTTTGGTTCCATATGAATTTTAAAATATGTTTTTTCTAATTCTGTGAAGAATTTCACTATTATTTTAATGGCAATAGCATTGAATCTATAAAGTACTTTGGACAGTTTGGCCATTTTCATGATATTCATTCTTTTTATTCATGAGCGTGGGAGCTTTTTCCATTTGTTTTTGTCATCTGTGATTTCTTTTAGCAGTAGTTCATAGTTCTCCTTAAAGAAGCCTTCAGTTCTCTTGTTAGCTATATTCCTTGTAGTAATTGTGATTGGGAGTTCATTCATGATTTGACTCTGCTTGCCTGTTGTTGGTGTATAGGAATGGTAGCATTTTTTGCACATAGATTTTGTATCCTGAGACTGTTGAAGTTGCTTGCCAGCTTAAGAAGCTTTGGGGCTAAGATGACCAGGTTGGGAGATCTCACTACATGAGAAGGAGTAAATCAGGGTCACACTTAAAGAAGCAGTCTATACATGCCTCAAGAAAATAGCAGTATCGTGATGGGAAACTGTGTCATGGTAAGGAACCGCCTCTACCCCTGTCAGGGAGGAGGTTGATTGAAACAACTGAGACATCCAACCAACCCAGGTAGGGACCCTTCCCTGCCCCAGGCACTCTTTCCCAGGGAGAGATCAGAGCTCTGTCCCTAACAAGTGCAGGTGGGCTTGGCTGGAGGGCCTGGCTGGGAGGTTTCACCCAGTGAGGAGAAATGTATTAGTGTGCCACTTAAAGAAGCAGTCTGGCAAATCCACTGTACCGTGCTGCTGGGGACCTTTCCTTGTTTGGACCATTTGGGCTCTCCAAATGCTATAGGCTGGAACAATGGAGTCAACCAAATGGCAGAGATGGTGCCCACACCTCCCTCTGGGACTCCATCAGGTCTTAGGCAGGGTCCACACTGTTGGTAGCTGGCTAGAATTTGAAACCAGTGTGACTTATCTTGTGAGGTGCTGTGGAATTGGGGCCAGCAGAATGATGCTACTTGGCTCTCTGGATTCCACCCTTTTCCTAGGGCTATGTGCAGACAGACCTCCCACCTTGTCTGAGTTACAGACACGTTTGCTGAGGATCCAGGGGCTCCTTGGTCTTCATGTGTGCCTGAGCAGCAGCTCTGCCAAGACTTCACACAGCTGTGTGTGTTGGACCAAACACTCTGGTGAGGTTTACTTTAAAAGGGATCTCCTGATCCATGGATTGCAAAGATCTGTGGGAGAAGCATGGTTTCCAGGGGTTGCACAATCACTTACTGCTTCCTGTGGCTGAGGGTGGCAGTTCCCTTGGCTCCATCTCATTCCTGGGTGGGCTGTCTCCCTACCCTGCTTTTTTTATTATTATTATTTTCTGAGAGTCAAGTTGTTTCCCCAATCAGCCTCAATGCAAGAACCTGGATGTTTCAGTTGAAGGTATTGTATTCACTCACCCCTTTTGTTCCTGTCCATGATTACGGCAGACTACCTCTGCTTCTAATCAGCCTTCTTGGCCCCTCCTCTTCTATTTTTTTTTTTACCTTTTTGTACTTTTGACTTTTTGCATACTTGGTTATTTTTTATTGGTTGTAACAACCAATAAAAAATAACCAAGTATGCAAAATGAGGATCTAAATGATGTTATATTCTTCCCAACAGAAGTGATACTTTCTATGATGTGGTCACATTAACCTTTTTGAATTAATAATTGAATTGATTTAAATCTGAAGTGTAATATTTGTTAGTGCTGAGCTTTGGTATAGATTACTATCTACTCTACAATGTGGCCCTTTTTGACAGATCCTGAAATCTAATTTTTGTTTTCTAAGACCCAGGTCATGGTTGAAAACCCTCTTCAGACTTTCATACCCCTGCATTCATGCTGGCATATGCAAGGAGAAAAAAAACACATAAATATTTTACAATTCCCCCCAGTTACACTCACTTTTACTCCAGTATCTCAGCTCACCAACTCCTCCCTGTTTAGATAGTCTTCTGATATCTTCAGATCGATTTCACCTTTAAATATTCTTCATATTTCCTAGCAAACTCTTCTAGGTGGTAAAACTAATGTAAATAACCAAAAGCAAAACCAAAATCACACAAAATTAAGTTCAATCCTGCTAAGAGAGGAAATTGGTATATGAATATTTCATTATATCAATATAATGAATAGACCAATAGGATAACATTTTATATTTCATTTAAATTAAAATATGAGTCTTAAAATATGCCATTTGTAAAAATAAACACATATTTTAAAATATATCTTAATGTTTATGGTGAGCTAAGGAAATAGATAATTTTGTATGCTTTTGGGAATTAAGAGGTGCATATTCTTCAAGATCTATGCCCAGAAATCCATTTATAGAAAACAGTTTAAAAATATATAAAATGAACAAACATTAATGTAGAATGCATTAATTAAACTGTGCTTAATACTAGACCGCTTTCATGAAAATAAGCACTCAAATCTGTCCTATTATCTTAATTATATCATACTAGTGTATTATAATGAATACAATGGAATACTATACACTCATAAAATTATATTTACATGAAACTTTAAATGTCATCAGAATGTTCTAATTATACAGTGTTTATTGGAGAAAAACTACTAATATGTATAATGTACACTACTCAGGCGATGGGTACACTAAAAATTCTAGCTTTTACCATTGTAAAATTTATCCATGTAACCAAAAATCACTTGCACCCCTAAAGTTACTGAAATAAAAAAATTAAAAAGAAATGTATAATTGCAATAAACATAAAAATATGGTGTATTATTCTGGAAATGACTATATAATAATATATTACATATTCTCCATTTGATATTATGTTCTCAAAATGATAATAATCTTATCAGTTTAGGCTATTGCACTGCAGTGAGAAGAACATTTTATTTGTTAAACAATTCTAATATATATATCAGACCTTGGATAAGATACATTAATATTTGTATCGATTTTTAAACAACTAAAATCCATATTAAACATATTAGTAGATAATAGAGGTAAAATATATTATAGTAATTTAGAGTAAGGCAAGCTGAAAAACATTGTGTCAATCATTTATTCCATTTGAATCAATGGCTTTATGTGACAAATTTATTTTAAATATTACATATTATCTAAACAGTATAATCTATTGTCTTAGATTTAAATTTTAACTTTAATTTTGAGTACTTAAAGCCATATATGTACACATATATGATTTTCTATGAAGACTAAACTCTTTCTTCAAATATTATATTCCTTTTTTCCTTAGAAACAAATAAAGCACCATTGCCATTTCTTTCTGCCCTTAACAGGTAAAACTGACAGCAAAATCAATAAAGAGAATTGTAAGGTCAGTATGAAAAACATTCCCCATTCAGATCTTAATTTCAAGAACAATTTGCCATGACATCTGTGTAGTGTCTTCATGGAAGTTTAGCGGATCTGACAGCTAATTAATTATAAAGCAAGATTAGAGACTGGACATAGTGCCAGCAGAGGCGAATTCATCTCTTATGTCAACACGTTTCAGTATATTCATTTTCTTAGGCCTGAAAGACATACCCCTAGTAAGTCATTGTTTATCTTGAAGCTCTAAAAGGAAATCAAACATGACATGAACAATTACCAAGATATTCTCAGAGAAATGCATTCTCTAAAGAAACACAATAATAAATTAGAGCTATGTGACATCTAAGATTTCCCTGTTTTTTGTCTAAATTATTCAAAATGTCTAGAATTACTTATTCAAATATCGTGAGACAGAAATACAAAAATATCAATAGGAATCTAAGTGTGTGTGTGTGTGTGTGTGTGTGTGTATAGTTGTGAATGAAATATGGATACAAAAACAGATTATGATTTAAAAACACAAAGTTCAAAGTAACAGTATTATCAATTAAATAGAAAAACTTTACGATAAGAATTTATTCTCTATTGTAAATAATTCAGAATTGTGTATCATTTAAGTTAAAACCCTATTTTTATGTATCTATGCATAATTTAAAACAAAACAATAAACAAAAAATTGCTAGGCTCTGTCAAATATTTTTTTCAGTATTATATTCTATTAAAAATAAAAGCACATATTTCTAGTTTCCTGTCCAGAGTGTAAGCAGGTTGGAAGTTGCCACTTTGTCCTAAAAGCAAGTAAAAAGTTGAACTAAATTAAAAAGAAAGAGACAAAGAGAGACAGAAAGAAAGAGAGAAAGGAAGGAAAGAAGGAAGAAAATAAAAAAAGAACAAAAGAAGAAAGAAAGAAAAAAGGAAGGAGGGGAGGGAGGGAGTGAGGAAAGGAAGGAGGGAAGGAAGGAAGGAAGGAAGGAAGGAAGGAAGGAAGGAAGGAAGGAAGGAAGGGGGGAGGGAAGGAAGCCGACTTTTCTATCATATCTTAAGGAAGGTCACAGGAGATACCAACAGTTGAATATGAAAAATCACAATTTACTGGAATGGAATTGGCCAGCAGAAACTTCATTTGGAACTAGTGCCAGGGTATGAATACCTTTACAGTAATCAGTAATCAGCAAATTGCTGGGGGCTCTGTGTGGCCAAGTCTGAGGGATAAAATCACTAGTCATGAGAAGACACCCAACTTTTCATGGTTTTCCCCCCAAGAGCTCTCCCAATTTCTCACAGTGAATACAGGAAAAAAGTTTCCACATGTTTCTGGCAGGGGGAGAAGAAAAAAGAATTTTTGAAATCAGCTTCAGCATTCTGTTTTTAACAAAGTCTGCCCTCAAGAGAAATCATTTAACCAGAAACAAACCTGATGAGGATTTATTAGAGCCTAACTGACCTGGTAGGATGGAAAAAGCCTGTTGTAGCTTACTCTAGCCTTCCCTGTGAATGAAGAAAATATATAACTTCAGCCCACTCTAGCCACCCTGTCCTGCTCAAGTTGAGTGGGAGAAACAGAAACACTGGTGAAGTTCACAGCCTAGAGGTAAAAGTTTATTAAGTGACTGAGACCTAATCAAAACGCTATGAAATGCTTCACTTCTTTCCACATATTATCACTACATTGCTAAAGACCTATTTAGAAGTTTCTTTTACTCAGTACAGTATGTGTGGCTAGCAAGAACAAACTCATGAGGCATAATAAAAGGCAAAAACACAGTTTGAAGAAACGGAACCAGCATTAGAATTAGATACAACAGAAATGTTGGAACTATCGGACTTAGTTTTTAAAACAACTATGATTATTATACTAAGAACTTTAATAATGCAAATAGCATGCCAAAACAGAAGAACAATGTAAGCAGAGAGAAATTCTAAGAAAAATAAAGACATGCTAAAAATCAAAAACAGTATAAGAGAAATAAAGAATGTTGTAGACAGGCTTACTAGTAGATTGAACAGAGTGAAGAAAAAAAGTCTCTGAGGTTTAGAATATCTCAATAAAAACTGCTCAAACTAATAATCTAACGGAAAAAAGAACAAAAAAACTCACCAAAATAGAATATCTAAGAACTATTAAACAACTGAAGATATAGTATATAATTAATTGGAAAATGAGAAACAGAAAAAAACAAACAAACAAAAAAAAACAGAAGAAATATTTGAAGCAATAATGACTGAGAATTTATGGAAATTAATGTCAGACACCAAACCATTGATCCAGGAATTACAGAGAACACCAAGCAGAATATATGCTCACCCCCACCAAAAAGCAAAAGAAGTGAAAAGAAAAGAAAAACTCCACCCAAGCATCTCATGTTCAAACTTCAGCATATCAAGATAAAGAAAAAAAATCTTAACATAAGTCACAGTGAGGAAATCAAAAAGTATCACTTAAAAAGCATATTCAGGCACAGTGGCTCCTATCGCAATCCCAGCACTTTGGGAGGCTGAGGCGAACAGATCACCTGGGGCCAGGAGCACGAGACCAGGCTGGCGAACATGGTGAAACCTCATTTCTACTAAAATAGAAAAAATTAGCGAGGTGAATCTGTGTAAACAAAAAAGAGAGTGGAGTGAATTAATTATTTAAACTGTTTAAAGTGTTGAGAGAAAACAAAAACAAAAAACCCCACCAAACTAGAATTCTGTAGCCTGTGAAATAATTGCTTAAAAAATGAAGGAGAAATTACAGATTTCCTCAGACAAACCACATTGAGAAAATTTTTGTGCCTGTAGATAGATCAGACTTTCAAAAATGTTAAAAAAATTATCTAGAGGGGGAAAATTATGTCTATAGATAAAAATAACTGATTCTACACAGTAATTTAAGAACATCGGAGAAGGAATAAATGAAGATAAAATAAAAAGGCTTATTTTTCTTCTTACTTTATGAAACAGTAAAATGTGTTCAAAATGGTAATAGTAACAATGTATATGATTATGAATGTTTATGCCTCTTTCTATATATGTATATACACTTATGTCTAGATAAAAAGAATGGCAACAATAATATGAGAGATGAGAAAGACAGTTACACTAAGATAATTACACTAACCATGAAGTGGCATACTGTTATTTGAAAGTGGACTTAGATTATTTGTAAATGTATATTACAAAATGTATGGCAAATACTAAAAAAAATTCCTTAAAAGTATAACTGATATAATGAGAAAAAAGAAAACTGGAATTATATGACATACTCAAAACCACAAATGAGAGTAATAGAAGAAATTAATTTAAAAAAAGAACAAGGGAACAAATAAAAAACAGCAAAAAATATGATAGGTATTAATTCACGTATATCATTAATCAGTTTAAACTTAATGGTCTAAATACATCAATGAAAAGATAGAGATTGTAAGATTGGGTTATGACCCTAGACCCATGTATATGCTAAGTACAAAAAACCTATTTAAAATATAAAGGCAGGTATTAACTAAAATTGAAAAGACAGAGAAAAGTATATCATTCAAATACCAATTATAAGAACACAAGAATACTTTTATTAACTTCCCAAAGAGTAGACATCAGTTAAAAAGTTATCAGGGCTGCAGAGGCATATTACATAAAGATAAAGGAATAAATTCTTCATGAAGACATAGCAAACCTTTGTTGTATGTCCCCTTCTTTCCTTTTTTATAGGTTCAGCATCAGTATGGGTTGCTATTATGTAATGAAATTAGCTCCTTACAGCTGAAATAGGTATATAAATTTAGAATAGTCCATTGACCTCCCTAGGTCTCATTGTACTTAAAAGTTAAATATTAAGGAATGATTAGATTCAGTTACATCATGAACTAGAAATGAGTTAATTTATAAGTATTAATGGATGTTTTGTTTATCAGCCATTTTTTAACTAAAAGCTTTAAAAGCCATATCTAAGAGTAATCAACTGCGGACATATTCTCATAGAAAACATTAAAGGAAGAAAATATAAAGCTTATCTAAATCAAGGATATGTGATTAGCTAGTTCACTTGGAAGGTAACCCCAGAAAGAAATGAGGGTGTCAGGAAAGGGGCACAGAGAAGGAAAAAAAAACAATAAAGACTATGTAAAGAAAATGTAATACATATACAAATGGACTAATTTCAGCCACGAAAAAGAAAATCCTGTCATTGGGGAAAAAAACCTGGAGGACATTATGTTAGGTGAAACAACTCTGGTACATAAAGACAAATACCACATGATGTCTTTGATGTGTGGAATCTAAAATAGTTGATCTCCTGTAAGTAAAGGATAGAATAATGGTTACCAAGGGCTGGGGTGGTTAGAGCAGGTTGAGGAGATGTTGATGAAAGAATACGAATTTCAGTTAGGTAAGAGGAATGAGTTTAAAATGTCTATTGTACAACATGGTAACCACAGTTTACAATATATTGTATTTTTGAAAAATGCTAAGGGAGTACTCTTACTGCAAAAATAACTGTGAGGTAATGCACAATTTAATTACAGATTTAGTCATTATTCAATGTATACCTATTTCAAAACACCATGTTGTATACAATAAGTACATGTAACTTTATTTATCAGTTACAAAAGTCAATTTTTTAAAAAACAGTAATGTGTCAATGAACAGGTTATTACTTATGAAAATGTCTACCATGAAGCATATTTGATGGGAGACACTGGGCTAATGTGGAGAACTATTGCAGAAGCACTTAATATGTGGCAGACATTGTTTAAGTAATTTTTTTTAAATGTAACTTTCATTTTGTATATTTAAAGCACAATATATATATACATATGTTACATAAATATAAGTAGTATATATATTACATATATAAAACACACACACACGTGTTTACTTATTTTGTGGAACAAATTAACATATTCATCAACAAATATAGTTGCCCACTTTTCCCCCCATGACAAGAGCAACTATAATCTATTTATTCAGCAATAATTATTTTACTTTACCTACCCAATGAGAAACATATAAATATTATTCCTCTCATCCAGATGAAGGAACCCAGGTACATATGGTTCAACTGATATTCAATATCACACAGGTAGTAAGTGACTGAATCAGAATATAACTTCTAGCAGTGTGGTTCTGATCTTGTCTTATCTGTCACTAAGCAATACTTGCCTTAATCATATTTTTAAGTGTATTTAATCTCACTGCTTATAAGCTATTTTCCCCCAAATAAACACCACTGCAAAACTGCTAAATTTCTGATAATATATTTGTAACCCATGACAACTCAGGACAATGTCAACTTCTATTTCACGTGAAATTCACACAAATCTGTAGGTCAGAACACAAAAGTATAAATTAAGAAGTAGTTTGTCGATAAGAAAAAACATTGTCCTCTAAAACTCAGTACCAGAAAAAAAGCAAGAGCCAAAACCATTATCCTCAAACTATGTATTTATGTCATTTTTTAAAAATTACTTTTTTTCTTTTATCCTGCTTAAAATTAAAGTGTCTTTAATTTGATTCTCTAGATTGCTTTGCCCTCTTACTTGTGTTGATATTGTGTGTATTTTAATTCCATTGTTGGTAAACTATGACTTGCAAAATTAAATATATCTTTATGTAAAATTTCATATGCAACAATCATAAGAAAGAAATTTTAATAATTTTGCTAAAAACTCTAGATATCATTTGTCTGATTGTGTTTTGCATTTTAGTCAGCTATATATTATTTGTTTTGTTTTGCATACATTTCTTTTCTTATATGCAGTCCCACACACATGATATTAATTTTCTCTAAGTGGGGATTAGACTAGTAATTAAAGTATATAACCACATGGCTTTCTGGATTTATATATACTTATATTTAAATCTCAGTTCAACAATCAGTAGATATGTAACATTAGGCAAATTTAAAATGGAATATATACATGTATACCAATACATATAAATTGAGATCAAAATACCATGTTTACCTCTGAATTCCCAGAAATAAAGATGTATTTTCTTATGATAAAAACTCAACAAATGGCTGGATGCGGTGGCTCACACCTGTAATCTCAGCACTTTGGGAGGCTGAGGTGGGTGGATCACTTGAAGTCAGAAGTTCAAGACCATCCTGGCCAACATGATGACACTCCATCTCTACTAAAAATACAAAAATTAACCAGGCGTTGTGGCAGCAACCTGTAATCCCAGTTACTCAGGAGACTGAGGCAGGAGAATTGCCTGAAACCAGAAGGAGGAGGTTTCAGTGAACCAAAATCATGTCACTGCACTCCAACCTGGGAAACAGAGCAAGACCATCTCAAAACAAACAATCAGTCAAAACGAACAAACAAACCAGAAATGCAACAAATGTTTATTAAACATTGAGTTATTACAGAATTCGTCATTAAAGAGCTGAAAGATAATTTGAAAAAAATACCCTAATGAAGTTGTTTAGAGTATTACTTTTCAAATGGAGATTTCAACAAAGCTCAGAGAATAAAGAATTCCATTAATTTCTTTGGATATAAACCCAAGGAAAATTTACCCCTGAACTTAAAGTTGTTTTTTTTTTTTTTTAAGAATACCATTAAATCTCAGAAATGCACTCTTAAGCACAACTTGAAATAAAATGTAATATCATGAATTTATTCCCTCTTTACAACTACAATTAAGGCTTGGGAATCTTCAGGTACTCGGAATAATTTATTTGTGTTAATTTCAGTGATTTATAGGCAGATTTTTGCAATCCTCCTGTGGATAGGTAGGTTAAGGACCATGTAGCACAAGGCACTAGAAAATAAGTAAAAACCATAATTCATTTCTACAGTAATACTCTCCTCATTTGGCCTTGCAGATAGAAGACAATCAACATGTGAATCTTTGGAATAAAAAGCTTATGGTACTTATGTTTAACTCTTCTCCTAGACCATGGTTGCCCATTGCCTGTCTCTTGCACCCTGGAGAGCTGTAGGAGCAAGGTTAAGCCTCAGAATATCATATCAGGTTAGTAGAGCAGATTTGATGCCAGTGCAGCAATGCCATTGTTAGATTAGGCTCTGACATTGTATAACTACTTATCCTGCTCAAACTCCATTATCTCTGTTCTTCTAAGTTGCACAGATTTTTCTAATATCCTCAGTTCTTCCCTGAGAACATGAGTCAATGAAGTAATTTCTCTGGTCTCTGTATTTGCTTTTAAGAATCAGAAGAAGGGAGATAATGTATGTTTGGCTCAACTCTTTCATAGCATTTGGAGATACTGGCTTAATAAATGAAAAAAGAAAACTTTCTTCTTTCTGGGTCATCTTGACCAGCATAAAATTATTTTTGATTCATGACACATGTTGAGCCAAAATACACTTGCTATAAGAATGATAAACACTAAAGTGACCTTGGCTCTTCTTTTACTAAGGAAACCATCTGTAGAGGAAAATCGCATATGCAGACTGAAATCAACTTCAACATCTTTTCTTTTCTGAAATTCAAATTTAGATAATCACAAACTTTAAAAACAAATATTTTATGCTTTTGAAATTTGTTAATAGCACCATTCTGTGCGTCTGCTTAAATATTTTCTACACAGCAGTCAGCCATTTTATTTCAAACTGTGTATACCATATTTTATTGAGCATAAAGAACCCAAACTATTCTTAAATAACAAAATGATACTCAATCTATTCGTATGCTAGCCCAGTTAACTTTGGCTAATGAGAATAAAGAACCAAAAGTATTTTCAAACAGTGAAATAATATACAATCTATTTTTATGCCAGCCCAATTAACTTCGGCTGGGAATATCTTTCCAGTGTTAAAGACTATAGCCCTTAAACACACATGTTGTTACTTTAAGTTTAACATGACCACAAAAATGTTGCTAACAAATTATAAAGCCACTGGTCTATATCTCCCAATCTCTTTGATTCTTATTAAGGATTATTCTTGTGTAAAATTCTGCCAGATGGCTGAGGGATTCAAAAAGATGTCCAGCTTATAGTATATAGTTTCCTGTTGCCTGTTGTTGAGGAAAATAGTATATTTTGTCATGTAAAATCATCCTATTGTTTCAGAAATTTAGATGTATCTTTTCCTACAAAATTTAAGTAAAAAGTGAAACATGTCCCCTATTTTCAAGTAATATTTATTAATCACTTTATGCTGTAACATATACCTCTTGTTAAAATATTAAAAATGTAAGATAATTTTTAAAAAAAATAATAAAATATGCATATTAACTAAATATAGGTAATATTTTTCAGAAGGCAGGGAATTTAAAATGACTTAAATATCTGATGTAATTTTTTAGACAATACATAAGCAAATTCTAAGAATTTATGTTGCAATAGTTAAATAATATGATTAGTTGGGGAAGCAACCTTTGCTATGACTTTTAATGGAAGCTGTATTAGTCAGGGTTCACTGAATGAAAAAGACACTGTACTAATTAATTGAACAGAAACAAATGTAATGTAAGGATTTGGTAATAAATATTTGAAAGTAGGCAGAGGCCAAAAAGAATACCAAGATAACACTAAAATGCTAACTGCAGAGAGTAGTTTTTGCCTCTAGTTTGGGGAGTAAAGTGAAAATGTTAGAATTATTGAATGTAGGAGCTTGGATGAAAAATTGTCTGGAGGTAGATACAGACCTCTAAATAACAAGTGCTACATGGTTGGTTCCAGTGCCTCTAAGAGAGTGTTACGTAGTTAATTCTTCAAGTGCTGGTAAATAACTGGATATGCAAATCAGTCAACACTGGAACTAACTGCTACAGTCAATAAGGAAACTAAGAAGAAAAGAGAAATCCTATTTTACCTCTTCGGCCTTCTAATCTCCTTCTGGTTCCCCATATTGGAAGAGCCTAACAGGAAGCTAACTGACAAAGCAGAAATACATTAATAGTTTAGAGTCTCCCAATATCCCAATCAGTGTAGAGGAGTGTGGGTTTAGAGTTGATCTTAGAGTAATAGTTTAATCATCTTCAAATAAACTATAATGAAAAAAGCACATACTTCATTATAGTGGTTTTCTATAAATTTAATCCTTTTTCCTCCTTCCCAAATGCAGCTGAATTAGTTCAGTCTTCATCAGTACTATTTTAGAAAGCATAAAAGCCTAATTGGTCTTTATTTCTTCTCACCATTTCTGATCCATTCTCCATGCCAATGTCAAATGCCAGAGTAATCATTATAAAACATACATCTATCCATATTATGTCTCTGCTCATATATTTCCGTGACACAACTTTACCATCAAACAGTGTACCCTTGCCAAATATGTATGTTTCATTTCAGTTCATAACTCAGCATTTGATTTGCTCTTAATCCATACTCCAGTCATATTAAGCCATTGTTTTCATGCTGCATGCCCCCACAGGTTTTCTATATGTTCTTTCTGAAATGCATTTCTTCTCTTTCTGTCCCTTAACTTACATGCTTTCAGCCTCAACTTAATGGTCGGTTCCTCCAGAAAGTCTAACTAAAGTCATAGGTTGCTTAAGAACTGGGATGCATTCTGAGAAACGCATCATTAAGGGGATTCTGTTTTGGGGCAAACATAGATTTTACTTACACATTTAGATTGTATAGTCTAATACACATCTAAGCTATATGGTATAGCCTATTGCTTCTATGCTGCAAACCCATACAGCATGTTACTATATCAAATACTGTAAGCAACTATAACACAATGGCAAGTATTTATGTATCTAAACATTGGAAATGGTCGTGCTGTACAATAAATGGTAAAATAAAAGTATATTACTAAGATTAAAAAATTGTACAAACATATATGGATATTGCAGGACTGGACATTGTTTTGGGTGAGTCAGTGCGTAAGAGGTAAGAGAATGTGAAATCCAAGGGTTTTATTGTATAGCACAATAGGTTGTATAAACACTGTATACTTAACACTAAATTTATTTTAAACATTTTTAAATAATAAATTAACCTTTACTTCCTATAACATATTTACTGTATAAACTTTTTAATTTTTATAACTTTTAAACTTTTGAACTATATAATAATACAGCTTAAAACACAAATACATTGTACAGGTGTAAAAATATTTTTTCTTTATTTAATTCTATATTGTTTTCCTATTTTTAAATTTTTTTTCTTCTTAAAATTTCTTGTTAAAAACTAAGACAAATTTACACACATATGCCTAGGCCTACACAGGGTCAGGATCTTCTATATGACTGTCTTCCACCTCCACATCTTGTATCACTGGCCTTCAGAGACAATAACACACATGGAGACCTTATCTCCGTAATAATGGTGCCTTCTCCCAGAATATCTATTGAAGGACCTGACCGAGGCTCTTCTTGAGGGGGTGAACTCTTTGCAGAATATGACCCTGGTGGTTTGTTTGATTTCTTTCTTTGAATCATAGATTTGTTTATAAGCGGGTAATATGGCATAAATAATCCTGTCTATTAATGAAAAGCTTTCTGTGTTGGGGTCCATATTTTCTAACTTTTAAGGAAGCTGATGAGTACTACAAAAACTTCTAAACAATTCGCTATGGATTTTATCAGGGGTTTTTATTTTTCTTCTCTTGTAGTTTCCTCTTCTCTTCTGCAGCACAGCATTCCTTTTGCAGTTCGGGTAACTCTCATTAGTCAATTTCTCGGGAATCACCTAGAGATGCTCCTGAATGTCATCCTCATCCACACCTGAGTTAAAGTTGCTTGCCATTTCAATCACGGCTTTGTTGATTTTTGCAGCCTCCTCATCCTTGGAAAATCCTTGACATCATGGACAAACCCCTTAAGTGTCTTCTTTCAGATACATTTATACACTCCTTGATGACATTAATCTAAACCTAAGCAGGGCTCTTGATGAAGTCACAGATGTAGTAATCCTTTCAGAATTACATCAGTATCTTTGCAGTGTCTTCTTCAATTGCAGAAATAGCCTGGGCAAAGAGACTCCTCAGGTAGTAGAATTAAATGCTGTTATAACTCCTTGATGTATTGGTTGTATCAAAGAGGTGGTATTTAGAGGGAGAAGCACCACTTTGATATTGAGATAGCGATAGCCAATTAAGGAAACATGTAGGAACATTATTAACAGTAAGCAAAATCTTGAAGGGTGTGTTTTCCTCTAAACAGTACTCTATTTTGCTGTGACAACAATTGAGGAAAGCGTTTTGGAAGAGGAACTGGGTCATCTCATGACTTGTTATTGCTCCTATAGCTGACAGTGTGTGTTTATTTGTATGCTTGAAGGTCCCTGGGTTTTGCCAGTGCCAGATCACAAAGGGTTTGAATGTGTAGCCTGAAACATTGCCCCCAAGAAAGACTGTTACCTTGTTCTTAAAAGGCTTGAGACGTGACATTGACTTGGCCTCCTTATGGATAAATGTCTGCTTCAGCATCCATTTCCAGAATAGGGAGCCTTCAAGCATATTGAAGATTTGCTCTGGCAAGTAAATTTACTCCACAATTAGCTTATCTACGGTTTCTAAAATTTTCCAGCTGCCTTAACATCAGCATTCCCAGACTCAGCACTCACCTTTGCATTATGTAATGAATAATGGTTCCTGAATTGTTTTAAACCACACAGAGCTAGCAATAGGTTTAACATCTGACATTATAGACAGATCCAGCCTTTTTTTTTTTTTCAACATCACAAACTTTTGCTTTGGCCATGATACTCAGGATGCTGACAGGGATATATTTCCGTATCTAGTATTCAATCCAGGTCATTAGAAGTTTCTCTATATCTTATAGAGGTCCTTTTCAAAGTTGTATTATTATTCTTGCTTTCAATGAAGAACTTGCTTTAACAGCCTCTGTCACTGTGTTTTGTTTTTGAAGATTATAGCAATAGTGGAATGGCATATACCTGACTAGTGAGCAACAATAATTTCTAATTTTTTATCTTCATAATTTCTAATCAATTTAATTTTACTTCCAGGTCAATCACTAGATGTGGCCTCTAACTAGCAATATTAGGTAGGATTTTCTACACTTAGGGGCCATTATGAACAAAACAACAGAGATTAAATTTAGTGCAAGAAAGAATAATTCAAATGAGAAACGCAGTAAACACAGTATGTATAAGGCTGCACCTGGTATAATGGGACACACTTTACAGTAAACTTTTTTGTAAAGTAGAAGGAGTGTACACTAAAATAATGATAAAAGTATAGTATAGTAAATACATAAACCAATAATGTAGTCATTTACTATCAGTATCAAGTATTATGCAGTGTACAGAATTATGTGGTCTATACATGTATGACTTACAGCACAGTATGTTCATTTACACCAGCATAACTACAAACATGTGAATAATGCATTTCACTAAGATGCTATCTTGGCCACAATGCCAGTAGATGACAGGAATTTTTCAGCTTCACTATAATCTTATGAGACTGCCATTGGATATGCAGTTCATCCTTGACCAAAAGAGAGTTATGCAGCAAATAACTAAAATTTCAGACTATCTAGCACTCTGTCTTAGTCAGCTCTATCTACTCTAACAAAATACCATAGAATGAGTAGTTTAAACAGCAGACATTTATTTCTCACAGTTCTGGAAGATGGGAAGTCCAAAATCATGGTATTGACTTATTCAGTTTCTGGTGTTGGCCTTTTGGCTTGCAGTCTGCAGCCTTTTCTGGTGACCTCACACAGTACAAAAAGAGGGAGGGAGGGAAAAAGAAGAGGGGGAGAGTGAGTGGGGAGAAAAAGAGGAAGTGGTAGGGAAAAGGGAAGGGTGAGGGTGAAGGCAGGGTGAGGGTGAGGGAGTGGGCAGCTGCACATGCCCTGGCATTTCTTCCTGTCTTCTTATAAGGATACCAATTACATCATTGAGACCACACTCATTATTTTTTATCAACCTAATTACCTCCCAAAGGCCAACCACCTAAATACAAATCCACTGGGGATTAGGCTTCAATAAGACAATTAGGAGGAAACATAAATATTTAGCCCATAGGAGGAAACATAAATATTTAGCCCATAGTACATTTTTTTTATTATAATGTATTACATATTTTCTCTCACATAGCATAAAGGTATTTCACAGCCCACAAAATTTAAGGTACAAAATTTGTCTTCAGTTTTTATGACTTAACTGACAAGATAAAGTTAATTTAATCAGATCCACTTAAAACATTCATTTTGGTAGTTTCTCAGTCATTAGGATTTAAATTTAGCCAAGCTCAATACTTTATGTCCCTTCATTGACCTTATTCTAAGTGTAAGAACCAGGTAACAAAGAGAGTGATGGATTTAGTCTCTATTCACCAATAATTTCTAGTTCTTACTTGATTATATCATATTCCCTACTGAGATGCAAAATTTTGCCTTGGTCTTTATTCACCTTAATTCATCACCACTGAAGCAGACATATTTGCAAATAACTCTGGTTACTTGTGGCAACTGTGAAACAGCATTGCACCTATCATACCCTTACATCAAACCTCCTTCATCTTAAACCATATCAAAAATAAAAATAAAACCAAAATGACTGTCCTCAATGAGAGACTATTTCTTCTAGAATTACATATGTCCACCTTTCATGATAGCATGCAGGGCTGATTCTATTCTATTTTCCTGTGCTGTGGTGTCTCCAGATGTTTTGATGCATTTCCCAAACTTGTGGATCTACATTTGGAAAATGAAATATAGATTGTCAATCCCTTTTAGACTTTGTCCTTTAAATTTTTATTAAGGTATTCCATGCTCATGTAATAGGATTTGGCCCAAGGTGAACTTAATTATCTAACACCTAATGATTTTATCTTTTCTCAATTGTCCTATGTACATTTGTCTTAAACTGCCCAAGTAAAACAGCTTCAGCCAATATTAATAAAAATGTTTTATTTTCATAGTTTATATTTGAAACTTGCAAGCCTCTAGAAGGCAATAGCTTTATTCTGTTGTTTCAGTCACAGGCATTCCTGAGGCAATATCTGCTTTGTTCCTTGTAGTAAAGGGGAAATCTTTGTGAAAATTATGCTTGTTGGTATGAAGTAATAAGAAGAAATGCATTGATAGGGAAAACACCTGCTCCCCACAGCTTACATTGTGAGCTCTGTTGTCAAAATATGACTATTCCCTCCTTGTTCTCTCCCTCATTCCTAATCTGATAGGTGACTTTGGAAAGGAAACTGGGCTTAGACTGCTCAGCCCCTTCCTCAATCTTTCTTTACTAGAAAGGAGTATGTCATAAACTGGCTGAAATAAACTGTTCTCTATTTCTCCTAACATTAACATTAAAGAAGCAGCTTTTTTTCTGGTTCAGGCTGGACTGGATTTATCTATCCTACTCTGTAATTCAGCATGAGTCTACACATAGTAGGCACTCAAAAAAATGCTGATGGCTGCACCACCATAGTTAAAATGTTTAAAACCCCCCGTCTCTACTAAGAATACAAAAAAAATAGCCAGGTGTTGTGGCAGTCCCCTGTAATCCCAGCTGCTTGGGAGGCTGAGGCAAAAGAATTGCATAAACCTGGGAGTCAGAGGTTACAGTGAGCTGCCATTGCACTCTAGTCTGAGCGACTGAGGGGCACGCTGTCTAAAACAAACAAACAAACAAGTAAAAAAACCCAGGTGTCTGAAAATAGGTGTGTGTGAGAATGTGTGTATGTGTGTGGGTATATGGGTTAAACATGTATATGTGTGTTTGTGCAGGTGTGTGTGTGTATGTATTCAAGAAAGTACTAGGTTTTCACTAGCAAGCAGATGTGTGTCACATTGAAGGAATTTTTAAGCAACTTAGAGACATATAAAACACAGAGAAAAAAACATGTGCTCAACTTCTTAATTATTTTTATCTTTGTTCTTACATTTGTTATTTCTGTTCTAACGTATAATATTAGAAAATAGAATTGTACTGGAAAATAAGGTTAAATAGGTTTAATTTAACACCTCACTAACCACATTTTACAAAATAAATTGTGATAGTCAATTCAGTCTTTGTAGTAAGATGCAGAGTTCCAGAATGGATTCCAAGGATCAGGATTTCTTTTTTTTAATTAGCCAATTAGAACTAATCACCCCCAATTGAGATTAGCCTTTGCCAAAAGACTGGCATTCGTTTTAGTTCTGATAATTTAAAAAAAAAAATTGAAAAGAGCAGATTTAAATGATAGCATGGAAATAAAGCAGTATGAGTTATATAGAGATTTTTGTACCTTATAAAATTTATACAAATTCACTTTAAGAATTACCATCAATATAGAACTATTGAGAAGACTGAGATGTAAACTAAGAAAATTTGAATGAGTCTTTCATGTAACTTTTGTTCAATAATACTACTTTGTATTAATCCATTTTCACACTGCTAAAAAGATACTACCTGAGACTGGGTAATTTACAAATGCCAGATATAGGTAATGGGGAGTAAGGCAGCAAACCACATTGCCATGTATGTACCTATGCAACAATCTTGCATGTTCTTCACATGTACTCCAAAACCTAAAATGCAAGAAAAAAAAAAATATATATATACATATATATATAAAGGTTTAATTGACTCATAGTTCTGTATGGCTTAGGGAACCTCAGGAAACTTACAGTCATGGTGGAAGGCAAAGGGGAAGCAGGTACCTTCTTCATAAGGCAGGAGGACAAAGAGCGCCTGAAGAGGGAACTACCAGTTTTAAAACCATCAGCTCTCTTGAGCACTCGCTCACTATCATGAGAACAGCAGGGGGCAAAACATCCCCATGATCCAATCACCTTCTACCAGGTCTCTCCCTTGACACATGGGGAATAAAATTTGGTAAGAGATTTGTGTGTGACACAGAGCCAAACCATATTGTACTTTCTTCAGTCATAAATATTATTAACTTTATTTTTGCAGAGACATCACCATACATTAAAATAAGCATGAACACACACACACACACATGCACACACACACACACACACACTATGAACTGCTTGTATTGCTTGTATAAGAGTTGGTGTATATATTTGTATTATTTTCTTTAAATAGCATTATATTTTATACATCTTTAAAAACATGTATCTACTCTAGTTACATAATATTTCATTAAAAAATTATATTTAATGATAAAATATTCTATAGTGATGTATAATAAATTACAATGAATTAGTTCATAATAAATTATTAACTAAATTATATATAAAATTAGTTTATAATAAATTATAAACTAATTTTCAACATTGATGCAAAATTAGTTTAAAATATTTTTATATTATGAATAATCCTAAAATAAACATTCTTATAAATATACATTATATATGTAGCTGTGTGTGTGTGTGTGTGTGTGTGTGTGTGCGCGCGCGCGCGTTTCTATGTGTACATTTTCTGAGAAGAACTTAGACAAATGGTTAGACAAATTGTATGCAGTTTTAAATTTTATAATTGTTTTCGTTTTTTTAATTGTACTTTAGGTCTGGGGTACATGTGCAGATCTTGCAGCATTGTTGCACAGGTACACACATGACAAGGTGGTTTGCTGCCTCCATTCCCTCATCATCTATATCTGACATTGCTTCCCATGATATCCCATCCCACCCTCCCCACCTCCCTCTGTCCCTCCCCTAGCCCCCCACAACTGACTCCAGTGTGTGATGCTCCCCTCCCTATGTCCACATGTTCTCATTGTTCGACACCTGCCTATGAGTGAGAACATATAGTATTTGATTTTCTGTTCTTGTGTCAGTTTGATGAAAATGATGGTTTCCAGATTAATCCAAGTCCCTACAAAGGACATGAACTTATCCTTTTTCATGGCTGCATAGTATTCCATGGTGTATATGTGCCACATTTTCTTTATCCAGTCTGTCATTGGGCATTTGGGTTGGTTCCAGGTCTTTGCTATCATAAACAGTGCCACGGTGAACATACATGTGCATGTGTCTTTATAGTAGAATGATTTATAATCCTTTGGGTATATACCCAGTACAGGTATTGATCGACTTACGACCTATGCAACTTACGACCATTTGACTTTACGACCACAATCGCTAGCCATGACTGCTCCGCATCTGGCAGTGCAAACGTTGCCCAGCTGGGCGTACGACAGTGCGGACCAGCTTCCAGCAGCACTACCATCTCCGCGTACATATAGCCTACTCAACTTATGGCCATATCGTGTTACGACTGGTCTGTCGGAACCAGTCGTGGTCATAAGTTGAGCACTAGCTGTAATGGGATTGCTGGGTCAAATGGGATTTCTACTTCTAGATCCTTGAGGAATCGCCACACTGTCTTCCACAATGACTGAACTAACTTACGCTCCCACCAAAAGTGTAAAAGTGTTCCTATTCCTTCACACCCTCTCCAGCATCTGTTGTCTCCAGATTTTTTAATGATTGCCATTTTAACTGTCATGAGATAATATCTCAATGTGGTTTTGATTTGCATTTCTCTAATGACCAATGATGATGGGTATTTTTTCATATGTTTGTTGGCCTCCTATATGCCTTCTTTTGAGAAGTGTCTGTTCATGTCCTTTGCCCACTTTTGAATGGGTTTGTTTTTTTCTTGTAAATCTGCTTTAATTCTTTGTAGCTCATAATTACTTTCAAATGGCATTTTTTAAAAAAGTTTTACTACTGTGCATCACCTAAGACGATATAAGGATGGGTTTTTGCTGAACCCCGGAAGGTAGTGGTTTAAATCTATAGTTTTAAGTATATTTTGCAAAACCAATAATGGCATAATGTTTGAATTTACTATCCTAATTTTTAAGCATGTTTGTCATGTTTTATAAATTCTTTTTTTTTTTTTTTTTTNTTTTTTTTTTTCATGAGACAGAGTCTTGCTCTGTTGCCCTGGCTGGAGTACAGTATCTTGGCTCACTGCAACCTCTGGTTCAAGCAATTTTTCTGGCTCAGCCTCCAGAGTGCCTGGAACTACAAGTGCATGCCACCATGCGTGGCTAAATTTTGTATTTTTAGTAGAGACGGGGTCTCTCTATGTTGGCCAAGCGGATCTCAAACTCCTAACTTCAGGTGATGCTCCCTCCTCAGCCTCCCATTGTCCAAATTGGGACAAGAGCTCCCTGGGTGATGCTGCAACTGCTCAAGCCATGGCTGCTGACCCAGGCATCCTGGCACTCGGGGCCTGGGTGCAGGCAGAAGCTCCACCTTCCCCGGTGCAGCTGCCACCACTCAAGTCATAGCTGCAGATCCAGGCATACCACTCCCTAAAGCAGGCAGGAGCCCTGTCCTTCCAGGTGCAGCTGCAACTGCCCAAACTGTGCCTGTGGACCCAGGCATCTCTGCACTCTTGGGGGCCCAGGAAGATCCCTTTGCCCTTGCAGCTCAGAGGTGCCTTCTCTCACTGCCTGGCTTCTCCCCATTGTCAGCACCTGCTCCAGTCTTGGAGCAATGTGAGGCCGAGCCTGGGTGCTGTTGTAGCCTGGCCAGGGGTGCACACACTTGGGGAAATGCTGACATGCCAGCCCTCTGCTGCCTTGGCCTCCTGTAGACTTTGAGTGCCAGTAAGAATTAGAGGGACTCTGAGGGGAGCTAAGGACTTCCAAGTGCTGGAGTGCAGATGCCCTTTGGCACCTACAGCCTGGGTGCTATGAATGGCTTCAGGAGGCAGATAGACTTCTGGGCAGAAGTGGGTAGGTTCCAGATGAGGCTCCACCTTTAAGCTAGGGAGGGTCTGAGAGCTGGGTGTCAGGTTGCCAGTCCCAAGGGCCAGATTGGGAACTTCTGATGCCTTTTTGGGGCTTTCCCATGACTACCTGTGGACCAAACAGTGTGTACTTTCTCCCCTCTGATGCTCATAAAAGTCCCAGGCTCAGTCAGAGCTAAGCAGACATCTGGATGTCCAGCTGCAGAGAGGAGCCACCCAGTCCAGGGCCACCTCCTTACTGAGAGCTGGGGAGATAAATGGATGACCTTTTCTTCAGAGAGAAACAACCCACTCCAGCACCTCCTCTCTGCCAAGAGCTGCAGTGACAACAGGATGATCTGCATGCAAAGAGGAGCTTCCCACCTCAGCATCTCCTCTCTGCTAGGAGCTGAACACTCACTGGGACACCCTGGCTGCAGAAAGGAGCTACCCACTGCAGGTCCCTTCAAGCTGTTCTATCACTCTATAAAACACCTCTTCATCTTGCTTACCCTCCACTTATCTGCGTACCTCATTCTTCCTGGTCATGGGACAAGAACTCAGGACCCACTGAATGGCAAGTCTAAAAGAACTGTAACACAAACAGGGCTAAAACATTCCCCTTTCTTGCCATGTTTCTGGCAAAGAGAAGATAAAAGCTGTGGCCTTTTGGGGAGCCCAGACCGGTAAGCTCCTTGAGCCAGGGCTGTGTCTTTCTCAGCATCTCCACACTTCTGGGCACCATTGCATTTCCTGGTGTTAGTTAGGAAAGCTGCTTTTCGTCAGCCTGTTTCAGCTGCAGTCTTGCAGAGAGCGGATGCCCATGCCGGCACCTGGAGCTACTCACCCTATGGCAGCAGCCAGTGTGTGACTGTGCAGTGGCCAGATCCCTTGCTCACTCACATACCCCTTGCCACTCAACATCTGACTCATAGGCATGACACAGTCATGGAGGCAGGTGTGACTTGCAAGCCTGACATGCCCCTGACTGCTCCATGTCTTATTTACAGTCACTCCTCCCTTGAAGTTATGGGAGCCAAGCTGGTAGCATGAGCTGAACACAGCCTGCCAGGCTGAATGGGTGGAACAAGCCCATTGGGCTTGAGTAAAACTCAGGCAAAGGTACCACCAGCCACAAGTTTCTGGCCAGAAGAGCAATGCCCCAAAGAACCTGTAAGAATTGTGTACCATTTTCTAGGAGAGAGTTACTCATGGCCTTGTCTCATCTTTGGCAGAACATGAAAGAGAGAAGAAGGAATTAACAGTATGGTTTCTTCATGGAGAGACTGGTCCTAACATTTAGAAAATGCAGGTGTGGGAATGTGGCCCTTAAGATTGGCCAGCTCCATGGCTGTGGCAGAGAGACAGGCCTCCGTGTTCCCTTGGCTGACTGCCTCAGCATCCAGACATCCCTAGAGCCCAAGCATTTCTCCAGTGTTCATGACTCCTGGGGCTTTGAAAAACGGAAGGCTTTCAAGGTCAAGTAGGACAAATTGTGGGCCTAATTTGAAAGTGGCAAGCATGCCAATAGCCATCTAAGCATTTATCATCAAGTAAAACAGGAATAGAGATAATTCAGCAAGGCCAATATACCAGGACCTTGAAGGGACCCCTTAAGAACTGTAGGACTGAATTTGACATTCCAGAGGGCTATATTTAAGAGACTTATCTTACTATGTCTAAAGAGTTCATGAAGCTTTTGTGTGCATTATGAAGAAAAAGCATGCAACAGGAAAAACACAAAAGCAAAATTTAAAGAAAGAGAAAACAATTCTCATCTGGGGTCAGCATCTTGACATGACCAGTCTCTTGGGAAAATGGAAGACTTTTCCTGGGAAAGTGTTACAGTGCTTCTTGGAAGCCATCCAGCCATTACACTTTACCAGCCTTTACTAGACCACCGTTATTAGCTCCTGTCAAGGAGAGTCATGGTGCCTCAGAGCTACACTTTCCCATATCAGGTGGGAGGACAAAATATTCCCATCTCAGCTTGTCACTTATCAGGGCAAACCAGGCTTTCTCTGTACAAATTATTAAACCATCTTATAATTGGGTTGTTTCTTTTCTTTTATTGTTGAGAGCTCTTTACATATTTTGAACATAAGTACTTTATCAGATGTATGATACACAGTTATTTTTTCCCCATATGTGGCGTGACTTCTGGTTCTCTTAAGAGAGTCTTTCAATTAGCAGAATTTTTTTAATTTTGATAAAATCCAATTAATCTATTTTTTTCTTTTATAGCTTATGCTTATGGCATTACATCTAAGAAAGACAGAAGACCTAATTATTTGTCTAACTCAGACTCTAATATTTTTTCCATTTTTTCTAAATTTTATAGCTTTTATGTTAATATTGAAATTTGAACAATTTTTATATATAATGCAACATAAGGAAAGTTCATTTCTAGATAATTATCTAATTATTCCTATATCAGAGAAATAGCTGAATTGTTATCAGATTCTCTTTGCACATTCCTATAACTCTACTCATGGACTCTATTGTGTGTTCCTCTTTTCAATTTGTGTATCCTGATGAAAGTATCTCTGTGTTTATATTTAGGATACCATAATAAGAGTTCTTGAAGACAACTAGTGTGCTGTACAATTTTGCTCTTTTTTAAAAAGCATTTATTGGAACAGCTTTATTAATATACACTTCACATATCATAGAATTCATACATTTAAAGTATGTATTTCAATAACTATTAGTAGATTCACCACCATATAATTTTAAAATATTCTAATTCTGCAAACATTTTAATTTTTTAAAAAGTGATATTTAGCTGTCACTATCTAATTTCTCTACCCAACCCCTGACCACAGCTACTAGGCAAACAATAATCTATTGTAACTTTGTATAGATTTTCCCTGTTCTGGGTATTTCACATAAATGGTCTCTTTTCTAATGGTTTATTTTATTTAGAATAATATTTTCAAAGTCCATCCACCTTTTAGCATGTTATCAGTATATTATTTTATTGCTGAATAATATTTCATTGCATAGATATACCACATTTTTATGCATTCATCAGTTGATGGATATTTGGATTATTTCTAATTTCTCACCATTATAATGAATGCTGCTGTAAAAATTTCTGTACAAGTTTTTGTGTGGATTTTTTTTTTTAATTTTCCTGGGTATTTTTGTAGGTGTGGAATTGCTGGGATCATATGGGTAATTTATTAAGCAACTCCCAGACAATTTCCCAAAGTGGTTGTATATACCATTTTACAATCCCACCAGCAAAGGATGATGGTCCTAATTTCTCTACACCCAATCAACACTTGTTGTAAGCTGTCTTGTTGATTATAGTCAACCTGATAGCTGTGAAGTAGTGCCTCTTTGTGATTTTAGTTTACACTTTTTTGAACAATAAGTCTATTGAACATCTTTTCATGTACTTATTGGCCATTTGTATGTCTTCCTTGGAAACGTGTCTTTTCAGACATTTTGCCTAATTTTGGGGGATTTTTTAATTATTGAGTGGTAAGAGTTCTTGATATAAATGCAAGCCGTTCATCAGAGATAGTATTGAAAACAATCTTTGTACCACTCTGTGGGTTGTGTTTTCAGTTTTTTGATTCTGTACTTTGTTATAAAATAATTTAACTTTCATAAAATTATATTAAAAATGCTATAAGTAAAAGTTCATAAAAATTCATATCTATGTTTTTCTTCTAAAATCTTAAAATTATTAACAGTTACATTTAGATCTTTAATCAGTTTTGAGTTACTTTTGGTATATGATGTGAGGCATAAATCCAACTTCATTCTTATGCATTTGAATATACAGTTGTCACAGCTCTATTTTTTGAAAAAAAAAATTTTTCCTCATTGAATTGTATTGGCACTGTAGTGGAAAAACAGTTGTCCCTGAATATGGAGGATTTTCTTTTTGGATTGTCTATTCTATTCCTCTGATTTACATGTCCCTCTCTTTATGCTTGTACCATACTGTCTTTGTTAATGTAGTTCTGTAATAAATTTTAAAATTGGCAAGTGTGAGTTTTCAACTTTGTTTTATTTTTAAAGACTGTTTAGTCTTGGTCCCATCAATTTTTCAGGTTCCATCAATTTTCATATGTGTTACAAGATTATCTTCTCAATTACTATCTTCTCAATTTCTGCAAACAATGTAGTTGGGATTTTGATAAGAATTGCATTGAATCTTTAGATTAATTAGTCAGTATTACTGTCATAACTACATTGATTCCTATTTCTGAACCATGAACATGAATGAATATCTTTCCTTTTTGTTAGATGTTAGTTCTTTCAAATATTTTTTGTAGGTATCAGAATATAAGTTTACACATTTTGTTAAATTTTCCTTTAGTATTTTATTATTTTTTATGTTGTTCTAAATATAATAAATCTTGTTTTATTAATTTTTATTCTTTGTGAGTATACAAAATAGCACTTTTTGAATTTTGGTCTAGTATTATGTAACTTTCTCAAAATGATATATTATTTCTAGTAGTTGTTGCTGTTAGCGTTTTAGAATTTTCTGTATAACATATACATATTTTATATAATTATATAAACTGAGAAAAGTGATAGCATTACTTTTCCTTTCTAATCTCAACACTTTATGTTTAATTTGTTACATAATCACCCTAGCTACAGTTTACAGTACAAAGTTAAGTAGAAGTGGAAAAGGAGAAAATTCTTTTTGCTCTTAATCCTAGGGGACAAGCGTTCATTCTTTTACCACAAAATATCCTGTTAGCTTTGTATTTCTCATAGATACTTTTAATTAGATTTAAGAAATTCTCTTTTATTTCTAGTATATTTATTAGTTTTTTCTTTCACTTTTTATCATGAAAATGTGTACAATTTTGTCAAATAATTGTTCAGTGTTTATTGAGATGATCATATTGTTTCTGTCAATTATTCTATTGATATGGTGTATTAAACTACTTATGTGTCAGATTTTAAACCACCCTTGCACGCCTGCAATCAACCTACTTGGTCATGGTGCATGATATTTTTATATGTTCCTATAAACTAGATTTTTAATAAGCTAGTAATGTTTTGAGAGTTCTTTCCACCTATATTTATAAGGGATATTAGACCTTAGTATAATATCTGTGTGCTAATTTTCATTTGTCTCAAAGTATTTTCTAATTTCCTTTGATTTCTCTTTAATGTGCTGGCATTTATCAGATGTGTTGTATAATTCCCATATGTTGATAAATTTCTCAAATTTATTTGTGTTTAATTTTCAATTTCAATGTATTATGATCAGAGGAAAGACATTTTAGGATTTAATTCTTAAATGTACTGAGACTTATGTTGCAGCATATGGTCTAATCTGGAAAATATTCCATGTGTACTTGGTTGTTTTTAGTATATAGCAATACAATTACATTTTGCATATTCATATTTTATTCTGCTGCATTGCTAAAATTTAGTTGTTTACGTCTAGTGGCCCTTTAGGATCATCCATGGAATTTTCAAAATTGAAAATTATGTTTGTGAATTAGGACACTTTTTCTTTATGCTTCCCAATTTAGAGGTATGTTATATCTTTTTCTTTCCTTGTTCAACTTGCTGTACTCTCTAGTACAATGTTAAAAGTCATGAGAGTAAAATTCTTGCATTGTTTTTAACAATAGAAGCAAAACATTTACTCTTATACCATTAAGTACAATGCTAACGATACATATTTTAAAGACTCCCTTCACCATGTTGAGAAATTAGTCTATTGTTATGAGTTTAGTGAGACTTTTAGTAGGGATGGAGGTGGAATTTATGTAATACTTTTAGTGTATCCATAGATGTGACTGTAAGTGTTCACTTTTTTAGTTATCAATATGATGATTTACATTCATTAGTTTCAAAAAGCTGAATGAACTTTACATTCTTCATTTGGTTGTAATATTTTATCCTTTTATATATTGTTGGTAAAGTTGTGTTAAGAATTTTGTTGTCTATGCTCATAATTTATATGGTTTATACTTTTCTTGAAATAACTTTTAGTGAGCTGTTTATTCTAGTTATGCTTAATGTAAGCATTAATATATTTCAGTTAAAATATATTGTATGGCTTTTTTTTTGTACCATCCATTCTTTCATCTTTCCCTCTTATTTTCCTCTTCTGAACTGAGAATTGTTTATTAATTTATTTCATTTATTTGTTGGCTTGGTATCTATAGATTTCTGTTGTGGTATTCTATTAATTGTCTTAAGTTGTATGTTAATTTTTAAAAACAACTTTAACCTTTAGATTAAGGGGGTACACATGCAGGTTTGTTTCATGGGTATATTGCAAAATGTGGATGTTTAGGATACAAAATATTTCATTACCCAGGTAGTCAGCATAGTACCCAGGAGGTAGTTTTTCAAACATCACCCCCCAAATTTCCTACCCTCTTTATTAGTCCCAGTGTCTCCTGTTGCTGTCTTTATGTAGAAGAGTACCCAATATTTAGCTTCAACTTATGAGTGATAACATGTGGTATTTGGTTTTCCGTTTCTGTGTTAATTCACTTAGGATAATGGGCTCCAGCCACATCTTTTTCGTGCAAAGGACATGATATACATTTTAACTTGTCACCATATATTTTCTGGTGATGTTACTGCTTCATATGTAGTATAAGCATTTTTTCTTCCAGCTTTCATTCTACGGTTTAACACATTAGTTTTCCTGGTTTTTGTTTCAGATAAATGGTGGACTCATAGAATGAGTTGAATAGTACTGATGCCTTTTCAATTTTTGGGAAATAATATGTACATAATTGGTAGAATCTCCTCATAAATTTATCTGGACCTTAAGGCTCCCTTGTGGGAATAATTTTTACTATAAATTCAAGTGCTTTAATTAATATAGGAACATACATGTTAATGTTTTCTTCTTCAGTAAGCTTTGGTAATTTACATATTTCTCTTTTTTTTTTTCTTTTTTTAAATTATACTTTAGCTTCTGGGTTACATGTGCAGATCATGCAGGCTTGTTACACAGGTATACACATGCCATGAGTGGTTTGCTGCATCCATCCCCCCTCATCTACATTAAGTATTTCTCCTAATGTTAGCCCTCCTCAATCCCCCAACTCCCTACTATCCTTCCTCAAGTCCCCCCAATCACTGTCAGGCCCTGGGGTGTGATGTCCCCCTCCCTGTGTTCATACATTCTCATTGTTCAACACCCACTTATGAGTGAGAATATTTGGTCTTTGGTTTTCTGTTCTTGTGTCAGTTTGCTGAGAATGATGGTTTTCAGCTTCATCCATGTCCCTGCAAAGAATGTAAACTCATCCTTTTTTATGGCTGCATAGTATTCCATGGTGTATATGTGCCACATTTTCTTTATCCAGTCTATCATTGATGAATATTTGGGTTGGTTCCAAGTCTTTGATATTGTAAACATATATGTGCATGTGTCTTTATAATTGAATGTTTTATAATCATTTTGCAATCTACCCATCAGACAAAAGGCTAATAACCAGAATCTACAAAGAACTTAAACAAATTTACAAGAAAAAAAACCCATCTAAAAGTGGGCAAAGATATGAACAGACAGTTCTCAAAATAAGACATTCATGCAGCCAACAAACACATGAAAAAAATCTCATCATCACTGGTCATTAGAGAAATGCAAATCAAAACCACATTGAGTTACCATCTCATGCCAGTTATAATGGTGATCATTAAAAAATCAGGAGACAACAGATGCTGGAGAGGATGTGGGTGTGGAGAAATAGGAATACTTTTACATTCTTGGTGGGAGTGTAAATCAGTTCAATCATTGTGGAAGAGAGTGTGGTGATTCCTCGTGGATATAGAACTAGGAATAACTTGCATATTTCAAAGAGTTTATCTTTTTCATATATGTTGTTGAAATTGTGAGCATTAAATTATTTGTAATATTGCCATATTATTCATTTAATATCACTGATTTTTAAATGCAGACTTTTTATTATGACTCTGAATGTAGTCTGTCTTGATAAATGTTAATGAACACTTAAAAAGAATGTATGTGCTGCCATAGTAAGGGGGGTGTTTTAGAAATGTAAATTACCCCAGTTTGATTGACAGTATTGATCAAAACTTCTACATTATTAAAGATTGCTGTCTCTCTGTTCTATCAATTATTGAGAGAGAAGTGTTTAAGCCATTGACCAAAATTATGGATTTCTAGATTTTAATTTATATTCTTTTCAGATTTTGCTTCATGTATTTTGAAGCTCTGGTCCGAGGTTTGTAATTATTTAAGATTTTATGCTCTCTTGGTGAATTCAGTATTTGTCATTAATAAATGACCTTTATTCCCTGTTAATATCCCTTTCTATGAAATTAATTTTTCCTAATATTTTTAAAAACAGCTTTATTGAGATATAATTTTTGTATCATACAATTTACCCATTTGAAGTGTATATCCAATAGTTCTAAGTATGTTAACAGAGTTGTTATGATCATCACAATCAATTTTAGAACTTTTTCTCACATAAAAAAGAAACTCTACCACCATTAGCAGTCATTTGCCATTTCTCCTCACCACATCATCTATCTTCTCCTCTCACAAACTCCTGCTCCCAGGCAGTTACTTATGTGCTTTCTGTCTTTATATTTATGCATTTTTGGGACAACGTTGTAAAATATTTCTCTTATCTGACTGTAATCATGTATTCTTTGACCAACATCTTTCCTCCCCTCTAACCACCTATATCTGGTAACCACCATTCTAGTTTCTATTTCTGCGAGATTGACATTTTTAGATTCCACATATGACTGAGATGACATCGTATGTGGCATTCTCTGTCTGGTTTATTTTACTTAAAATAATGTTCTACAGGTTAATCCACGTTATTGCAAATGACAAGATTTTATTCTTTTTAATGGCAGAATAGTATTCCATTATATTTGTATACCACGTTTGCTTTATCCATTTGTCTGTAAATAGATATTTAGTGGATTCCATATCTTGGCTATTGTGAAAAGTGCTGCAGAAAACAAGAGGGTACGGAGATCACTTTGACATACTGATTTTACTTTCTTTAGATATATGCCCAGTAGTAGGATTGCTGTATCATATGGTAGTTCTATTTAATATTTTCAGGAACCTCTATGCTGTTTTCCATAATGGCTATTTTAATTTACATTTCCACCATTTCTTCATATCTTTACCAACATTTGTTACCTTTTATATTTTTGATGATAGCTTTTCTAGTAAATGTTAGATTACAACTCACTGTGGTATTGATTTGCATTTTTCTGATAATTAATAATGTTGAGGATTTTTTCATATGCCTGTTGGCCATTGGTATGAAATGCCTATTCAGGTATTTTGCCCATTTTTAAATTGAGTTATTTATTTTCTTGCTATTGAGTTGTTTGGTACTTTACAAATTTTAGATTTTTATCTACTGTCAGATGTATAGCTTGGAATTATTTTTTCCTATTGTGTAGGCTGTGTCTTCACTTTGCTGATTGTTTCCTTTGCTCTGATTTGTTGTGATCTCATTTTTTCAATTTTTGATTTTGTAGACTTTCTTTTGTAGTAAATTCTAATAAATTATTGCCTAAGCCTATGTTATAAACCATTTCCCTTATGTTTTCTTCTAGTAGTTTTATATGTTCAGGACTCATATTTACATCTTTAATCCATTTTGAGTTGATTTTTATATATGGTCAGAGAGAAACATGCAATTCATCTACATGTAGCTAGCCAGTTTTCCTAACACCAGTTATTGAAAACATTGTCCTTTTCTTAATGTGTGTTCTTGGCACTTTTGTCATAAGCCAGTTGGTGATAAATCTGTGGATTTATTTATGAGTTCTCTATTCTGTTCTATTGGTCTATGTGTCTGTTTTTATGCTAGTACCATGCTGTCTTGGTTACTACAGCTTTATAGCATATTTTGAGGTCAGGTAGTGTGATGCTTTCAGCTTTGTTCTTTTGCTCAAGATTGCTTTTTCTATTCAGAGTTTTTTGTGGTTCTGTATAAATGTTTTCCATTTTCTGTATGATCTTTTTCTTCTTTTCATTTCTGTGAAAAATGTCATTAGCATTTTGATAGAGATTGCAGTTAATCTGTAGATACTGCTTTAAGTAGTACGAACATTTTTACGATATTGATTATTCTAGTTCATGAGCACATAATATCCCTGTTTATTTGTATCTTCAATTTTTCCACCAGTGTTTTATTGCTTTTATTGTAGACAACTTTCACTTCATCATTTAAAATTATTGTTATTTTACATTATTGTTGCTATCAAAATGGAATTTTCTTGATTTCTTTTTCAGAGAGTTTGTTATTAACATATAGAAACAATACTGATTTTGTGTGTTGATTTTGTATCCCAGAACTGTAATGAATTTGTTTATTAGTTCTAATAGCTTTTAAGTGGAGTCTCTCAAGTTCTTTGTATAGAACATATGTCATCTGCAAACAGCTACAGCTTAACTTCCTCCTGTCTGATAGAGATGAATTTTATTTCTTCCTCTTGCCTAATTACTCTGGCAAGGACATCCAGTACAGTGTTCAGTAGAAGTAGTGAAAATGGACATTATTGTCTTGTTCCAGAGCTCAGAGGAAAAACTTTGAATTTTTCCGTGTTCACTGTGATGTTAGCTGCGCGTTTGTCATGTATAGCTTTTATTGTATTGAGGTACATTTCTTCTGTTCCTAATTTTTTGAAGGTTTTTTATTATAAAGCCATGTTGAATTTTATAAAATGCTTTTTCTGATTCTGTTGAAATGATCATATAGTTTTTGTCCATCATGTTGTTAATGTTATGTATCATGTTTTTTGATCTGCGTATGTTGAATCATTCTTGGATTCAGGGATGCATCACATTTGATTATAGTGAATGATTTTCTCAATGTGCTGTTGAATTTGGTTTCCTAATATTTTGTTAGAATAATTTTTGGATTTATGGTCACCAGGGATATTGGCTTATAGTTTTCTTTTTGTCGTTGTTCCCCTGTCAGATTTAATTCTTTCATCTGATATCAATTTAGCTATAATCTACCTTTCTTTTGGCTAGTACTAGCATGGCATATCCTTTTCATCCTTTAAAGTCAAATATATTTGTGCTTTAGCAGTTAAATTTGGTTTTCTATATGTATCGTGCAGTTGGCTTTTGCCATTTGTCTACCCTAGCAATCTTTGCTTTTTAATTGGGATCTTTATAATATTTATATTTAATGTTATTATTTATACATTTGGATATGATAATCTGGTATTCTATCTTCTATCAGGAGAATAACAGTCATAACTTCAGTGTGGAAGAGAAATTTAGAAGCAGTATTAGGAAAAAGATAGCTTAGCTGCCATGCTGGTGATAACAGAACAAGACAGATCTTTCTTTATGTGTTTTGATTTAAATAAACTATTTTATTTTGTTATTTATTTCTTTTATTTTAATTTAGTTTCAGGAATATATCTGGAGATTTACTCTATAGACAAATTACATGTCTCATGGGTTTGGTGTACATACTATGTTGTCACCAGGCAGAAAACATAGCACTCAATAGACATTTTTTTATCCCAACCCTCCTCCCACCCTCCACCCCATAATAGGCCTGGGTGTCTATTGTTCCCTTCTCTATGTCCATAAACTAGGCATTGAATAATAAGACCCATCTATGAAAAACTCACAGCCAATTAGATACTGAATGGGCAAAAGATGGAAGTATTTATCTTGAGAAGCATAAGCAAGGAGGCCCACTCTTACCACTCCTATTAAACATAGTATTGGAAGTCCTAGCCAGAGCAATTAGACAAGAGAAAGAATAAAAGGCATACAAATAGGAGGAAAGGAATTCACACTATCTCTGTTTGCCGATGACATAATTATATACCTAGAATACCCATAGTTTTAACCTAAAAGCTCCTAGATCTGACAAACGACTTCAGCAATATTTCTGGAGATGAAATCAGTGTATTAAATCAGTAGCATTTCTATACACCAATAGTGCCAAATCAAGTGTGGCCCATTAAAAATAGCCACACCAAAAAAAATAAATAAATACAAATATAAAATATATAGGAATACAGCTAAGTAGACAGGTGAATGAAAGATCTCTACAATAAGAATGACAAAATACTTCTGAAAGAAATCAGAGATGACACAAACAAATGGATAAACACTCTATGATCACGGATAAGAAGAATCAATATTTTTAAAATGACCATACTCCCTAAAGCAATTTACAGATTCAATGCTGTTCATATAAAACTACCAATGACATCCTTTACAGAATTAGAAAAAACTATTCTAAAATTTGTAGAAAACAAAAAATGCCCAAATAGCCAGAGCAATCCTAAGAATAATAAAGAAAGCTGGAGGCACATTACCTGACTTCAAGCTATATTGCAAAGCTACACAAAACAAAATAGAATGATACTGTACAAAGCCAGACACAAAGACCAATGAAACATAATAGAGAACCCAGAAATAAAGCCACACACTTACCCCCCTCTGATCTTTAACAAAACTGGCAAAAACAAGTGTATTATTTCTGTCCTCGCATTGCTATTAAAAAACACCTAAGACTGGGTAATTTATATAGAAAAGGGGTTAAATTGGCTCACAATTCTGCAGGCTGTACAAAAAGCATAGCTTCTAGGGAGGCCTCAGGAAAGTCTGAATCATGGTGGAAGGCGAAGGGGAAGCTGGCACATTTTACATTGCTGGAGGAGGAAGAGGAAGAGAGAGAGGGTGGAGGTATTAGACATTTTTAAACAACTAGATCTCATAAGAACTCACTACTGTACAGCACCAAGGGGAGATCGTGCTACACCATTTATGAGAGCTCTGCCCCCATGATCAAATCACCTTCCTCCAGGCCCTGTCTTCAACATTGGAGATTATAATTCCACATGGACTTTGGGTGGGGACATAGATCTAAACCGTATTGACCAACAATGGAGAAATAACTCCTCTATTCAATAAATTGTACTGGAAAAACTGGATAGCCGTGTGTAGAAGATTGAAGGTAGACCTCTTCCATATACCACATTAAAAAATCAACTCAAGATCAATTAAAGACTTAAAGGTAAAATCTAAAATGGTAAAACACTCTTGAAGGAAACCTAGTAAGTGCCATTCTAGACATAGGCGCTGGCATAGCTTTTATTACAGAGAAGCCAAAGCAATTGCAGCAAAACCAAAAATTGGCTTGAGACCAAGAAATTGAGGCTGCAGTGAGTCAAAATCCTGACACTGCACTCCAGCCTGAGCGACAGAGCAAAACCTGACTCAAACAAAACAAAACAAAACAAGGTTGACAAATGGAATCTAATTAAACGGAAGAGTTTCTGTACAGCAAAAGAAACTATAAACAGAGTAAATAGACAATCCTCACAACGGGAGAAAATATTTGAAAACTCTGCATCTGACAAAAATCTAATATCCAGAATCTGTAAGAAACATAAATTAACAAGCAAAAAACAACCAACCCCACTAAAAATTGAGCAAAAGATAGGAAGAGACATTTATCAAAAGAAGATATACGCATGGAAAACAAGCATATGAAAAAGGGCTCAACATCACTAAATAATGAAGAAATGCAAATCAAAACCACAGTGAGATACTATCTTACACAAATCAGAATGGCAACTATTAAAAAGTCGAAAAATAACATGCTGGAGATACTGTGTAGATAAGGCAATGTTTATACACTTCTGGTGGGAATTTAAATCATTTCAGCCACTGTGGAAAGCAGTTTGGTGATTTCTCAAAGAAAGTAAAAGCAAACTACCATTCAACCCTGCAATCTTATCAGTGGCTATATCCAAAGGAATTTAAATTGTTCTACCATAAAGGCACAGGCATGTATATGTTCATCACATGCAATTCACAGTAACAAAAATATGGAATCAACCTAAATGTCTACCCATGGTAGAGTGCATAAAGAAAATACGGTACACTATGGAATACTATACAACCATAAAAAGAATAAGATAATGTCCTTTGCAGCAATATAGATGGAGCTGGAGGTCAATTTCCTAAATGAACTAATGCAGAAACAGAAAACAAAACTCTGTATGTTCTCACTCTTAAGTGGCAGTAAACACTGAGTATACATAAATTATTTAAAATTTTCTTTTTGCTAGATTGTTTTCTAAATTTAGCTGAACTCAAAATATTTCTTACTTCAAATACATCTTTGAAATACTCTTAGGCACATTCAATGAATAATAGGAATGCCAAAAATATAGAAAATAAACTTCACTATCTTTCCAAGTTAGAATATCTCAGAATTGTGCATAATATTTTTTGTACACTTTCTGGTCTAGTATAACACCATTGTTATTCTGCACATACTTTTCCATTTTCATATATAATTTATATTATGCACATTGTATTAGTAATGTACTCAGTATTAAAAATATCTTCGGATTCTATTTCATTTATAATGTGTGTGTTGCCTTTCTAATTGAGTGTGTAAATTGACACACTGTTAAGTTCAAAGTATTATTTAATATAATTGCTATATATTTCATTAAATCAGCTTTCTGAATACATGATTACCAAGGGAAATATTATCTAGGCATTTAGAAAATTGGCAAAGATATTAAAAATTCAAAATTCAGTTCTTTCAATAGAATGAATTTTCTTAATTCATTTAATTTTAACAACAACATCATTTCCAACGCTGATTTGAAGATGCGAATCAGGTATAGTTTAAATAACTTAGAGAAAAATGTAAAACATGAAGGATGAAGTCTGGAACAATTTGTCACCTGCATTTCTCATCATCACTGTGCCTAATAAGATAGCCACAAAAAAACATATTTTTATGGATTATATGTATATAATAAAATGTAGGAAAAGGTTATATCATTATACAGAATATAAACCTGCACATACTCATCCTGAAATATATTAAGCATTATTTTTTTAGCACAACACTTATTTTGTTATAAAAACAAATATTCCTTGTGCTTACTTTGAGATTATTAAAATAGTTTATTTATTCTCTGATGGCCTGTTTTATTTTCACACTAATCGTCTTTTTACCTGCATTCTTGGATTTCCAAAATTCTTTAACTCTTTGCAATGACCCCTGCTTATTGGTAGATACATAGTTGCTGACTTCACTATTTTTGTTCTGACAGCCAAAGTATAAATCCTTTTGAGAACATTTGCTTTAAGAGGGAATAAAATCTTGTTCTTGGAATATGCTCTGTAGGTAAGATTCATGTTGTTCCTCTCTTTGATGACTTTTATAGTTGATGACATCTTTCAAGTTACCTCTTCTTTGAAGGTTAGCTTTTCTGAAAATATTCTTTACTTTCTGAAACATAACTCATTACTGGTTACTTCAGGTAAAATTGAAATTTTAAACTCTAACTATAATGGAAAACTTGTGTTTATTTGCTACTTTTGCCAGTATCTACAAGAGCACTTTTTCTGTGTCTTTAGTAAAATTTCTACTAGAAAAATCAAATTTCTGCACTGTTAGTCTTTAAAAATATGTTTTTTGTTTGTTAGTTAGTGTTCTAGGATATCTCAAATTTTTTACTTAAAATAGCACATGAAAAATTAGCTTTTTTTAAGTCTCTTCATAACCTAACTACAAAATGAGCAGTTCTGCCTTAGTCTTTTTGAAATCCAATTAATATTAATCTCATTATAATGTAAACTTCATTGGAAAATATTGTGTTACTTCAATTAGTAATATACCATTATCTTGGTCTACTCAATTATTTTTCCTTATATAGAGTTTATACTATTAAGTGCATTATCTTTGCAATTGAGGTGACTTTCTTTCTTTATACCTCAATCTCTTCCCTTTTTACTATTACTGTAAAAATATTTATTTTTATAAATTTGTTAGTCATCACATTCTTGATTATAAACCTCTGTAGTGTATTTATGTCACAGATTGCATGTTTGAGACACCAAAACATTAATATCTTTCCTTCTAGCTTCTGTGAATGTGTGTTAAAAACTGATTGTTTAATAGAGCTAACCAAAAATTAAATGAACTTTTTTAATGTTTCTCTTCTCACAGTTATCAGGGTATTAATTTATGAAATGATTGTTTTTTCATTCCAAATGCATATATTGAGAGCTGTGACTGGAACTATGAAAACATAATATTGCTTTAACATAATTGACATTCTGAGCTTTGCTTTGAAGACACTCAAATCTCTCTTTGAAAACATCAGTGTCAGAACCATGGAATAATACCTATGTTGCTTGTGAAACTTTGGAAATTGATTTCTCCCTTTATATAACATATTTTCCATAGCTATTTCTTGTGTTTCAGTTTATTGGTTCATGTGTATGTTCAATTCCTAAAGATTATTATTCACATGTGGTAATAAAGTATATCTATCAATGAGAACATAACAAACAATATAATATAATAAAATAAAAAGGCATCAGTGTACAAGGCAATTCAGTGAACTGGAAAAGAAAACGGATTTCTGCGTATTCCAATCTCACTTTTAATCAGAAAAGTGCAGATGAAAACAAATGTCTGTAATGTATAGTTTCAACCTAATAATATCTCCAGAAGCTCAGACTTATGCACCAAATGCTTATTAAAAACCAACCCTTGGATATCTCACAGGTATCCCATCAGATGTTTTACTAATTCTGCCTTAAAATAAAAAGTCTCAGTAACAGGGAACAATATCTACCTCCTTAAATCTACCTCTTTAAATCTCCACTGCCACTATCAGATTTTAAAAACTTTTATCTCTTACTTATATCATTGCCTCTAAGTCAGGTTCCCCAAATCTCATATCACTATAACTGTTCTGTAGTTTTTGCACCACAATAATAAGTGTAGACTTTTATTTCTTAAGTTACATTTAGATAACATCACTACCACGATTAATGGCTAATCATGCTCTCCAGCTGCCTTCAAGGAAGCCATGCCACAAACACCTTACAACTGTTTCAGCTCCTCCATAATTTGCCTCTGCATCCCTCTGCAGGCACATATTATTTCCATTTTCAATCTCTTGAATGCCTGGCTTTCTATCTTCTAAACTTTCACACAATCTACTACTTCTGTTTAGAACACTCATCACTATCTACCTTTAACATTTCATTTGAACCATAATTTCTTCTGGGAGATTTTCACATTGTAGATCAGATCACAAATTATCTATTGCCTCCATTCATAGCATTTCTCTGAAGACAACACTCATTACACTTTCCTATAATGAGTATAAAAATATTTGAGTTTCATTTAAAAAGCATTATGAGGGATGAAGTAAGCAATACTCTTTTGCTCATAGCTGTACTCCCCACCAAACATCTATATTTTCTGATTCATAATATAAAAGCAGAGTATGGGGGCAAAGATGACCAATTAGAAGCAGCTGCAGTGCATGGCACTCACAGAGAAGAAAGAAAGGGGCAAGTGAATACAGCACCTTCAGCTGAAATAGCCAGGTAGTCACACTGGAAAAAATCAGGGAGACTACTCAACTCACAGTGAGCAAAGAAAAGCAAGGTGGGGCAATAGCCCACCAGGGAATAAAATGGAACCAAGGAAACCTCCAGCCCCAGCCAAGGGAAGTGGTGAGTGAATGTGTGACCTGGGGGAAAGCTATGCTTGTTTCAGCAGAGCAGCTACTTAGGCTTGCATAGAGACCCAGGAGCTTTATATACTCCCTTCCCAGGATTCCTGTCAAAGGTGACTATAACTCAGGCAAGGCAGGAGGTCCACATATACTCCTAGGAAAAGGACTGAATCCCGGGGGATGAGCTGTTTCAGTCTGTAGGCCCGACTTCCACAGCGCCTCACAAAATAAGACCTACTGGCTTGGAATTTCAACCAATGACTGCAACAAGGTGGAGCCTGAATGACATGGGATAGACCCCCTAAGGGGTAGGGGTGGGCCACGATTTGTTTATCTCAGTCATTCCAGCCTGCAGGCTTGAGAGAGTCCAAATAGTCTGGATGGGGAAGGGTCCCCACAGCACAGCAGAACTGCCTTGCCAGAATGTGGCCAGACTGCTTCTATAAGTGGTATCTTGATCCACTCCTCCTTACTGGATGGGTCCTCCCAGCCAGGCCTCCAGCCATCCCCATCCTTTCATATTCTATGAACAGAGCTTTGATTTCTCCCAGGGCCAGTGCCCGGGGATAGAGACAGGCATCCATCTTTGCTGTTTGAGCAACTTGACCACTCTATCTTGCAGGCTTTAGAGAGTCCAAACTGATGGAAAGCTGCAGGGATCCCCAACACAAAACAGCTGCTCTAACAAAACACAGCCAGGCTGCTTCTTGAAGCAGGTTCTGATCCCATTCCTTCTGAGTGGGAACTCCCAAATGGGGTCTCCTGCCACCTCCTACAGATGTGTTCCATGGGGCAACAGGTCAGTATCCCCCTTGGGAGAGAGCTTCCCGAGGAGGTGGCAGGCTGCCATCTTCGCTGTTTCACAGCCTTCACTGGTGATATCTCCAAGTACTGAAAAAACCAAGGTGACTAGGGTTTGGAGTTGACTCCAGCAAAATGCAGCAGGCTTACAGAAAAGTGGCCAGACTTTTAAAAGAAAAACAAGCAAACAAACCAACAAACAAAAACAGCAACAAACACAAAAACTCCATCCAAAGGTCAGAAACCTCAAGGATCAAAGGTAGATAAGCCCACAAAGTTGAGAAACAAATCAGTACAAAAATGTTAAAAACTCAAAAAGCCAGAGTGTCCCCTTTCCACTAAATGACCGCAAAGCCTCTCCAGCAATGGGCTGAGGCTAAGTTGGCTGAAATGACAGAAGTAAGCTTCAGAATGTGAATAACAATAAACTTTTCTAGGCTAAAGGAGTACACTGTAACCCAATGCAAGGAAGCTAAGAATCTCAATAAAACCAGGCAGAAGCTGACAGCCAAAATAGCCAGAATAGAGAGAAACAGAACCACCCAGATAGAGGTGAAAAGCACATTACAAAAATATCACAGTGCAATCACAAGTATTAATAGCAGAACTGACCAAGTGGAGGAAAGAATATCAGAGCTTAAAGACTGTCTTTACGAAATAACACAGGCAGACATGAATAGCAAAAGAATGAAAAGAACAAAACCTCTGAGAAATATGGGATTAGGAAGAGACCAAATCTATGACTGATTGGAGCGCCTGAAAGAGACAAGGAAAATGGAAACAATTTGAGAAACATTATTTAGGATGTCATCCAGAGAACCTCCTTAACCTAGCTAGACAAGCCAACATTTAAATTCAGGAAATGCAGAGAACACCAGTAAGATACTCCATAAGAAGATTATTCCCAAGACACATAATCATCAGATTCTCCAAGGTCAAAAACAAGGAAAAAATGTTAAGGGCAGCCAGAGAGAAAGGCTAGGTCACCTACAAAGGGAAGCCCATCAGACTAACAGTAGACCTCTCAGCAGAAAACCTGCAAGCCGGAAGAGACTGGGGCCAATATTTAACATTCTTAAAGAAGTTAGTTTGGCCCAGAATTTTATATCTGGCCACGCTAAGTTTCATAAGAGTAGAAAGATCTTTTTCAGACAAGCAAGTGCTTCGGGAATTTGTTGCCACCAGACCTGCCTTACAACAGCTCCTGAAGAAAGCACTAAATATGGAATAGAAAAACTGTTACCAGCCACTACAAAAACACATTCAAGTACACAGACCAGTGACACTATGAAGCAACCACATAAACAAGTCTGGAAAGTAACCAGCTAGCATCATGATGACAGGATTATATCCACACATAACAATAGTAACCTTAAATGTAAATAAGCTAAATGGCCCAGTAAAAGATAAGAGATTGGCAAGCTAAAGAACCAATACCAATTAGAATATTGTCAAAAAACCCATCTCACATGCAAAGGCACACATAGGCGCAAATCAAGGGTTGGAAGAAACTTTACCAAGCAAATGGAAAACAGAAAAAAGTAGGCATTGCAATCCTAGCTTTGGACAAAACAGACTTTAAACCAAAAACGATCTAAAAAGACAAAGAAGTAATGATAAAGTGTTCAATTCAACAAGAAGAGCTAACTATCCTAAATATATGCACACCCAATACAGGAGCATCCAGATTTATAAAGCAAGTTCATAGAGACCTACAAAGAGACTTAAACTCCCACACAATAATAGTGGGGGACTTTAACACCCCACTTACAATACTAGACAGATAATTGAGACAGAAAATTAACAAAGATATTGAGGACCTGAATTCAGACCTGGATCAATTGGACCTGATAGATATCTCCAGAACTCTCCACCCAAAACAACATACCATACATTCTTAAGCACTTAAACATACCATACATTCTTACAGCACTTACTCTAAAATTGACCACATAATCACAGGTAAAACACTCCTCAGCAAATGCACAAGAACAGAAATCATAAGTTTCTCAGAACACAGTGCAATACAATTAGAACTCATGATTAAGAAATTCACTCAAAACCATACAACTACATGGATAGTGATCAACCCGCTCCTAAATGACTGTGAGCTAAATAATAAACTTAAGGCAGAAATCAAGAAGCTCTTTGAAACTAATGAGAACAAATATACAGCATACCAGAATCTTGGAACACAGCCAAAGCAGTGTTAAGTGGGAAATATATAGCATAAAATGCCCACATCAGAAAGCTAGAAAGATCTCAAGTTAACAAACTAAGATCACAACTAAAAAAACAGGAAAACCAAGAGCAAATAACCCCCAAAGCTGGCAGAATAGAAGAAATAACCAAGATCAGAGCTAAACTCATGGAGATAGAGACACCAAAAATCCTTCAAAAGATCAACAAATCCAGCAGCTGAGTTTTTGGAAAAATGTAATAAAATAGATGGAACATTAGGTAATCTAATGAAAAAGAAAAAAAAAAAGATTCAAATAAACACAATCAGAAATCATAAGGGAGAGGTGTCTGACCCCACAGAAATACAAACAACAATTACAGAATACTATAAACACATTTATGCACATGAACTATAGAAAAACTAGAAGAAATTAATAAGTTATTGGACACATATACCTTCCCAAGACTGAACCAAATAGACCAAAAATTAGCTCTGAAATTGAGGCAGTAATCAATAGCCTAGCAACCAAAGAAACCCCAGGACCAGACAAATTCATAGCTGAATTCTACCAGAGGTACAAAGAAAAATGGGTATAAATCTTACTGAAACTATTTCAAAAAATTGAAAAGGAGAGCCTCCTCTGTTACTCGTTCCATGAACCCAGCATCATCCTGATACCAATTCATAGCAGAGGTACAGCAGAAAAAGGAAAGTTTAGACCAAGCTGTTTAATGAACATTGATGTAAAAATTCTTGACAAAATACAGACTGGCAAACCAAAATCAGCAGCACATCAAAAAGCCTATCCACAATGATCAGGAAGGCTTCATCCCTGGGATACAAAGCTGGTTACACATATGCAAACTATTATATGTAATTCATCACTTAAATAGAACTAAAGAAAAAAAACCACCTATTATCTCAATAGAAAAGGCTTCAATTAAATTTATCATCCCTTTAGGTTAAAAATTATTAATAAACTAGACTTTTAAATAACATACATCAAAATATTAAGAGCCAATATACTGAATGGACAGAAGCTGTAAGCATTCCACTTGAAAACTAACACAAGACAAGGATGCCTTATCTCATCACTCCTATTCAACATAGTATTGGATTTTCTATCCAGGGATATCAGGCAAGAGAAATAAAAGGTATTCAAATAGAAAAAGAGAAAGTCAAACTATCTTTGTTTGCAGACGACATGATCCTATATCTAGAAAATCCCATCATCTCAGCCTAAAAGCTTCTTAAGCTGATAAACAACTTCAGCAAAGTCTCAGGATACAAAATCAATGTGCTAAAATTGCCAGCATTCCTATACACCAACAATAGGCAAGCAGGGAGCCAAATGATGAATGAATTCCCATTCACAATTGTTACTAAAATAACAAAATACCTAAGCATACAGCTAACAAAGGAGTGAAGGATCTCTTCAAGGAAAACTACAAACCATTGCTCAAATAAGTCTGAAATAACACAAACAAATGGAAAACCAGTCTATGCTTGTGGATAAGAAGAATCAATACCATAAAAATGGTTATACTGCCCAAAGCAATTTATATATTCAATGCTATTCCAATTAAATCACCACTGGCATTCTACACAGAATGAAAAAAAAAAAAAAAAAAACTATTTTAAAGTTAATATAAAACAAACAAACAAACAGAAAAGAGCCTGAACAGCCAAGACAATCTTAAGCAAAACAAACCTGGAGGCATCACCCTACCCAACTTCAAATTACACTACAGGGCTACAGTAACCAAAACAGCATGGCACTGGCACAAGAATGAACATATAGACCAATAAAACATAATAGAGAACTCAGAAATAAGACCTACAACCATCTGTTCTTCAATAAGCCTGACAAAAACTATCAGTAGGGAAATGATTCCCTATTTAATAAATGATGCTGGGAGAATTGGCTAGCCATATGCAGAAAATTAAAAGTGGACTCCTTCCTTACATCATATACAAAAATCAACTCAAGATGGATTAAAGACTTAAGTGTAAAACCCAAAACTATAAAAATCCTGGAAGAAAGCCTAAGAAATACTATTCAGGACATGGGCGTGGGCAAAGATTTCATTACTAAGAAGTCAAAGCAATTGCAACAAAAGCAAAAATCGACAAGTGGGATCTAATTATACTTAAAAGTTTCTGCACAGCAAAAAAAACTATACACAGAGTAAAAAGACAACCTACAGAATAGGAGAAAATTTTTGCAATATTCCTATCTAGCAAAGGTCTAATATTAGCATCTATAAGGAACTTAAACAAGATAAAACAAACAACCCCATTAAAAAGTGAGCAAAGGACATCAACAGACATTTTTCAAAAGAAGACATACATATGGCCAACAAACATATAAAAAAAGCTCAATATCACTGATTATTAGATAAATGCAAATCAAAACCACAATGTGATACAATCTCACACCAGTCAAAATGACTATTATTAAAAAGTCAAAAAAAAAAAACCAAAAAACAGATGCTGAACAACCATTGTGGAAAACAGTGTAGCTACTCCTCAAAGACCTATAGACATTAAAACCATTTGACCCAACAATCCCATTACTGGGTATATAATCAAAGGAATATAAATCATTCTATTATAAAGACATATGTACGTGTATGTTCATTGCAGCACTATTCACAATAGCAAAGACATGGAATCAACCTAAATGCTCATCAGTGATAGACTGAATAAAGCAAATGTAGTACATGGAATACTATGAAGCCATAAAAAACAATCTTCAGACAGCAAATCAGGAAATTCCTTTGGAATATAATGCTTAAGCTGAGTTAGTAAGGACAACCATAGGGGAAATAGAAACACAAAATATTGTACAATGGTGTGAGGAAAGAAAGAAGCCAGCTAAGTATGCAGAACGAGGAATTTGCAGTATTTTAGGGCAGTGTGAAGAGCTTGGAAAGGGGCCTGTGCTGAAATGAAATGAGAAGTTTACGTAGTGACTGAATATGTAGTTTCTTCCAGGGAATGTTAAAGAATGTTGACCTTATGCTAAGGAGAGCAGGAAGATGGTAAAGGATTTGAAGCTCTGATTTTGCAAACATGTTCAGATATACTATTTTAAGAGATTACTCTGGCTATTTTTTGAACAATATATGGTGTTTCCAGGTGAGTTAATTTATGCTGTCACTTAGATTCTTGATTGGCAGCGATGGTGGCTGGTGAAAAGGTTGACAAATTCACAAACCTTTGAAGGGGCATACAGGAAAAAAAAAATGGAAAAATAAGGTAACAAACCCTTTGTGAGAAAAGATATTCAGGAACTTTCTCAGTTTTTGCAGCTGAGATGGAAAAGCAAACAAACATAAATACAAAGATTTCAAGGGCCCTGTAGCTGTGGAAATGAAGAATCTATACTGTTGACCTAAGACCAACAACCAAATCTAGATGGTGAATGAGAAACTGGTTCAAGCATAGCAGATGATTAAAATCTGGCATCCTCGTCGTATTCAGAGGAATGGAACAGAATGGTAGTTCACCCTTTATCACTGTAGTTGTAGCTTTCAAAGGCAAAGTCTAGGTCATAAGAATCATTGTAGAAAAGAGCAGGAATGTATCTGATTGTGCAGGACATGCTTTCAACATAGATACTGTGTGGGGCAGCCCCTCAGTCAATAGCAGTAGTTGCATAGATTTTTAAATATGTGAACTATCAATGCCCTTTTAGGGTTTTTTTGGCCTGATTTTAGAAGCAGGACTAACGAAGTTAGATTAAGTTAACCTAATTTAAGATTCTTAGATCAGCACTCTTAGCAATAAGGAAGAGGAAACTCATGACATTGATTCTTGTCTTTTTACTAATTTGGTCATTTGACTGTGTGAGGTATTAAATTAAATATATATAAATATGTATATATATATGAAACAGTATCTTCTGCATGGCCACTAGCTGGTATATCTCCATAGTCATTAGGTCTTTGTGACTTAATTCTATGTGCTTTTTATCTTGTTACTTTTACTAACCTATAATTTCTAAAATTTCTATCTTAAACATATATTGATGCACTCGTTAAATCAAAAATAATCATTGATACCCTTAAGCAATGACGGCTTTATGTTGCTTGAATCTAATTCTCCTCCTGTGAAAAACTAGAAAACCTAGTGGGGTATGGTGAATAGAGATGTCTGTCTGAAGATGTTGGAGAGCTATCAAGGCAGTGAGTTTTCTTAGAATAAAATGAAGAGGTAAAGCAAGAGAGCCAAATTCAATAAGGGGAGCTGCTTTTTTCCTTGAGACAATTATGAATTCGAAGGTAAAAGTGTCATTGTAAAAGCTTAGAGGAAAGCGGACTTATAAAAGCTGGAAGGGAAAAATGAAATTCACGTGACATAAAAAATGAGGCTCCTGATAAATAGCCAACACTTTACTTGGGGCACTAAATGTTAGAAGTAAATGGAGAAAAGACAAAAACAGCCTTCAAAAAGAAGAAAGCTCAGCTTTGACTCAATTCTGTCTCCAGAAAAACTTCCTGCCAAATAAAAAAAAAAAATATGTCTGGAAGAAGATAAAATCACTCAGAACCTTAATAGTTTTTGGCGTAATGTGTTTTTATATATTTATTTTATTTATTGATACATAATAGATGTATATATTTTGGGGGTACATGTGATAATTTGATGCATTTATATAATCAAGTCAGGGTCATTAAGCTATCCCTCATCTCAAATATTTATCTTTTCTTTACACAGGGAACATTTATTCTCTTTAAGCTATTTCAAAATGTGTAATAGATTAATGTTAACTATAGTCACTTTACTAATCTATTGAACACCAGGGCCGATATCTTCTATATAACTGTACCAATTAATCAACTTATTTTTATCCCTTCCTTCTCCTAGTCCTTCCAGGCCTCTGATAACCACAAATCTACTCTCTGCCTTTATGAAATACATGTAAGAGTGAGAACATATGATATTTCTCTTTCTGTGCCTGTCTTCATTCACTGAATGTAATGACATCTATTTCTATCCGAACTGCTGCAAATGACAGGATTTCATTCTTTTTATAGCTGAATAATATTCTTTTTTTTTT
>NW_016107499.1:57864-123296 GCF_001604975.1 Cebus imitator | reverse complement strand
GTGCCACCATGCCCAGCTAATTTTTTGTATTTTTAGTAGAGACGGGGTTTCACCATGTTGACCAGGATGGTCTCGATCTCCTGACCTCTTGATCCACCCGCCTCGGCCTCCCAAAGTGCTGGGATTACAGGCTTGAGCCACCGTACCCAGCCAGCTGAATAATATTCTATTGCCTATATATATATACACACACACATATATATACATAAATATATCACATTTTATTTATTCATTTATCCATTGATGGACACTAAGGTTATTCCATCTTTTGGGTATTGTTAATTGTTCTGAAATAAAAACAAGAGTGTAGCTATCTCTCTGATATACCAATTTTCTTTTTGTAGGTATACAGCTGGTAATGTAATTGCTGCTGGATTATATGGTAGTTTTATTTTTAGCTTTTAGAGGTTTAATTTTTGGCTTTTGGCTCCATACTGTTTTTCATGGTGTCTGTACTAATTTACACTCCCACTAACAGTGTATGAGGAATTTCTTTTCTCCACATTCTGACCAACATGTGCTATTCCCTCTTTCTGACAAAAGCCATTCTAACTGGGATGAGATGGTCTCTTACTGTGGCTTTGATGTGCATTTCCCTGATAATTAGTGATGTTAAACATTTTTCATGTATCTATTGGCCATTTGTATGTCTTCTTTTAAGAAATATCTATTCAGATTTTTTGCCCATTTTTAAACTCAATTTTTGTATTGTTTGAGCTCTTTATATATTCTGGTTATTAATCTTTTTCAGATACAGAGTTTGCAAATATTTTCTTCTACTCTGTGGACTGTGTTTCTTTTCTTTCTTTCTTTTTGTCTTTCTTTCTTTTCTTTCTCTTTTGAGACTTGAGTCTTGCTCTGTCACCAGGCTGGAGAGTAGTGGCGAGATCTCGGCTCACTGCAACCTCCACCTCCTGGGCTTAAGCCATTCTCCTGCCTCAGCCTCCTGAGTAGCTGGAACTACAGGTGCACACCACCATGCCCAGCTAAATTTTGTATTTTTCGTAAAGACAGGGTTTCACCATGTTGGCCAGGATGGTCTTCATCTCTTGACTTTGTGATTCACCTGCCTCAGCCTCTCAAAACGTTGGGATTACAGGCGTGAGCCACTATGCTCAGCCTGGATTGTGTTTCTTTGTTGATTGTTTTCTTTGCTGTGCAGAAGCCTTTTAGCTTGATGACACTTTGAATATGTATTTTTGCTTTTGTTGTCTGCCTTTGAGGTCTTACATAAAAAGTCTGCCTGGATAATGTCCTGAAATGTTTCCTTAACAAGTTTTTTCTGGTAGTTTCATGGTTTGGGGACTTAGATTCACATCTTTCATTAGTTTTGATTTGATTTTTGTATATGGTGAGAAACAGAAGTCTAATTTGATTGTTCTGCATATGGTTATCCATTTTACCCAGCACCATTTATTGAAGAGATTGCATTTTTCCTATTGTGTGTCTTGGCACATTTGCTGATAAAAAGTTGGCTGTAAAATATATGAAATTATATCTGGGTTCTCTTTTTGGCACCATTAGTCTACATTTCTGTTCTTATGTCAGCACCATACTGATTTGAATGCCATAGGTTTGTAGTTTATTTTGAAATCAGGTAGTGTCATCAGTCCAGAATTGATTTGGCTATTCAGGATCCTCTGTGGTTCCATATACATGTTAGGATTGTTTTTACTATTCTGTGAATACTGTCATTGGTATTTTGATAGGGATGGTATTGAATCAGTAAATTACTTTGGGTAGTTTCATCACTTTAACAACATTAACTTTTTGGTTCATGAGCAAAAAATATCTTTTCATGTTTGTATATCCTCTTCAATTTCTTTCATCAATGGTTTATGTTGTTTCATATAGATTTTTTATATATTTGATTAAATTGATTCCTAGTTATCTGATAGTCTTTGTAGCTATTGTAATGAAATTGCCCTTTGATTTTTTTTTCAAATTGTTTGCTTTTAGTGTATGTAAATGCTACTCCTTTTGTATGTTGATTTTATACCTTGAAACTTTACTGAATTTGTTTATCAGTTTTTAATGTTTTTTGGTGGAGTCTTTAGGCTTTGCTAAATGTAAGATCTTGTCATTTGCATACAAGGCTAATTTGACTCACTTCCAATTTAGATGCGCTTTCTTTCTTTCTCTTGTCTAATTGCTCAGGCAAGGACTTGCAGCATCATGTTGAGTAGCAGTGGTGAATGTGGGCATCCTTCTCATGTTTCAGATCTTACAGGAAACGTGTTCAATTTTTCCCAATTTAGTATGCTGTTGGGTGAGGGTTTGTTATATGTGGCCTTTATTATTTTGAGGTATGTTGCTTCTATAGCCAGTGTGTTGAGGGTTTTTAATCATGAAGTATTTTATTAAATGCTTTTTCAGCATCTACTGAAATGATCATATTGTTTTTTCTTGGTTCTGTTAATATGATGTATTATGCTTATTAATTTGCAAATGTTGAAAAACATCCTGCATCCCTGGAATGAATCTCACTTGATCATAGTGAATGATCTTTTTAATGTGTTGTTGAATTCAGCTTGCTTGCATTTTATTGAGCTTTATATCTATGTTCATCAGTAATATTGGCCTGTAGCTTTCTTTTTGTGTATCCTTGATTTTGGCATCAGAGTAATGCTAGACCCATAAATAACTTTTTAAACTGGCATTTATGTCATTGAAATTAAGGGGATTTTTGTGTCCTTGAAAAGATATACATGGTTGTAATTATATTACTATCAAATACTTTGACCCCTTTTCTTCAAAAACATTGAGATTATTTTAATAATTGGCATTTTCTTTTTAATACAGATAGGGAAATGCATATATTAAATACATGGCTAAAGTTATTAATTGTTTTATAATGGATCAATCACATTTCAGTGGTGCAGTTACAATCTCTGAAAGCCACTCATTCTAGTCACATCTTGTTGCAGATTTAGCTTAAACTCTTAGTTGAAAATATGGCTCATAAACTTTCACATCTATGAATCATGAATCATAAGCAATGTTTACCTTCTTTACATGTAAGTTAAACAGAAACATTGGAGACTCATAAGGAAGTCACTATATTTAAAAATAATGAGAGTTAAGGAAAGAGCAGAGGCTATAATTCCAGGCGTGAAGAAAGAATAAAGTATAAGTGTAAAATGAGGAATAAAATTGTAATGGGGGTGTACCCAGCTCCCAGAGCTCATAGGTCTTTGGCCTCTCTAACCACGAAGAATAGGAAAAGGGGCCCTGGAGGCGCGGTGAGCTGACCATTTGAATAAATATTGTGGACCCAAAGAGTTTTTCAGAAAAGTGATTTATTAGACAGAGAGAGATGGAGAAGACAGCTCCCATGCTGTTGTGGGAGGGGAACCCAGAGCTGGAAATACATTCAATTAGGAGCAGCTGTAAGTTTTAACCCTTGAATTATTTCCTCTCCATTCATGTTCTCATCCAATGAGAGGAGTTCTTTCAAACTTTCTCTGGAGTGATCTATCTTTGACTCTGATACTGGATTGGCTACTCGATCTACAACCCTGAGTTGCAGAGGCCCCTCCTCCCAGAGCTTTCGCTGGAATTTGAAACAAAAGAGCTCCACCTGGCCTTCCCTACCTGGCTTGCAAAGAATTTTACATTTGAAACCCCTCTGGTCTCCTGATGGAGGTGTGGAGCCAGGAAATTCTTGCATTTGAAATCCCTCCCCTAGCCAACCAGGAAGAGAAGTTTGTTAAACACAGTCCCTCAGAATGATTGGAAATGGGAATGGAAGTGATGATGGGTGTCAGTAATTATGGACAGAAAGATTTATAATACTCAAACTTTTGTGTTTTTGTGTTCTTTTTTATTTTTGACGTAAGAAATTGCTAATATATCTTCAATCTTATTTTAATTGCTTTAAATTTCAGGACCAAAAACACATTAAATTTTAGTTACTAGCTTAAAATAAACCTCATTGCCACTTTTGTTTTCTTAAATAGGTTTTTGCTGCTGTGTTGCTCAGGCTGGAGGGCAGTGGTGTGATTACAGCTTACTTCAACCTGGTCCTTCCAGGTTGAAGAATAAATTTTCCCACCTCAGCCTCCTATGTAGCTGGGACTACAGGTGCTTGACAACATACCCAACTATTTTTTTCTATTTTTTTTTCCCCCAGACAGGTGCTTGACAACACACCCAACTATTTTTTTTCTTTTCCCAGACACCAGGTCTTAGTGTGATCCCCAGGCTGTCCTCAAACTCCTGGGCTTATGTGATCCTCCCGCCTCAGCCTCCCAAAGTGCTGGAATTGTGTGACTTTATCTCACATAACATTATTTATATACAGTTTGACTTAAATATGTCTAGAAAAATTGTTAGTTTCTTCCTTTCATCTGAAATGGTCTTTTTTAAAATTTGCCTTTGCTATAAGTTTTACTGAGACACCAAACTTTTATTTCCCAATATTTTCCATTCTAATAAGTTCTGCCTGCAGCTTATCTTCAGAATTTCCTCATATTTTTTATATAACTTATTCCCAGGACAAAGTATATAGCTGCAGAAGAATATTTTAACATCTTCTGTAAAATAACAGCTCCAATATTTAGGAATAGAAAAACTAGTTATGTTTCAATTAGTTACTAAAATAAAATTGCATTAGTAGTTAAAATATTTCAGAGTAGAAAACCCTCCCTCTTGAGATTCATACTGCTGCTATATATATTAAGGTGAAACTTTAATATTCTTTCTTTAAATAAATAGCCCTTTTGTTGTTTTCTGTTCTCTCAGGAATAAAACAATTCCTGGAATCACTCTTTATTGATGTGAGTGAGCACACGATAGGAAAATCACTTGTATTTACAGATAATAAGACTGCCATAATCCTTGGGGAAATTTATCTGTTAATTTAAATAAGAAAGCCCTGAGAAAGTCCCAGTGCTAAACCAAACTAGGCTCAGGTTGGCACTGAGCTTAGATCCAAGGAGATAGTTGCCATTCTCAATAACATACTGCAACAAGGCCTCTGGGTTGTCAGGAGTCTGTGGTACTACTGTTTTGGCCATTTGCTGAATACTGTTTGAATTTCAAAGCAGTGTAAACAGGAAAAGACCTGCTAAATCCTCTAAAGTGTTGTAGATGTTACAGATTAATTTATTTTAGGGAGAATTTCAGTAAGTTATTAATCCCTTAATAAAAAATAGATTACAAAAGAAAATTGTCATGCATTGTACTATAACCATGCCTATTTTATTACATATTTATAATCTATTTTAAATAAATATGTATGGGATTTTCTAATTCCATAAAATCATATGATAATCTTAGTTTATACATTTCTTGAGACTAAGTAAAATAAGGCATTTATTTTACAGTGCAATAATCTGTAGTTTTAGGTCTTAAAAATTAAAAAAAATACAGGTCAATATTTACTGGATATGTATTTACTAGCCTCATAGAAATTGAATTAATACAATTTTCCACAGAATCAAAAGAAATATTTTATATTCATAATCCCTCTGAAAGGTATAAGAAAAATTAAATGTTTTGAAAAGCAACACACACAATCTTCTTTTTTCTTTTCTTTTTTTTTTTTTTTTTTATTTTGAGACAGAGTCTCGTTCTTTCGCCTAGGCTGGAGTGCAGTGGTGCAATCTCTTCTCACTGCAACTTCCACCTCCTGAGTTCAAGTGATTCTCCTGCCTCAGCCTCCTCAGCTTCCTGAGTAGCTGGGATTACAGGTCCGTGCCACTGCGCCCAGCTAATTTTTGTATTTTTAGTAGAGAAGGGTTTTCAGCATGTTGGTCAGGCTGGTCTCAAACTCCTGACCTTGTGATCTGCCTGCCTCGGCCTCCCAAAGTGCTGGGATTACAGGCAGGAGCCACCGTGCCCGGCCCAACACACAAAATCTATAGATAAACTGTGGAATAGAAAAGGTGAAAGTGTCTATCAACAAGCTATGTTTTGAGGAAGTAAGGACTGCTAAAAGTTATTTTTCAGCTGTTGAGTACTATATAACTCTATTTTACTAGTTTAAACATTTGTATGACATTTAGTTCAACAAATGAGGTTTTAGCACTTACTGTTTTTTCTCTGTATCACTGACTTTATCAAGAATTTTTTCATTATTCTTCAAAATTAATGCTATTTTAGCATAATATATGTAAAGCCAGTTAACTACACTGTTGGCTTTGAAAACTTAAATAATCCTTGAAAACGTAATGCTCCTTAATTGTTTTCATGTCTATTCTTTTATTTATCCAGTTGTTTGTCCTTCTAATGTTTTGATGTGTTTCTCATTTTTTATATTGTAACTATTATTCCTTTTTTTTGGTACCTTAAAATTACATGTGTTCAGTACCTGTGCTTTCTATTATCTAAATATATTTTAGTGGATTTATTTTCCCCTTCTTGTCTGCCTGTTACTATTTTAACATATAATTAAAATGTGGCTGCACTAGAATTAATTTCTATTTTATGTTTTCCCATATTTCCGAGAAGCCAATTTCATCAATGTTCTCACTTGCCAAGTGCTATAATTTTCCTATTTTGATTATTTGGCTTCTAGAATTTGAGTTATAAAATTTTGTGCTTGGAATTGAGATTTTTACACCATTTTAACCAGTTATTTAATTGAAAGATAAAATTATTATTTCTTTTTAAATTTACAGACATTCTACTCCATGACTTTTGTGAGACTTGTTTTTCATGGTTTTTGGCCATTTTTCATACTTCGAGAAATTTCTCAACATACAAATTTTTAATAAATGCATAATTATAAGTAGAAGAAATTACAAAGTACATAATTTCATAGAAAAAAGATGAAACAGAAATTGACTAACAAACACTAGGTAACCCAATTGTGTACAGCCCAGAAACTTTGTGCTTTCTTGTTGTTGCTCTTGTTATATTCACTTAGTTGGCATCCATACTTCCTCCTTATACCCCAACAAAATATTCAGCTTAGTTCCCAGTAAATACAGTTTTATTTATTTATTGTATTCATTGATAATTAGAAAAAACATTTTTCCACATCTATATGAGAACAATTATTAAACATTTAAAAGTCTGGCATATTTTGAGGTATTTTAAGATATTTCAATTGTGAAGCAAATAAACATTGGCTTCACATTTTCTAACAGCATGTGAATGTTCAAAAACAATTGGAGCATAAAATATTTAAAAATATTTAAAGATAGGAGAGTAATTCACTAGAATGCAATAGAGAAACTAGAGAAACAAAAATATTCAGCCTCAGTCAGATGTATTTTCTAACATCAAAAGACAACTCTAAATAAGACATTTGGAGATCAATATTATAATAAAATATTTAAAGGACAGAGAAATGCATCACTGGGCCAGAAGTTGCAATCTTAAGAAAGAAGCTAGATAAGTTACACAGGGAATTTTTTTTTTTTTAATAATAATAATAGGAAAAGACAAAGAAAAAAGGCATTGCAAATATACTGCTGAAGACAAAAATGGTATGATTGTTTTGAGGGATACTTTAATGCCAAGAATAATCTGAAAGTCTAGTTTTAATTGTAACAACAATATTCAGATCATATGCTTCCCAATTAAGGCATTTCAAGTATGGAGAAACAAATAGGGTGGCATAATAAGAAAGGAACTTATTTAGTGACATTAAGCAAAGGAGGCCAAAATAACATCATACAAATGTATTCAAAACAGTAATATTTCTAGAAAAAAAGGTCATTATTTAATGATAAAGATGACAATTTTTAAAAAGAATATACAAATCTTAAATGTTTATGCACCACAAAGCAAAGATCCAAAATAAATGAAGCACAAAAAAAAAATCTGAAAGTAGAAATAAATAAATCCACATTATACTAAACAACACTTTTTTCTAAATTAAGTCATAGAATTCACTTCATTAACATTTGTAGAAGTCTCTATCCAATAGCAGCAAACTACACATTTACCAAAATTGACCATTATTTGAAAAAAATACACGTACATTAATAAAAATTGAAATTATGTAAGTAAGATGTATATTCAATCTATCTTCTATTTGGGGTATATAAACCATTTAAAGGAAAAGTAGCTATTGACATATTTAGTTTTAAGTGTAACATCAGATTTTTCTTTTTCATTTTGTCTCATATTCTTCACTCTTTTTCTTTGATTTCTTTCTTTTGTATTAACTATTTTGTCTAATTCTATTTTATCTGCCTTGTGGGATTATCAGCTCTACCACTTGTACATACGTTCATGCATGTTTGTTTTAAAGGTGATATATATTTTTATTTATAACAATTTACCAATAAGTACAATAGAATCACTCCAAATATAAAAATCTTAAAATAGTATATTTTCATTTTAGTTCTCCCAATCTTTGTGCTTTTGTTTCATAAATTGTATTTCTAGAATTGATATAAAACCCACAATGCATTACTATAATGTTTACTTTAAATAGTTGATAATATTTAAAGAAATTTTTAAAATAAAGAGCACATTTCTGGAGCTCTTCATTTCTTTTCGCAAATCTAGATTTTTACCTGGTATCATTGCCCTTCTGCTAGAAGAAACATTTTCTTATATAACATTTCCTTAAGTGATAATTTCTAGCGGTAAATTCTTTCAATTTTCATATGCCATGAAAAAGTATTTATTCTGTCATCCTTTTTAAAATACATGTTTGCTTAGTATATAATTCTAGATTTAAAGTGTTTTCTAAAATCCTTTAAAGTTCCACTATCTTTCAACTAGCTTTTATCTGACAAAAATAAATCTGCTATAATTTGTATTATTTTGAATACTTGTTTATTTTATTTCATTTTATTTTATTTTTTTTTTTTGCAGCCTGCTTTTAAGATTGGCTTTCAGAAATGTTTATTTTGATGTTTCTTGTAGTTTTTTCGTATTTTTTATTTGTTTGGGGTCTAGTTGAGCTTCTGGGATTTGTGGGTTTATGGCTTTCATCAAATTGGAAATTTTTCACTCATATTTTTCCTTCCACTCCCTTTTTTTCTCGAATTTAGTTTATACTAGCCCACATTAATTTTGTTTACATACTATTAATTCTCTGATAGTATGTCTACTTTAAAAAATCTATTTCATTTCATCTTATGTTAAAAGAAAAGCTTTATTTGAGCAAAGAACAATTCAAAAATTAGGCAGCACTCAGAACCATAAGAGGTTTAGAGAGCTCTGCTCAGCAGTTGAGCAGTGAGTATAGCCAGAACATGAAAGTAAAGAAGATGAATAGCTTAACTGTTTACAGCTAGGTGTTGTCTTATGTAGACATGTTTTGAGCAGTTGACTGCCTGTGATGAGCTGAAGCTTAGCTACTTGTGATTGACTATGTGGCTATCTCTTAGAAAAAAAAAAATACTCCTTTGTTAAGATTCATTTTGTTTATGGACAATGTTAGCTTGCTAGTCATTAAGTAAAATCTCAGAGTAATTTTTTTTTTACTCTGGCCAAATTTAATTTAACACTTATTTCTATATTTATATCTTCAATTGTAATACGACTTTCTTCTTCAGTGTTTGATATACTCTTAATTCTATCCAATACGTTTTTTTCATCTAAAACTTGGATTTTTTCATGCGTACAATATGACTAGGATCTGTTTTATGTCTTCTGCAGTTTTCCTTTACATGCTATGCTTTTCTCTCTCTTCTTGTACATAGAATATAATAATTATTTCAGTTGCCTTGTTTACTAATTATCACCTCTGTGTTCAAACTGGATATTTTTGAATTTATGTATCATTTTTTCCATATTGGGTTGTATTTTCTTCCTTTTTTGGACAATCTTTCATTGGAAACCAGGTATTATAATTTTATCTTATTGTGAGTTGGATAATTTTATATTGCTTTACATATTCTCAAGCTTTGGCCTGAGACAGTTATTTTCAAGTGGCCCAATTCTTTTGAAACTTGCCTTTAATCTCTGTTAGATGAGACAAAAGACTCCTTTAATCTTGGGCTAATTGTACCCTGTTACTGAGGCAATACCTTTCGGGGTAATTTTCTCAATCCTCTGGGTATAATGAGCTTGCCTACTGTGACTGGTGAAGAGACTAGCTATTATTTCTAGCCTTCTCTGTACATTGAGCATTGTTCTATCTGCTTTTCAGTAGTTATTTGCCCTGCAGTTTCATCACGTGTTCAATGATCAATACTTAAACCTGCAACTGTCTGCAGCTTCTCTTTCACTTTTCAACTTGTTCTGTCTGTAGTTCTACTCCCCCTCTTTCTCTTCCCTCAGCACAGGCCTCTCTGTCACCTACACTTCCTCTCACCTCTGCCCTGTGAATTTTGACTGCATTTATTCCCCCAAATCCTCTTTAACTCAGTCATACCACTGAGCTCTGGAGTTTTCCTCTCTGACCTGCAATCTGGGAACTTTCTCCAGGCAGAAAACTGGAGCAATATAGAGATTACCATTTTTTATTGTTTGTTGTGTTTTGTTTTGGGATCCAAGGAATCTCTGGCTGGTGCTGTCTACTTTTTGTCGTTCAATATCTAAAAACTGTTTACAGTGAGAACGTATATATAATACCATTCCTCCATTCCTTCATGGCCAGATGTCAAAGACTATAATATTAATCTGATGTAGTTTTAGACTTCTCAAATTTTATTTGATATTTCTAATTTTTCAGACATCTTTCATATCTATGCTGTAATTCCTTAAACATGAGTTCTTCATATCAAATATATGTAATCATAAGATCAATCGATTTTCATTAGTTTTTCCTCATGCTTCACAGCTAGATCACAAAGCTATTTTTATGAGCATCAGCTTTTTAAAATTTCAATTAGTTAATATTAATTTTTTTAAATTTATCTTTTGTATTTAGTTCTTTAACCTGTTTGGTATCTTTGCATATCATGTAACTATGAAACTGATTTTTTATTTGTTATATAATGAGAAATTTTTCTTGTTACTCTTTCCAAAGTGTTACATTCTTTCCATTCTTTATTTGTTTGTTCTTGTATAATTTCTATAGGAATTTTTAAACTATACATTTAGAGTAACGTTTCTCTTTTTTTTATTGAAGTATTAATATGTATGTACAAAAGAAGTCTCATAAGTGAAGAGCTTAATAAATTTTTGTATATTGGAGATGCTTCTTTTAGCTGCATCAATGGTAAGAAAAAGTGTCCTCAATTGAAAAGCAATCTTCCTGTTCTATTCCAACCACTAACCTCTAGAATGAAGTCTGTCCTGATTTCTAATAAAATAGATTATTTCTGTCTTTTTTTTTTGCTTCATTAATATAAATAGAATGGTACAAAATGCATTATTTTTAGTTAAGGATTCTTCCGTCAGCATTATGTTTTTGAGATATATCCATATTATTGGGTGGAGTTGTGGCTTTTTTCATTATCAAAGCTGTATATTATCCATTATTATATAAATTATACTAGAATTTATTCATCCATTTTAACGGTTTATGTGCATTTGGGCCATTTCAGGCCCAATTGTAGCTGTTAGAAATAGCACTGGTGGTGAAATATGGTGGACTATGCCTATAATCCCAATGCTGTGGGAGACCAAGGAAGGAGGACTGCTGTGCTCAGGAGTTCAAAGCTGCATTAGCTATGATTATACCACTGATCTCCAGCCTGGGCAACAGACACAGAGACCCTGTCAAAAAAAAAAAAAGAAAAAGAAAGAAGAAAAGAAAAAGAAAGAAGAAAGAAAGAAAGAGAGAGAGAGAGAAAGAAAGAAAGGGAAAGAAAGAGTTAGTTAATAACAGTAAGAACAGTACTTTTCTGTCAAATGTATCACTATATAGGTAGTTGCTCAATCATATATATATGTATATAAATACACACACACACACACACACACACACACACACACATACACACACATGCAGACACCTCCAGATTTGGCAAATACTGATAACTAGCATATTAATTAACCCCCCATCAGCAATGTATGAAGCTATTAGTTCTTTCCACATTCTTGTAAACACTTGAAGCTTCTTCTTTTTTTTTCATTTTAGTCATTCAATTTTGTCTGTAGTAGTAGAGAACTATGATTTAACTATGAATAACTAATATAGTTCAATATAATTTTATATTTAATGGTGTTCATTACAGACTGGTGGGACATCACTCATTCTTTTATTCTTTTTGAAAGAAGAATAAGTTATTGAGGATCTTTATTATTCTATATACATTTTCAATCTTTCAAGATAGTCAGTAGAAAAATATTTGTATCACATTGACTCTATAGATTAAGCGGGAGAAATTATATCTGTATTCTGTTTTTATATGGGTCATTTTTTTCTAATTTGCTTTATTTCAAACATATAGAAAGTGCATATGGAATATACAGAGAACATTTTAAAACAATAAATAAATATAACATTTCACAATTAATTCTGAGATTTAACAAATTATTAGCATTCTGACATACTTTTTCCCCTTTTTAAAGATAATAGTCTTAATGAGCCATTAAAAATATACTTACATATCTGTGTTCCCCTACTAGAACTTATAGTTATTAATAAGCTTGATGATATGAAATTTTCTATACTTAGTCATTTTTGATGTAACAGTGGCAATTTCCTGTGACTCAAACTAGCAACATTTGCATCTTTAGTACTTAAGATCATTTCTATCCCAAAGTGATGCTCAGTACCTTGTATATTCTGTTCTCAATAAAAGCTAATCATCAAATTAAGATATACTATAGCAACATTTTAAAAGATTTTTTTTACATTTATGTCTCTCTGCAAGTAATTGCCAAACGTACAATTAAATCATCTGTCCAGTGTCTATAAGATAAATTCTCTCAGAAATGTATAGCCTTGTTTCTTACAAAATAAATGAAACCAAGTTCTTTTCCTCCTGTAAATTCCTATGACTGAGCTTTTAATCTTATATGTTTCATAAGATTCTCAGCTCTGTTTTTTTCATTGCTGTTATAAAATGTGGGAAGCTGGTTTTTAAGAAAATTATGCTCTGTTTAACATGTTGAATATAGTATAATTTTGACTTAGAAGAGTGACAACTATAAAACTTAATTGTATGTAAATTAGGAATAAATATAATTTGAAGGAGATTTTAGAAATCTTTCTTGAGTAGATGGATTAAGTCTAATTCATGGATTTTGATATCTGTAGATTGGTTGTTTTATTTAGACATTTTTCTCATTTACACTCTGTTAGTTTACTCTGTTAAACAATTAAGATAGATTATCAGGTATTTGAAATCCCAAAGGCAAGATAAATTTGTAAAAGTAGAAGATACAATTCATCTAAAAGTTTACAATATTCAGCACTAGCTGTTGAAGGGGTTTTACAATAATCTCATCTGTTTCATATTTTGTTGTTTTTAAATTTATATTTAATTCTGATGTCTAATTCTTAAAATAGTATGTTATTTTCTCTTCAGACACTGTTTTTCAATACCATAAATATTTCTGTTACATACAAAGTAGCCATTCTAGCTATATGTTTTATGTCATAGGTTTTGAATTTGAAAAGAAATGGATAAACATGCTTAAATATGGTGGTGTGAAAAAATAGACATCTTTGTGTTTTCTATGGCATATGGAACAGGTTGAATTGAAACTTTCATGTTTTTCAGATAACAAAAGCATTATTAAAGCATTTAATTTGTTTCATTTGTATGTTAAAAACAAAAGTTAAAAGACCATATGGATTCCTTCGTTCCTAGAGCTAAGATTGGATATAGAGTACAATCTGGGTGGTAGTTACACAGGTTGTCTACTTAGGTACAAATTTGTAAAACTACGTAACTTAAGATTACTAAATTTCACATACCTTACTATTTGTTAGATCTCAATGAAAAATAAAGAAAAACATTTGCAGATAAAATACTGATCATATTGAAACACTTCTACAAATTTCATATTATTTTTAGTTATTTAGAATAGATGGTTGCTGAATATTTTCTAAAGTATATTGGATAATTTCACAGTGTTTCTCCATCTCTTACTCCACAAAGGAAATTGACATTTTTATATGAATAATGTCATCTTAGAATTGACTTTTTAAAATGGCAAAGAAACTCTTACATGAGAAAAAGCATTTTAAAACACACAATTTTAGAGAATAAAATTGTGTGTTTTAAAATGCTTTTTCTCATGTAAGAGTCTGATATGGACTGAATTTTGTTTCCCCTAAATTCATATGATGAAGCACTAAACCTTAATGTGACCATATTTGACAGTGATCCTTTAAGGAGATAATAAAGGTTAAAAGAAGTCAAAAAGTTGGGGTCCTAATCTAGTAGAAACAGGTGTCCTTATAAGAAAAGGAAGAAACACCGGGGCTGTTCATACACAGAAAAAAACATAGCAGGAAGGCCACCATCTGCAAGCTAAAAATAGAGGTGTCAGGAGAAACTAAACCTGCTGACACCTTGATCTTGGACTTACAGCCTCTAGCATTGTGAGAAAATGGAAATGTCGCTTAAGTCACCCAGTTAGTTGTACTTGTTATGGTAGCACTAGGAAATGAACCCCTAACCACCTTAAGATTCATATTATATAGTACTCCTTCCTGTCTCTCTGTGTACATTACATGTTTATGGTGCTTATGTGTTTACAGCATCTCCAACTTAGAAAAATTTTACTTATTTTAAGAAACATAGAAGGCATTTGACAATTTTGTCTTTCCATTGGAAAATAAACCTCCGAATATGTAGAAATACATTATAACATCTATCACACTATGTTGAATAAGATTGTCATCAAAACTTTGTACTGTGATTACATTTTTAAGGTAGAGACCATAGCTTTCTATTTTTGATATTTCGCAAATTAACACAATGATTAATCTGCTAATTAATATGTTAACTATGAATACTTACTTGGTAAAAACCAAACATAGCTGATTGGTTAAAAAAAAATAAGATGGCTTGTGTTTTGGAAAACATAATTCCATACTCAAGGCATTTAAAATGTTCTACTTACAAATATAAATCAGTGAAAAAAGTGTATTACTATAAATAATATTAAAAACTATGCAACTATATTAATTAAAAGGAAACATAAATGATTTTTTTAAAAAAAGAAAAGCAGTTAATATCAGGTTTAAACTATGACCACACTCTAAATACATAAATTAGTGTACCACTGACATATTTAAGACTTAAATTAGTGTACCACTGACATATTTAAGACTTAAAAATCTGTTTCTTACATTTGATGTCAAAAAGTTCAAATTTTATAAAAGGAATATAATAAAAATTAAGAATGAGGATTTTGAGAATAAATTGTTAGAAAGTTTTAGAAGTAAGTAACTAAGAAAATAATTGAATTACATTGAAAATGTTGCTACTTACATGCTAGAACATACATTAATTTCTTAAAAAGTAAACCACATTTAAAATAATAATGTGTAATATGTTTCACTTATAATTATTTTCTTGGTATACACTATATGTAGTCCAAATAAATATTTTTGTTATATTATAAATTATTTCTATGTAAAATATGTTCAAAGTATATTTCAAACTCTATATTTTAATATACTGTGCTAAAGGTCCAAGAATGAGTAAGGTAGTGGATGTTATAGAGTTTTAAATTGTGAAAGTATTTCCGGGTCACTGGGTTATGTAAAAAATTTAATGCTGCTGTTGCCTATTTTCAGCACTCATGTTAACAAGTCTGAGGATAAAGAGGAAAGTCAGAAAATTTTGACTTAGCTACTAACTATCTTGAAGTTCTTTAGTATTGAGACATGAAAATAATGAAATGTCTGGATTATACTATCAATATTTTGAGATGATCTGTAGAAATTCTAACTCTAACAATGATATATTTATGAGATGAAAGATACCATTTAAAAATTGGCATATTTGCAATTTGCAGTTGGCTCAGTTTCTTAAGGCTCCATAGAGGTTGAAAAATGTGATAAATAATCATCAACTCAGGAAAAAAAAAAGTAAAACTGAAGACTTAAAGGTTTCTTATAATGACGGGAGAAAACAGGAAAGGAAGAGAAATGCATTGGTGATGGAAGCAGAAGAAAGGTAACAAGGAAACGATGGCGATTTTTTGGTCCAGCAAGGAGAGAAAAAAAAGAAAAGAGAAAAAAAGTTAAGATAATTTTTCCCATTTTAAACTTTTGTAATTACATCCACAATTGCTACAAAGAGAATAAAATACCTAGGAATACAACTAACAAGGAAGGTAAAGGACCTCTTTAAGGAGAACTACAAACCACTGCTCAACGAAATAAGAGAGGACACAATCAGATGGAGAAACATTCCATGCTCATGGTTAGGAAGAATCAATATAATGAAAATGGCCATACTGCCCAAAGTAATTTACAGATTCAGTGCTATCCCCATCAGGCTACCAATGACCTTCTTCACAGAACTGGAAAAAACCACCTTAAACTTCATATGGAACCAAAAGAGAGCCCACGTAAGCAAAAAGAACAAAGCTGGAGGTATCACACTACCAGACTTCAAACTATACTACACAGCTACAGTAATCAAAACAGCATGGTACTGGTACCAAAACAGAGATATAGACCAATGGAACAGAACAGAGGCCATGGAGGCAACACCACACATCTACAACCATCTGATCTTTGAAAAACCTGACAAAAGCAATGGGGAAAGGATTCCCTGTTCAATAAATGGTGTTGGGAAAACTGGCTAGCCATGTGCAGAAAGCAGAAACTGGACCCCTTCCTGATGCCTTACACTAAAATTAACTCCAGATGGATTAAAGACTTAAACATAAGAACTAACATCATAAAAACCCTAGAAGAAAATCTAGGCAAAACCATTGAGGACATTGGCATAGGCAAGGACTTCATGACCAAAACACCAAAAGCATTGGCATCAAAAGCCAAAACAGACAAATGGGACTTAATCAAACTCCACAGCTGCTTCTCAGAAAAAGAAAAAGTCATTAGAGTGAATCGGCAACCTACAGAATGGGAAAAAATGTTTGCAATCTACCCGTCTGACAAAGGGCCAATATCCAGAATCTACAAAGAACTAAATCAGATTTACAAGAAAAAAAAACAAGCCCATTCAAAAGTGGGCGAAGGACATGAACAGACACTTTACAAAAGAAGACATACATGAGGCCAACAAACATATGAAAAAATGCTCATCATCACTGGTCATTAGAGAAATGCAAATCAAAACCACATTGAGATACCATCTCACGCCAGTTTGAATGGTGATCATTAAAAAATCTGGAGACAACAGATGCTGGAGAGGATGTGGAGAAATAGGAACACTTTTACAGTGTTGGTGGGAGTGTAAATTAGTTCAACCATTGTGGAAGAGAGTATGGCAATTCCTCAAGGACCTAGAAATAGAAATTTCATTTGACCCAGAAATCTCATTGGGTATATACCCACTGGGTATATATCCAAAGGATTATAAATCATTCTACTATAAGGACATATACACACGAATGTTCATTGCAGCACTGTTTACAATAGCAAAGACCTGGAACCAACCCAAATGCCCATCGATGATAGACTGGACAGGGAAAATGTGGCACATATACACCATGGAATACTATGCAGCCATAAAAAATGATGATTTTGTGTCCTTTGTATGGACATGGATGAACCTGGAAACCATCATTCTCAGCAAACTGACACAAGAACAGAAAATCAACACTGCATGTTCTCACTCATAGGTCGGTGTTGAACAGTGAGAACACATGGACACAGGGAGGGGAGCATCACACACTGGGGTCTCTCGGGGGAAATAGGGGAGGGATGGTGGGGGTGGGGCATTGGGGAGAGATAGCATGGGGAGAAATGCCAGATATAGGTGATGGGGAGGAAGGCAGCAAATCACACTGCCATGTGTGTACCTCTGCAACAATTTTGCATGTTCTTCACATGTACCCCAAAACCTAAAATGCAATTTAAAAAAAAGTTTTAGCTGACATATTTTATAACCTCCCTGTCCTAAGAGGAAAAAAAAAAAGAAATCTTTGGAAAATCAGTCCTTTTAAAGTACACTGGTCCTTATCAGCATGTAAAGTAGACTATAATTTTTTTTGAAAATATTATTGTACATTTCAAATCTTTTGGGCATTTATAACATAATATTAATAGTGGGCATTTATAACAATATTAATATAACATAATATTTTCCTTGATAATGGAATTTTGACTGATTTCAATTTATTTGCTTGCATTTTTTCTGCCAAATTCTGCAAAATTAGCATATTTAATTTTTCAATAATGGTTCAAAGCAGAAAGTTAAAATGTTCATGCTATAAGTAATTTTTTACTCTTGAGGCCCGTAAAACCTTTTCAGGGGCAGAAGTTTGAGTCTGGAACTTCAGAAATGTCTCCTTGAGCAACAGCAAATTGACCCACTGGGAGAAATACTCATTCCAAGGTAGCTGATATAATTGTGTGTCCCAGCTTCACAGTTATGGGAAAGGGATCAAAAATCATAATGAAGAAGACTCCTCTTCTGCCAAAACTGGCTCTCACTAAAACAAGCCACAGAATTTCATCAGTAGCTTGGTAATGCTCATTCATTTTCTATGTCTGTTACAATCTAGTACAACTCTAATACCTCTTATTCCAGGAACTAAATGTTCATATTCATTATCACCAACATATATAAAGTAAGAGGTAATAAGATATAAGTATCAAGAAAAAGTATGATTAGTGCCTTAGCCTGCTTGGGCTGCCATAACGAAATATCAGAGACCAATTAGCTAAAACAGAAATATATTTTCTCACAGTTTTAGATTCTAAAAGTCTGAGATCATGATGCCAAAATTTTTGGGTTCCAGTGTGGGCTCTCTTCCTAGCTTGTAGATGGCTGCCATCTCTCTGTGTCTTCACATGGCAGAGAGATAGAGTAAGCAAGCTCTCTGGTGTCTCTGCTTATAAGGGCACTAATCCCATCATGAAGGTCCCACTCTCATGACTTTACTAAACCTAAGTTACCTCTACAATGCCATTTCCAAATAATGACACATTGGAGGTTAGGGCTTCAACATATAAATTTAGGCAAGAGTGATAAGTACAATTCAGTTCATAGCACTTGAGAACTAAGAGTCATAAACCGTCAAAACACAGTGTCTTATGGAAAGGAATAAATTTATTTCTATGTGGAGTATTAGATATGAAAAAATATGGGCCTATTTTCATTCTCTTGGATGCTGGACTATGCCTTCTTCAAAATGTCATTCTAACATCTTAAGGCCAAGTGCTACTAAGAGTTGAGAAAAAAAAAAAAAAAAACAAAAGCCATGAAATCCATGCTCATCAGCCCATTTATTCCCGTTTCACTGTAAATCCATTGCTTTATTCTCATGAAAAAGACTTTAATGCTGTAGTTTTCAACTTCCAGCTGGTGTCAGCTTATCATTCAGAGCTATCTATAAAGATGACTGAAGTGTTGTCTTCCTCAGTCAGCTGGTCATGGTAAACTCACCAGGAGGCCATTGTAGTGGGTTGAGGGTGAAAGACAATGAAATATGAGTAGGCACCCTGGGAGCATGATCCATGAGCTTGGACATCTCATGTGTGCTTTCAGGACAAACTTGAAGATATAGTATTTTTACTTGAGGGTACAGGATTACTGTCACACATTTCTGACTGGGTGGATTAGATAATGCCCATTCATTGGCTAGCTTAATTTGTATGCTTATTTGTTGGTCAATGGTGTTTAGCCTACCCTCAGGCCCAGAGGAATTTTTTCCAGGCTCTAAGGATCCACAATGTAATTCTCTTTGAGATGTGGCCACAGACTTTACACACATACTAATAGGCTACAGGAATTTTGAATTGTTGTTGGCTCTGCCAAGTCATATATGGGAGAGCTATATTCATTCACTACAGTGTGGGCCAGCTTTCAGAGCCTATGTGAGGTCCAAACCCCAATTTGAAATCTTGTAGCTTTACAAGTCCATTGGCAAAAGAGAACACATTCAATTTGTCATATCTTACCTCCCAAGCCAAATGAAATGAGGCTGAGACTTATGCCCCATTTTTAGTCCTAAAGAATAAAATGAGCATCAACTTTGCCTTTCACTTTAAAGGGGAAATCCTAATACATGCCAAGTCAGAATCATGACTAAAGTAGAAAACCCCTGATATTTGATAGGTTTTATTTCTTTAAGCAAGCATGTGTCTTGCCAAATTTTAGAGTTTATCAACTATTTCTGCCTTACCATATCTTAACAGCTTGTGGACATCAATGTGGTGAGCCAGCATAATGCCTTTGGAGATATTCAGTTACTGTAGATCACACAAACTAAATTATGAGGGAAAACTCTAAAGGGGAAAGAGACAATAGAGGTTTAGTGCTGTCATTACAAGTTGAAAGCCAACTGCTGTTGGTGTTTTCTACTTATTGGTAGAAAGTAAAATCTTTTGGCAGTTTGATAGCTGTGTAATAAGTGCCAGGGGCAATGCTAATTGCTCCTATAAAGAGACTATGTCTGGAACAGCAATTGGGGTCGTCATCAGATTTTATGTGCTTTGTTTCTCATTCCTGCCATGTTTCATCTGTACAGGCCAAATAGACACTGCACAGAGCTGTGATGGGAATAAACAACGTAAATCTCAGCACTTTCCTTAGGAATGCAGTAATACATTTATTGTTCTTTCATTGGAAGGGTGCGGTTTAAGAGCTAATCCTTGGCCCCTCCTAACTACTGAATCTTCTGTGAAAATGATTCATGTCAAAACTCTCCCATTTGACTATAAGCACTACCTCTGGTGGTACAACATGCCATTATGCATCCTAAAAGTTAAGCATGTATTCAGAGCTAGTAATCAGTTACACCTGTAAATTATGCCAAGAAATGTCTAGTGTATCACATTAATTTAGTGTGGACTACCTCCAACTCTAAGACTCTGTTTTAGTCAAGCAGCTGAATCAACTGTTAGAACCGTTCCTGACTGCTCTAGTTAGCACATCACATTCAGAATTTCAAGTAAATATAGTCATATTGATCAAATGCCCTAATCAATTATTTTCTTTTCTTTCTGGAACAGTTAAGAAAATCCTCACATAAATTGCTCACGTTTTGCCAATATCAATGGTGAAAATTTTTAAATATTTGGTATCTGTATATTTATCTTGATCTTCTTTTTACTTGGCTCCTGAGACAAACTTATCCAAATCTACTTATTGACTTAGAGGCTATGAGGCAGTAGGAGTGTGCAGTAAAACAGACTGGCACTTCTGTCCAAAACAATTATATCAGGTGAATAATTATAAGGTGTTCACCAAAGGATGAACTGACCTCAAGGGGGAATCGGGGTTTTGGACACACAGAACTAATTTCCAGATTAATCCACCTAAATGACCTCATTCCAATTCCCAAGCCCTGCTCTTTCTCAACCAATGATTTAAATTTCACATGAGAAACAAAGAAATGTATGAATTTAATTATATTTTAATTCAATAATATACAAGATAATACTGCATCCTGATAGCTGGCTTTATTACCTTTGATATGTATATATGTCTGTCTTGAACTGTGAATTGAAATCCCAGTTCCTTCAGTTGTTTTTCTTTCAGCTTTCCAAAAGCAGCTAGCCCACCTGTCAGTTTTTATATTCTTCATCTTCAGCATAATACTCTAACATAACCATCACTCTATTTGCTGAAGCCATGGCTTTCTTAGTACATTTTCTTTTTTTTTGCTAATGCTTTTCATGGACTACACAGTTGTTATCCTCTAGTTATAACCAGAAGATCATTTCGTTCTAAGCAGACCAAGTAAGAAAATCTGTATTTCCATACTTGAGCCTCTGTTTCCTGCATCTATCTCTGGTATCATCCAGGTCAAGTACTACAGAAAACAGAAGGCACTCTACATAGGTAGTTATGAACAGAAACTTTCACAAATTATGAGAACTGAAAGGGCAAGATCTTAGATACCAATAAGGGTAATTGCCAGACACCATAGCACTTTCTGATGACCATTGAGAACTGGACTCATACGCTGAAAATGAAATGTAAGGAATATATAATAAGAATAAAAAACTGCCACAGCTGGTTTAGCAGCTCTTAACACATTGGAAGCTGAATGAAAAGTCTCTAATGGTGGCTGCTAGAAATTTTCACAAGTCTACAACTCAGTTTGCCACCAAAAAAAAATAACATTTTAATTGTTCATTAACTCTAATTGTAAGCAAACATTATGTCTACATGCTGCATATCAGGAATTGTGTAAGATAATGTACAAACACTATCAGAGAGGTTTTCTCTAATCATTCTGTCTAAGGTAGTACCTGTTTCTTTTCAAAATTTGTAACTGACAATACACATGAGCATGCGTGAAATTGGAAATTCAGGATTTCAATCAACAGAAACTAACATAAACAACTTCTAGATTAAATATTTGCTCCAAACCAAACAATATTTTGAATAAATTAGAAACATCCCTCTCGTTCTCTTCTCACAAGTGGAAGACAAAAATGAAGCAGAGGTGTAGTTACCTCCTTCAAAGCAGAGGTTGTAATTACCCGCTTTACAGCAGAAGATGACTTTAGAGAGATAAAACACTTTCCTAAGATTATACTGTCCAGAAGGATAATATTACTGTCCTAGTACCTTCTTTGCACTTATTGCTACCTGAAAATATCTTATGTTTCATTAACTTATTATCTTTCACCTTCTAAGATGATGTAAATTTTGTGAGATCAAGAATATTAAGACCTGGTTGCACCATTTATTTTTGAGGCTGAGAAAAGTTTCTGCCCAATAAATATAAGCTTAAATAAATAAATTGGACAGAAAGATTTTTATGTATGGAATTTAGAGACTTGTGAGTCATACTTAGAGGTGTCAGATACTTTAAATAAAATAAATGTTATTAGAGTTGAAGCAGAGGGCACTATGAACACATCAGATAGATATCAACAATGCAGGGAGAAATCGTTTTCCAACGAACTACGTATCATTGCTGTAAGCCTTGAAAAAGCAAGGAGAGCAAACATAATGAGTTAGAAATAGAAAGCAGTTTAACGTCACCAAACTGAAAAATTAATGGTTTGGGATGGAACAAGTTTAAGGATGCAAATATAAGCAAAGGAAAAATGTTTTTAAAAATGTTAAATAATTGGGCTAATTTCACATTAAACTTTTAAAACATATTTTAAAATAAAGACTAACAAGATTATATTTTTATTTTTGGGGAAAAAAATACTTGGGCCAAAATGTGGAGAAGGATAAGATGAGGACAAGAATGAATTTAGGAAGACCATTTAAGTAGCTATTGTAATAATTCAGTGTGACATGATGATGGTTTATAATAATATGGTGACTCTGGTAATAGAGATTTGATAGATCTTACAGCTGTGTAGGTACAGTTCCCATTCTGCAGTGATTGATTAGAGATAAGGATGAGAAAAAAACTAACGAAGCATAATGCTTCTTTCTGGGACACTTGAGTTAGTGTTGATTGCATTCAACAAGGCCAGTAAGAAGTTTGGATAGATGAGATACCATATTTGCATTTGGACATGTTGAATTTGAGATGTTTATGGAATATATAATGTCTAGTTTAATTCACATGCATGGAGAAAGATACTTAGTTTGAGACTTTCATTTATCCTGATAAAGTAGCTTTCTTGTTTTATAAAATGACACTTTTTCAAATATGTCATATGTCTACTTATTTGAAACATAGGACACTTAGAGCATTAATTTGTCATATACTTCAGATATCTGTACTTACAAATGTAAATTTTATGGAAAGTTTTAGGAAATGATAATTAAAAACAACATATTCTCCCAACTCAAAAAACTTCTCCACAGAATAGTAAAATATAAAGTTTTATTATTGAATAAGCATTAAACCAGGATGCGATGAGCATCACAATCTGCTAAGAGATTACAAAGAAAGAAATTTTACCATTTGCATAGCCAAGCATATAAAAGCCATTACATGCATGTTCTCAAAATAAACAATAACTAGTCTTCAAGTAAGAGGATTTGGCAGCACCATTTTTCATGCATAGTTTATCCTACATTTACCTGCTAATTAAAGAGGCCATCTGTGATAGCTCAATGGCTTTATCCAGAGAAAAACAATGCTTTCATATCTGTATGACAGGATGTAGTTTTGCAACTTGGGGCAAGGTGCTCAGTGAAGCTGGGTTCCTGCCCTCCCACAGAAACGGGGAAATAGGGGTGCTATCCCCTTGATTACATTTCAGGCAAATGGTTCCCAGATCTTAACTCTGTGTTCTACAGGCGACAAAGGACCTATTTAGTTTTCTAAGATATTTATATACATTTCAAAGGGAAGAGAAAGTACTTGAAAGTACTTGTTTTTCTAAAGTAAATACTCTAAAAACAAGGTGAGGAAGAGAAATTTCCTATCTTATTATTAATAAAAAGAATTAAGCCTCTTATTTTTCACTTGTATTTGTTCTCACAGAAGTCAAAATTATAGAGAAACAGGAGAGTTTATCAGTGATCTTTGGCTTGTTGCTTCTTTATTAAACATATGGGTAAAACACACACACACACACACACACACACACACACACACACGCACAATCAAATAAGCAGATGAAAACAAGAACATCCAGTAACTTGGATAGAACTTGGTTCTAAGAAGTTATTCTAGTAATTTGATTATCATCAGAAAGACTCCACTCTTCCATCATAACTCCTGTCTCTAGCTGAATCAGTGATTAATAAATTTAGTGATTGTTAGATCAGTTTTTTTTTATGCTTTTTAGATCTTTATATGCTTTCTTCAATCTGGATCCAAACCTGTGAATAAAATTTAAGGTGCAGATGAATATGTTAAAGATTTGTTCTACCAATGATCTATTATTTCTTCCTTTTATTAGCAACTAGAGTAAGGCCTTCTGATCCTAGTTTACATTGACATATTGAAAATTTTAATGTAAACCATATGAACTGTAACATTTTTTTCATGATCAATATTTCAAAAATTGATCTTATCTGTATAAGAATATGTTACTAAAATGTGATATATTAAAATGTATTTGATATATTCTAAGGGAAAACTGATATACATTCACAAAACAATATGCAGCAAATAAATTATATGAGTTATGTGTATATTTTTTATGAAGAAATAAATTATAGATATTCAAAAGTTTGCTTATAATCACAGAAATTTTTGTACATCTAATTATTCATGGAAAACCAAACTGTGGAAAACATTTTGAAGAGGATTCTTCAGAGCCAATATAGTGACCACAACCCAGGGAAACCGTCTCAAAGAGTCCTAAGAAAATATGCCTGATGCAAATTCTTTATAGTTTGGTTTTATATATTTCAGGAAGACACGGGTTACAGCCAAAGACATAAATCAATACATGCAAAGCATACATTGACTTGGCCTAAAAAGCCAGGACATCTTGAAGCACAGGTTTCTAAGTCATGGAAGGATTCAGAGATTCTTTAATCTGTAAGTGGTTAAAGAAACAAAACTTTGTCTAAAAACTTGGAATTAGCAGAAATAAATGTTTGAACCTTTTCCTTTTTTCCTTAAACACATGTCGCTGCAGCATTTGCCTTGAGATAACTTTACCATGGAATATCTTGCTTTTATTATTATTTTTGCATTACTTGAATATGTTGACTTTGGAAACAAAAGACATCATTCTATTTCTAGGATTCTGTTTTTAGTAGTGGTATTTCCATTTAAAATAGGGTAATTATCGATCACTGAAAATGTCAAATCGTAGAAAATGTAGCATTCCTATGTGTGATGTTAACATCATTCTTGAACAGTTCTTGGCCAAAGATTCATTTGATGAATGCAATTTTTCTGAGGTAGATGATTCTGATGTTTGTTCTGTTGACAAATAACTCCAAGAACAGTTTTCATATTTTATTTTCACATTGAAAATCAGTCAGATTTGCTTCATCATCAAACAAAGTGTTTATTTAAACTTAAGTGAGCACTGGCAGTGAGCTGCACTTTTTTTTTCCTACATGGGAAAAGGGTACAGTTAGGATGCTATGTCACAATCAGCTACAAATGACCTGTTTAGCAACATTATTGGCCTGCATCTGTGACTTAACACTTGCCTTGCATAGCCTTAGATCTTGTTTATAATTTGATGTCTTATTACCACAAGGAATCTGCGTTGTCAGTCTTATGACCTCTATTTTAATATTAATGCTAGTTGATTGCCATGCCTAAACTCAAAAACAGAACAGAATAAAATGAGGCATTTCTGACCTCCCTGCCCATTATGGCCAGAAACTCACTTTTTAAGGTTTCTCTGGGGTCTCCTTGGTGGAAAGGGGATTCTTTCCATTGATGAGGGTCTTAGATTTTTAGTTTCAGTTTACATAATAGAGTTCTTCTTGGTATTTATCTCTAAAATTATTGCAAGGTCTAATAAAGTGACGAGTTTGTATTTGGAAACTTACAAATCACAAAAGTTACATGTTTTGAAACAATATTTAAGTACAATTACTAAGAAAAATTAGAATGTATTTTCACTAGAATTTATTTTTAAATGTAAATTGAAAGATGATTATAACATTTTTTACCAAATTATTTTTTTCCCTAAAAGAGACACTTGTTTGGTTTTGTTTTGCCCAAGTCTACAATTTAAACAATCTGCTACTTGATAATATTTTCACCTGATTGGGATTGCTTTTAATAGTTTTAATTTTAATAATCCTAATATTCAAAAAAATTTGAAAAAATGTTCATTGAAAAACAGGAATAATTATATTTTTGCATGTTTTAAAAGATTTTAGAGAAATTGACAGAATATATTATCATTATATAATGCTCACAATATTAATACTTTAATATATGTTTAAATTATCAGTTTCTAACAAATTATTCTTATTGCAAAATAGTAACATTCTTCAATTACATAACCTTACACATATACAAAATGCTGAAGTAAAAAATATAATTATTTTTTAAATTTATCTTTTTTTGTGATTTTGTCAAGTTAAATAAAAATCTCATTCATTAATTCATTATTTCTGAATAAAATAAATTCAAAATAAAACAAATTCAAAAAAAATTTATACTAAATGCATGCTGGGTTTTGTAGGATAATTTGTGTGCATGTATTCAAATTACCATGTAATAATTTTCTATTATTCTATTAATCTGGTATATTACCATTTATATGAAAATAAATATATGCCATTTTATACAAAATATATGTAAGCATATATTTTATTTAATATAGTTATTGTATTTTAATATTTATGTAAGTTTATAAACAAACACATTATATTTCTTTATTTTCAATATATTAATTTTATTTAAATATGGATATATGTACATATATGCATAATCACATACATATATATTTTATATTACATACATATATGTGAATATATAAATATATTTAATGAAAATAAATGTATGCAACATATATTTACATATATTTTCATGAAATGGAATAGGTATTAATGCATAAAAAATATATACATAGATACATATCTCTTGTAATATGTTAAATTGGCTTCAATTTCCTGGGATAGATTCCATTTGGTCATAGTGTATATGTTTTTATGTCTTGTTAAATTTGGTTTAGTTACGTTTTCCTAAGAAGTTTTACATCTTATATCCATGATTAATATTAGTCCTTACTTTTCTAAATATGACTTTATAACCATTAGTATCAGGGTAATATTGGCCTTATAGGTGAGTTGGGAAATGTTCCTCCTTTATTTTCTGGGCAAGTTTGTGAAAGGTGATTTTTCCTCTGAATTCAATTTTGGTATTTTGTTTTTCTGAGATTTTTTTCATGTTATCTAAATTGACTATTTTATTGGCATATAGTTGTTTGCAATCCCTTATAATTTCTACAGTCCTATAAGTTCATAGTGATTTTGCAAATCTGAATTGTCTTTCATTTTTTTCATCATTCTACATAAAGTTTGTCAACTTTGTTGATATTTTAAAAGAATCAACTTGTTTCCATTGCTTTCTCCATTGATTTTCTTTCTGTTATCTATTTCATTGCTTTTTGTTTTAATCTTTACTACTTTCTTATCTTTGCTTGATTTGGTTTAGCTTGCTCTTTTTTCTCTAGTTTCTTAAAATGAAACACACACTGGGGTCTGTTGGGGGGAAATAGGGGAGGGACAGCAGGGGGTGGGGAGTTGGGGAGAGATAGACAGATATAGGTAAAGGGGAGGAAGGCAGCAAATCATGCTGCCATGTGTGTACCTATGCAACAATCTTGCATGTTCTTAACATTTACCCCAAAACCTAAAATGCAATAAAAAAAGATAAATAAATAATAAATAAATAAAAAATAAAACAGCAGTTATATTTAAATATGGGAACTCAAATTGGTTACTCTGATCACCTTTTTGTTCAAATTGTGACACACAGTAAAACGTGGAAACTACAATCTGATAGGTAACACAAAGGGTTTCTAATGAAAATGAAGATGTAAAGCAGATCCAAAGGGAGGTAACCTTGGTCAAAGTGAGTGGCCTCAACTTTCAGAGTGAACGGAGAAGCCATGTTGTTGATCAGATGAATTAACTGTAGAGATTAAAGCAGCATTGATGATTGAGGAAAAAAAAAAAAAAGAAAGAAACTTGGTTTGTGATTTAAATCTTCTTTATTTTTTTGATATAGGTGTTATAAACTATAGATTTTCCACTTCTTTAGGTGAAGTGTTTCATGATTGTCAATTAGGTCAAGCTCGTTGATAGTGTTGTTGAAGTATTCTATAGAACGTTAATTTTCTGTCTAGTTTATTACTTATTGAAAATGGGGTATTAAAATCTTTTAATTTGGCTGCTAAATTATCTATTTCTTTGAACTCTCTCAAATTCTTATCTATGTATATTGGGCCTCCTTTGTTAAGTGTATATGTATTCTAGTGTGTACCATTCCTGATACATTGACTCTTTTATCATTACAGAATGTCCTTCTTTGTCTCTAGTAATATTTCTTGTCTTAAAATCTATTTTGTCTGGTATTAGCAGAGTAAATCAAACTCTATTATTATTAGTGTTTGTATGGTAATTTTCTTGATGCTTTTACTTTAAACGTTTTATTTTCAATGTCACACAAGCTTTGTCTCTTATAGACCATATGCAATGGGTCCTGCATATGTACTAAATTTAAAAATTTCTGTCCATTAATGGGGTGTTTAGTGTATTCACATTTAATGATATTATCGATGTGGTCACATTTATATCTGCTATTTTGCTATTTGTTTTCCATTTTTACCATGTCTTTATTGTTCCTCTGTTCTTCCTTTACTAAATTATTAAAAAATATATATTTTAGTATACAATTGTCATATTTCTGTTATTTTTTTCAATTTGTTTGAATTATTTTCTGTTTGTCCTAGGTATTGTAAAATACATCTTAACTTATACTTTAGGATAATACAAACTTAATTCTGGTAAAACATAAAATGCTTACACCCATATATGAGATATTTCAAGAAATTCATAAAAAATAAATATTATGAAAATCTATTCATGAATTTCAAAGTGTTTCTGCACCAAGATAAACTCGCACTAAGTTGTTATAATTTGTCTGAACAGGATCTAGTTTGGAGGCAATAAGAAGGGTCAGAAATCAGTTTAAAAAGAGCTCCCATCAGAGCAACATGAATTCAGTTAAAATTAAAGCAAAAACAAACTGATTTATAATGAAGCTGAGGTGAAAGAATGGTAAAATTATTGATGCTTTACAAAACGTTTATGGGGAGCATTTACCCTTATTGTATCTTAGAAGTAACTAACTTGTTTTTGATTTTACAGTTTCATTAAGTGGAAGGGACTTTCTCATCTCAGATAAGATTTTGGACTTGTACTTTTAAGTTAATGCTGGAATGAGTTAACATTTTGGGTGAACTTTTGAGAAGCATGAGTGTATGTTGAAATTTGAGAAGGACATGAGATTTGGGAAGGTCCAGGAGTGGAATGATATGGTTAGGCTTTGTGTCCCCAGTCAAATCTCTTGTTGAATTATAATCACGAATGTTGGAGGTGAGGCCAGGTGGGAGGTGATTGAATCATGGAGGTGGCTTCTAATGGTTTGGCATCATCCTTCTAGCACTGTGTAGTTACAGAGCTCTCATGAGATCTGATTGTTTGAAAGTGTAGCATATCTCCCTTGCTCTTTTTTCTTCTTGCTCCTGCCATGTAAGATGTGCTTGTTTCCTTTTTGCCTTCTGCCGTGATTGTAAGTTTCTTGAGGCCTCCATAGTTGTGCCTCCTGTAAAGCCTGCAGAACTGTGAGTCAATTAAACCTCTTTTCCTTATAAACTACCTAGTCTCAAGTAGTTCTTTATAGCAGCGTGAGAATGAACTAATACAATCCCTAATCTTTGGTCTGCTGGAACCTTGATCTAGGAATTTCCAGCCTCCAGAACTGTGAGAAATGAATTTCTGTTGTTTAAACTACCTAGGCTATGATATTTGTTATGGCAGCCTCAGTAAATTGGACAGATTCCAAGTTAAAAAATAAAATTCTGAATGAATGAGACCTCTTTATCTACAATATTTTTATACCAAATTATATTATTCCTGCTGTTTACAAAATATGTAACTGTAAATTGTTACTATAATGTACAGTCTTTGAGGAGACAATATTTTCCACACTATGATATTTTTAGTCACCATCTTTGATAATTGGAAATATCAAAACTCATTGAATGAATTTTATATTACTAGAAGAGATAAAAATTTAAAGACTTTTTTTATTTTTAGCAGATCAAAAAATGAGAAAGCAGAGCATTGGTATACATGAGACTTCCTTTTTTTTTTTTTTTTTTTTTTTTTTTTTGAGACAGAGTTTCCCTCTATTGCCAGGCTGGAGTGCAATGGTGCAATCCCGTCTCACTGCAACTTCTGTTTTCCAGTGTCAAGCAATTCTCCTGCCTCAGCCTCACAAGTAGCTGGGACTACAGGCACACACCACCATGCCCAGCTAATTTTTTTGTATTTTTTTTAGTAGAGACGGCATTTCACCATGTTGGTCAGGGTGGTCTCTATCTCTTGATCTCATGATCCACCCACCTCGGCCTCCCAAAGTACTGGGATTACAGGAGTGAGCCACCACGCCCAGCCCTACATGAGCTTTCCTTTGCTCCTAGTTGTCTAACATCCTTATTCTTATCCTTATCCTTAGCTGGGAAGCCAAAGTGGGCAAGTCCCCTGAGTTCCAGAGTTCAAGACCAGCCTGGCTAACATGGTGAAACCTCGTCTCTACTAAAACTACAAAAAGTAGCTGGGGGTGATGGCGGGCACCCGTAATCCTAGCTACTCAGGGAGGCTCAGGCAGGAGAATTGCTTGAACCTGGGAATGGAGGTTGCAGTGAGCCAGGAATGTGCCATTGCACTCCATCCTGGGTGACAAGAATGAAAATCCATCTCAAAAAAAAAAAAAGGAAAAGAAATGTCCTGGGATTTTGGAAAAAAATTCTTATAGGAAACACCGATACTAATTACCAACATTTATAAACACTTCTAATAACTGCTGTTATAAGTGCACTCTCTATACTGTCCTGATGAACTTCAACATAAAGAAAATATTCATTTGTTATGGCCACATAGTATTCCATTGTAAAACATGGTGACTATAGTTAAAAAACACATTGTATTCTTGGGATATGCTGAGAGAGTGGATGTAAGGGGTTCTCATCACAGATGTAAGGAAATGAATATGTTAACTAACTACATTTAGTCTTATTCCACAGTATATGTATGTGTGCATGTATGTGTGTGTGTGTATATATATATATATGTACTTCAATACTATATGCCATACATGTTAAATACATAATTTAAATAAATAAATAAATGAAGGAAAATATCTATCTAAAAGTTGTGACTATAATGCTATATAGAGATTGCAATATTGTGGGTTAGTGAGGCTAAGAAAATTACCCAAATTCATCCATTTAGTAATTGATGGAACTTTGACTCAAAATAAGAAATCTAGCTCAAGAAATGGAACCAATAAAAGGTTTAAGTAAGGCATATTTAAAGAGTAGTTACTGTATTTGTTGCCTTGACATACTCTAAAAAATATATCTAGAAGTGGGCTTTATAATTACTTTTGTTAAACAAACATACAAAAAACAAAAAACAAAACTTCAATGCTGTAATACAGTGTGATCTCTGAATTACTGAAGAGCTAGTCATAAGGAATCTTTTCCTTTTAATCTATATCACATCTTAAGCTTACTTCATCAATGATTTTTATGAAGAAACACTGCTAGAAAGATTCTAGTCATAATACCCAGAAGAATGCAACATAAATTATTATACAAGAATTTTATATAAGTTTTATAAGAATTATTGTTGCATTCTTTGAGATATGAATTAATACCACAAATTCTTGCAAATTCTTATAGAATTCTAATACAACAATTGAATATATGAACTGAGTTATAAACATCTCTAAAAAGAGAAATAAAATAATAAAATTATGCTGTATTTGCACATATGTATATAATTTTTAATTTACAACTTAATAATTACATACTATAATTTAATGTATATGTTAAACAAAACATACTAAAACACCAGATCATTTGTGATGTTCTTTTAATGAAGGGGAATACAGGGTCTAAGTGAGGACTTGGGCTTACATTGAAAGCATCACATTAAAACTATGGACTCCAAGACTTCTACCACTCATTAGCTATGTAACTTTGGTGTAGCAGATGTTTGCAAAAATGGCCACAATAACTCCTTGTTTCCTACGTGCACATTTCCTTGGAATGTTGCTATAGCATTCCTGCATAATAAGGTATAATCTATATGCCCACCCCATATATCTGGATTTGCATTTTGATTTGCTTGGAAAAAGAGAATATATAATATGTGATGTTGCTGAGCTTCAGAGCCTAAGCCTCAAAAGGTCTAGTTTCTACTCTCATCCTCTAGTAACACTTCCACAAAATCACCTTGTAGAAAATCTAGAACTAGCTAGTTAGAAATGAGCAGCCCTGTTGAGAAGAACAAGGAAGCTTCAGTTGACAGCCAGAATCAACTGACAGTTATGTATACAGCCATGTGAGACAAGTCAGCCCCAGGAGAGCTGCCAAGGGTCTGAAGTTGCACGAGTGATCCCAGGTAAAACCAGCAGAGCCTTCCAGTTAAGCCCAAGTGCTAACATACAGAATTATAGGCAAATGCATAGTTGACTTTTTAAGTTTAGGTTGATATGTAAGTTTAGGGTTATACAGCTGTAGATAACTAAAAAAGGCAAATTACTTAAATTCACTAATGTTTAGTTTTCTACCTATGAAGTTGGAGAAATAACAGTCTGAACCTCATAGGTTGGTTTGGGGTTAATATTTCTAAAATTCTTTGATCAGCGTATGGCACATAGCAAATATTCTATAGGACTCTGAAATAATAAATAAAACAGAAAATATATAAGGAAATTAGGCAAAATGGTAAACTGTTGACACGGGTCAGGCACGGTGGCTCACTCCTGTAATCCTAGCACTTTGGGAGGCCAAGGCAGGTGGATCACTTGAGGTCAGGAGTTAGAGACCAGCCTGGCCAATATGGCGAAACATTGTCTCTACTAAGAATGCAAAAATTAACCAGGTATGGTGGCACACACCTGTAATCCCAGCTACTCAGGACACTGAGGCTGAAGAATGGCTTGAACCAGGGAGGTGGAGGTGGCAGTGAGCCGAGATTGTGCCACTGCACTCCAGCCTGGGCAACAGAAAGAGACTCCATTGCAAAAATAAATAAATAAATAAATAAATAAGAAAAAAATAAAAGATTGACTCACTTAACCACACCATATAAAGGACTGGGTAAAATGGAATCTGAGATATAACTGGATACCAACAACTCAAAGCACTCATAAATCCCTCTACTTCCTATCTCTGCTTTTTGGCATCAGATTCTCCCAACAGCTATTTTCATGTAGGTATATGTATGGTTGGCAGCATGATTTGCATAGAACAGAAATCTCAGCTGTTTAAAGAAAGCATTTGCTGAATATTCTCTTCATTTGACATTTCAAAGTACTACAGCAAAGTACATTAGAAACTATGAATGATTAAAACATCAAATGTCAGCCTTCAAGAATTACTAACAGTATATATGCAATGCATTAATCTTATTAACTTGCATATAATATTAAATATTATATAATAAAAATAAAGGTTATCCTACTTATAAGCTTTGTATTGAGTATAAACTATCAAAAATAATTTAACTAAGACATACAACCATGCTAAACAATTGGAAAGACAATTCATTGCACAGGAATTAGATATTTTATAAATCAAGCTTTAAGTATATAAAATATCATTATATAAGTATTATATAAAGAAAATTATAATCAAATAACTATATATTATCTGTTTAAATGTTAATAGAAAATATGCTAAATTATTAAATTTTAAAGAAACTTTACCAAAGACACAGTGGGGATAAATACACACATTAAAAAAGAGTATACATCTGGCAAACCAAATCCAGAAGCAAATCAAAATGTTATCCACCACAATCAAATTGCCTTCATCCCTGGGATGAAAGGTTGATTCAACATATGCAAATCAATAAATGTGATGCATTACATAAACAGAACTAAAGACAAAATCACCTAATTATCTCAATAGACGCAGAAAATACCTTCAATAAAATTTAACATCCATTCATGTTAAAAACTCTCAATAAATTAGGTATTGAAAGAACATACCTAAAAATAATGAGAGCCGTATATACCAAACCCACAGCCAATATCATACTGAATAGGTAAGAGCTGGAAGCATTCCCTTCAAAACTGGCACAGGACAAGGATGGCATACCTCACCACTCCTATTCAAAATAGTTTTGGAAGTTCTGGCCAGGGCAATCAGGCAAGAGAAAGAAATAAATGGTATTCAAATAGGAAAAGAGAAAGTCAAACTATCTTTGTTTGCAGATGACACGATCCTATATCTAGAAAACCCCATCATCTCAGCCTAAAAGCTTGTAAAGCTGATAAACAACTTCAACAAAGTCTCGGGATACAAAATCAATGTGCTAAAATTGCCAGCATTTCTATACACCAACAACTGGCAAGCAGGGAATCCAATGATGAATGATGAATTCCCATTCACAATTGTTACTAAAATAACAAAATGCCTAAGCATACAGCTAACAAAGAGAGTGAAGAAGCTCTTCAAGGAAAACTGGAAACCATTGCTCAAATAAGTCTGAAATAACACAAACAAATGGAAAAGCAATCTATGCTTATGGATAAGAAGAATCAATATCATAAAAATGGTTATACTGCCCAAAGCAATATATGTATTCAATGCTATTCCAATTAAATCACCACTGACATTCTTCACAGAATGATTTTAAAAAAATATTTGAAAGCTAATATAAAACCAAAAAAAAAAAAAAAAGCTGGAACAGCCAAGACAATCTTAAGCAAAACAAAGCTGGAGGCATCACCCTACCCAACTTCAAACTACACTACAGGGCTACAGTAACCAAAACAACATGGTACTGGTACAAGAATGAATACATAGATCAATAAAACATAATAGAGAACCCAGAAATAAGACCACACACCTACAACCATCAGTTCTTCAATAAACCTGACAAAAACAAGCAATAGGGAAATGATTCCCTGTTTAATAAATGCTCAAAGTCCTAAAGGTAGAAATACCATTTGACCCAGCAATACTACTACAGGGTATATACTCACAGGAATATAAATAATTCTATTATAAAGATACATGCATGTGTATGTTTATACAGTGCTATTCACAATAGCAAATACATGGAATCAACCTAAATGCTCATAAATAAGAGACTGGATATAGAAAATGTGGTACATATACATCATGGAATACTATGCAGCCATAAAAAGGAACAAGATCATGTCCTTTGCAGACATGGATGGAATTGGAAGCCATTATCCACAGCGAACTAACGCAGAAACAGATAAACAAACACTGCATGTTATACTTGTAATTTGGAGCTGAATGATAAAAACACAGGGACACATTGAGGCCTGTTGGAGGCTGTCTGGGAGGGCAAGCATCAGGAAGAATAGCTAATGGATGCTGGGCTTAATACCTAGGTGATGGGATGATCTGTGCAGCACACCACGATGACAAACAATCACCTATTTAACAAACCTGCACATCCTGCACTTGCACCCCCTGAATTTAAAACAAAAGTTAAAAAAATACATCCATAATAGAGACCTGTAGGTAATTTTTGTAATCCCAATGATCAGACAAGCCAAGGACACAGTTTACGTTCAGAAGTATAGAGAAAATCTTAGATATTACTATACAGTACAGAAAAAAAAATTAATATTTTTGTTTCTAGTCTTCTTCCTCTTTCTACTAATAACAATATATTGAGCAAACCCCACATAGGAAAATGTTGAAAAAACACTTAGTACAGCGAGTTGCTCAAATGGCCAATAAGCACATGAACAATTTGATCAATATCATTAGTTACCAGAAATGAAAAGTTAAAACCGCAATGATTTGACACTACACACACCCTGACTAATATTTTAAAATATTGACAACACTAAATGATGTTTGTAGAGCAACTGACACGCTCATAACCTGCTGATAGAAGCGTATGACTACTTAGAAAATCAGTTTGATACTTTCTTCATACTATGATACATAAGTTGTACTTCTAGTTATTTATTGAAGATAAATAAAAACGTCACCACAGAAAGCCTTAGACAAGAATTTGCTGGTTTTTTTTAAATTCTACTTTAAGTTCTGGGGTACATGTGCAGAATGTGGTTTGTTACATAGATATACACGTGCCATGGGAGTTTGCTGCACCCATCAACCCATCATCTACATTAGGTATTTCTCCTAATGTTATCTCTCCCCTAGTCCCCACACCCCTTGCTATCCCCCACGTCCTGACAGGCCCCAGTGTGTGTTCCCTTCCCTGTGCCCAGGTGCTCTCATTGTTCAACTCCCATTTATGAGTGAAAACATGGCGTTTGGTTTTCTGTTCTTGTGTTAGTTTGGTGAGAATGGCAGTTTCCAGCTTCATCCATGACCCTGCAAAAGACATGAACTTATCCTTTTTTATGGCTGCATAGTATTCTATGGTGTATATGTGTCACATTTTCTTTATCCAGTCTATCATTAATGGGCATTTGGGTTGGTTCCAAGACTTTGTTATTGTGAACAGTGCCACAATAAACATACGTGTACATGTGTCTTTATAGTAGAATAATTTATACCCAGTAATGGGATTGCTGGGTCAAATGGTATTTCTAGATCCTTGAGGAATTGCCACTGTCTTTCACAATGGTTGAACTAATTTACACTCCCACCAATGGTGTAAAAGCATTCCTATTTCTCCACATCCTCTCCAGCATCTGTTGTTTCCTGACTTTTTAATGATCTCCATTCTAACTGGCATGCTTTATTTGTAACAAGCAAAATTTGGAAATAGCCAACATAGCTATTCCTCATCAGGAAAATGGATAAACAAACTGCAACATATTTATAAAGTATAATTTTACTCAGGAACCAAAAGAAATAAACTATTGATCCATGTAAAAATAAACATGCCAGGATTTTGCTGAGAGTAATTTTGGTGAAAAATAGAAGAAAATAGACTGTCTGATTCTATTTATATGAAGCTCTGGATTAGACAGTAGAAATCTATGATGATAGGAAAAAAATCTGAGAGCAGGAAGTATAAAAACTTGACTGGAATTTGCATAAGGGAACAATAAAAATTCTACATTTTGATTAGAGTGTGATTATATGGCCTTATGAATTTTTCAAAGCCCATTGAACTATATAGACTTATCTCTGCATTTTGCCATCTTTATATCTCATTAAGATGAATTATTGAAAAAAAACTCAATCAGCAGCATAAAAGATACATCATTTTTTATAAAAATAAATAGAACTAGTATTAGACTCGGTTTTGGCTCTAAACTGATGTTAATCCTTGGAGACTTTCTTGGCTATTATTAAAGTGACGAGCATGGTTGTAGCTATGAATTGTGAGTCCACATTGCTTACTCATCCCTTTTAGGTGACAAAACTTCTTCATACCTTTTAAGAGCCATCACTTCTTAAAAAGAAGTCCTCTAATAAACAGTATAAGGGAGTCAACACTCTCCATGTTTACAAATAAATCAGCACAAATCCAGTTTCATTAGCCTTATCCTTTTCCATATTCAGAACGTTCAAGCAGTTAAATATTGAAAAGATTTATAATGATTTATTTGAACTATTACAATGAAAGAATTAGCTAGACAAGCTATAGCATGTCATTTCTGTTTAAAGCTTCTCAGTGATGTTATAAGATTATGTACCATCAGTACACCAAATTGTCTGTGGTATAATCAGTAAATAATTTATAATATCTCTCATAATTTATTTTATTAGTGTGTTTTATGGCTCTTCAACTTTATATGACATTTATATCACTCCCTTAAATGTTATTTTATATCTATTAAACTTCTTTTTCACCTAAGAGGGATTGAATGTTGCAGATATCAGGTTATACAGTAATTATTAAATGTGTTAGTTTAAATGTAGGTGGTGAGTTCACAAGAACATAGATATATAGCAGTCTGACTAGTGAGAGATATGATTATTATATTATGTATATGTGTAGAAACTGTTAATCCAGAAAGTGTGCTTTTTAAAATGATACCTGGGAGCCAACAACAGGGTTTTAGCTTTTGTTGTATGGAAGATAAAGATGAAAATCTGCTGTATTTCAAGTGACGCATAAGGCCACTTCCAAATTGCAAATTGAAAATGGCATCAGTAAGCAACTCCCCAAATCAAAATGATCTGAAATCCAGGATAGCAAAAGTAACAGGTTTCTTCTGCCAGTAAATTCATAACAAAGGCATGGGAGGACAAACTAATCACAGCAGAGCTAAACCATAGGATAATTTGTTCTTATAGGTCCTTGATTTAACATTTTACCATTTTATGAAGAGCATGATTCAGAATGGTCATATATCAAATTCTAGGAGGTCCATGAGGTATCTTTATCTCTTAAAATATACAATTATATACATTGTTTCTTTGTCATTGTTATTTTTGTTTCTAGCTACAAATACAGTGTTGGTATCTAAAAGTGCTATCAGCCCACAACATACGAAGAAAAACTCATACTTCTATTTTCTCTTAAGGTATTCTTGTTAGCAGCTATAGTTCAATGTATGTTTCTACTTTATACTGGAAATTTTTAATAAAACATAAAACAATATTCTAAAATATATATGTATGCAGGTATGCTAATACAAATACACATTAATATGTATATTTTAAAATATGTGTCTGTTTGTACACTAAGGAGGGACCTATTTTTGCCTTTGCACAAAAAAACATTGATGTTGCTTAAGGATTGTGGAGGAGGAGAGGATTATTTATGAAGAGCCAAGATGCCTTCCTAGAGTGTAAGAACAAAAACCTCATTACCTTTTTCCTGAAATTTACAACGATTTAAACACCTGAGTGGGAACCACAAAGCTCAGTAGAAAAATGAGCCCCCTGATATACAATCAAGATATAAAGATAAAAGAAATAAAACCCATGGACTTGATCCTAAGAGACAGGCTAATAGTTGTGCATATACATTTATATCTATGATGTAGTTGACACTGGAAGCTAGCAGAGTCAAACCTTCCTGTGAGAATTTAGACTTAAATAACATCTAGTTTGAAATGTAAGCCCAGGTTTTGTATAAAATATTCTGGGCTGATCCTACCACTATATGGGTGGTGGGAAGAATTTTTTTTTAACTTTGCACTTTGAAAGACTGTAAAGGTATTAAGCATTTATAGTTGAAAAACAACTCAATCTCAACATTTGAGTTGTTTTCCAAGCTCAAAGGTGGGAGTTAGAGTGACTAATTTTGTGGATAAGACTCAGAATTCAGTTGTTTTCATGAATTGGGATAGGAAAGTGAAAGCCAGGCAGAAGGGGACAACATTATAGGATAAGGGAGACTGTGAATCAAGTCCTGTAATTTTAGTTAAAAACAAAAACAAAACAAATAAACAAAACCAAGACAAAACAAGCAAAAATATGTAAATATCTTTTGGGGTGCAAACTGGCATAGTAGAATACATAATACTGATAAATTAATAAAAGCTTCCTAAATTCCTACAGTATATATTCAATGCATGTAATCCATCTTATCCAACAGGTGGCTCCAAAGACTCATTTGACTTTTCTTGTAATTGAAAAAAATCTGATTATGGAGCATTGTAAACTTTAACATACTTGACAACCAAGCACTGGATTTAATAAAGGGCGTGAGATAACCAAATAAAGAAAAGCTTCCTTTCTAGAATCAGACATTGTTACTGGAGTGTGGAGTGACAATAATAATTGTCATTAGTCAAGTGAAATCACAGAAGTTTGTGTTCCAACAATGATGAAAAATAAAGAAGATGTTAAAGAAGAATTTTAAAAGTTAACCTCAAAGTCACTGGAAATGAATAAACTGTTATACTTAATTTTAAAAAAAAGTTGGCATGAAGTGTCTATCCTCCTTTAGCTACATGATTTGTGTGTTAATTAATAATCAAAGTTCAGCCTGAAGAAAATTTGGTACTGTATTTGCTAAAGTAAAAGTGAATTTGAAATGTGCTGTCAGTTACTGAGTTATAACAAAATCCTCAGAAAGATTTCTTTTAAATAGTTTAAAGTTAAAAAAAACCAACCTTTTAAAAAGAAAGTAATGCTGACTGAAGAATAGTTTTATAAAATATATTTTAGAACTTCAGTTTTCTAAGATATTGTGATCAACATAAAACGATGTTTTTCAAGAAAGTCATTATCAGTTAATGGCACATAATAGCATAATGTAGGCTAAAATCAGGTGAAGAGTGATAACATCAAGAATCACTCATCTGAAGAGAATCTCTTTCCCTCAAGAGTCAGATAAATTGGATTAACGTCTGAAACAGTATTATCTGAGATGCTATCAGCAGTTACCTTTGTATAGATAATTCAACTGCCTAAGAATAATTTTGTACTTACACTGTGTTCAGGATTATCTCAAGTGATATAATGAGGAGTAAAAAGAGTATACAATTTTGTCCATTCAAGAAGATTATATTCTTCTTGAGAAAAAGCAGCTGGCAAATATAAGCTATTAGCTAATGATGGAAAAATATGTCGTGTCTCAATTGTTGGTTCAAATTGTTAGAGTTGGTTAGAGTATTTGCTGCTCTCATTGTCCATAAGACAGACAGACGTGGGTCTGAAAAAAATGAAAATTTTCAATTGCTAGAAGAGTAGGGCATATGAGAAATAGTGGATAAAAATGTTCATCACAAGGAGAAAATGAATAAGCATATAAAATAACTCCCCTGGCCTGATGAACTTCTTTTATTGGGAAAAATGAGAATGCACTTTTGACAGAGAATATTTTAAATTCTTTAAAAGCCAATTTCAGCAACTTCTCCAATAGAGTAGCTTCTGAAAAAGTTCATGGCCATAAAATAGCAATAATTTAGAATATTTCCACCTTTCTTGATATTACTTTAAAGCTCAAGATTCTGTATAGCTGTGTACCCTAATGAACCTTGTAATAAATAATGAACTATTATTTTTTTCTGTGCAATCTCTTCCCACATCAAATAGGGTTGACCTGTATAACCAATAGAGTATTGCAAAAATGACAATGTGTGATTCTGAGAACAGGTAATCCAAGGCATTGTGGCTACCTTGTGCTCTAAGAAATCACTCTCTGGGGGATATCATGAGGATACTCAAGCAGTCTTTTGGAAAGGCCCATGTAATGTGAAACTGTCACTGTGTGTCAAGAGCCAGCGAGGAATTGAGCCTTCCTCTTTGCCACTTGCGAAAACCTTCTAGAGAAGGATTCTACAGTCTAGTTTAGAGTTCACTTGACTGCAGCTCCAGTTGACATCTGGATTGCATCCTTATGAAAGAACCTGAAATAGAACCAACCAGCTAAGTGATGTCCAGGTACCTTGACCTCAGAAATTGTGAAATAGTAAATGGGCAATTGTTTAAGTTGATAGTAGTGGGTAATTTGTTATACAGCAGTAGATAACAAATACAGACGACTTACTCTTAAATGGTAGTGGTAAATGAATGCAAAAAGAAAATAACAAACTGCCAACATTCTATGTTTAGTCTATATAATATTCTAAATACTTTCTGGTAATCAAATAATTTTTTCCTTATTAAAATATTGATTATAAAGCCTTATGAATTTAGACATGTGAATGCATATCTAAATTATACATCTTCTCTAATGAATACAAATATTTTCCCTGTATAGATTCAATTAAAAGATTAAATATGGAGTTATTAAGGAGAATATCTATCATCGAAATTAAAGATATCAATTAGCCATTATTAATATGATCAGCATATTCCAAGAGCATCTGAGCCAGTCATTTATACTATTTTGACTAAGTTAAACTTTGTTGATCTTAGGTAAATGCTAACCTGATGCTCTAAAAATCTCTTAACACTGAACTAGCTTAATTGTTACCTTTGGAAAAATATGACTATTCTTTATTTTGAGACAGAGTAATGTGCTGCTTGAGCAGGTGTTGAATTGTGGAGGGGATGAAAATATGCTTAACTCAGAAACTATCTTACTTATTAAAATTCTCCATCACTGACATTTATTGTAATTTCGTCAGAATAACTTCAGTGCTGACAAGTTTTAAATAGCATGGAATCTGCTGTTAGAGGTTTTTGAAATTCTGAATAGAAAATTAAAACATTCCAAGTTTTACCAGGAGTTTTCATGTTTTACTTCAAAGTCTTATACGTTTAATCAGCCCGATTCTCACTTGGAAGGGAGGTGAGCTGCTTTCAATTTTACATTAGTTTTTTGATTATGTGCTTTTAAGCAGAAGGATAATAAGAAGAGAAGTAAAATAATCTTCCTCAAATTGTGAAAGAATGGCCATTCTTCCCGGGCTGCACAGAAAGGAACAGATCTCCTTAGGATAGATTAAGAGAGCTTTCAGCAACTTTTTTTGCTATGTCACAGCTTCTCACATTCTATATCAAAATAGGTTTCATCTTTTTTTTAGTAATTTCAGTCATATTCTTCTAGGCTATTTCACTTCTTTTCATCAGAAAAATTGAAAGTTTCTAATATTTTAGAATCCATAATAGTCTGCCTTCCAAATGCAAGAGTGAACTTAATGGTGGGAACTCATCCCATCCTTATTTAATCGGAAGCACCAAGAGGTTCTCAAAAAAGCCTGGCTGCATAAAAGTGCATAAATTTAACAATTGGTGCTCAAGTATAAACAAACACATTTGGGCCTACAGCTGTTTAGAGTTATGAAAAGAATTGGTCTATGTATGTTTAACATACTTTTAAATAAGATATAAATGCAAGTGGATGATGGTATACATATAACTCCTTTGGAATTTGCTATACATTTCAGAATTTTCTTTCAATTTCTGTATGTGACATGGATAAATGCACATAAAATAATGTAGAATGTATTACAAATGTTTCTAATTTCTTTGATATAAAGTTAGGAATAAAAGCAACATTTAATTAATTATCAATAAAGTATATTCAAATTATCTTTTTAAAACTCTTGGATTTTATAAGAATCAATTGATTCAGCTGTGAGAAAAATATAAATCTCAGGGATGCACAAGGTGGAAATTTTAGAAAAATAGCTAAGTGAATCAAGTCACTGTCTCACTTATACATGACAAGGAGAGAAGAACTTCAAAAAGAAAATGTAAATTATACTGGAATAAAACAGAATTTAATCAGAGATAAAGTATGTAAATCAAATTGTTAGTACACATTTTAAAGCACTATATACTTTTGTTACATCCTTGCTCAGTATTTTTTAATTTTAGTAAAACTTTCATATAATTGTAATTTAATGTAATTGAATTCTACAATAACTAGAAAATAGGTGCAAGTTTTAAAGTTTTGTTGTATAATGGGTATATTTACGTGTATTCTTCAACAAATTCAGAGACTGCAATCAATAGAAATGAAATATAGACTCACTTGAGCTCCACAAAATGAACAAGAGTACCATCTAATTGGCTATAGGTAAACAAGTAGGAGAGCATGAGAAAGTGATATAAGTAATATACTTTGTAAACAAATAATCACAGGGGCTAGTCAATGGTTTTATTTGTTACACCTATACTAAATAAGGGGATGAAACGTTACATTGCTTATATAGATCGATCATTTCACAGACATATTCAGAAAATAAATTTTTATATGTTAAATATTTTACCTAGTTGAAAAGGTGAGGGATAAAGATACTAGGCCTTTTTAAATAGAAAAAAAGTCAATCATTATTGAAAGGCAATTTCATACCACAAAGTTAACTGCCAGAAAACCAAATAAACGTGTTCTTGTTTATAAGTCATAGCTAAACAATAAGCACATGGAAATAAAGTTGTAAATTATAAATAGATACTGGGGACTCTAAAATGGGAGAGACTGGAAGTGGGATAGGGATTGAAAAATTACCTAACAGATACAGTGCTCATTATTTGGGGAAGGGGTATCCTAGAAACCCAGTCCCCACCAGTAAATAATATACCTATAACATGCACATGTACCCCCTGAGTCTAAAATAAGATAAAATAAAAATAATTTTTTTAAAAAAACAGGCTTATATTTGTCTTTTGGAGGTGTATATGTAAACTGGCATAATACAAACTGATGGAGAAAGAAACACATTGTAATAACAAATTCACAATTTTTGCCTGCAAAGACCTTTCTTTGTTAAACTCTCATTCACTGAAGCATAGCAATCTATAATGCATTTTAATTGTTATTATTTAAATGGAGGTATGTATTGCAGAAAATTACCACACACATACACACACACAGACACACACACACACACAAACATTTTGCTTATTTAAGGTTCTCCAACTTTCCTCATCAGTACATTTTTATTTATGATGCATTTTAAAGAAAGTATGCTTACAATTTCCTTTTTGCTTGATATCTCTATTAATGCCCAATGGGTAAAGAAAAATGTTCTAATAATGTCTAAAATTTCACGGAGAAGTCTGTTACGTTGTCAAACACTTCATTCACTGAAATAAAACAGCTTATGATAAGCTCGTAGGAAAGCAAGTTTACATTTACCTTTCATTACTGGATTTGCATGTTGGCCTAAAGGATATAAAGTTACTCTTTTTTTCAACTTTCCATACTGTACTTTTTAGAAGGGTGTCACTGTGTGCAGCTCGCTCTTAAAGACTGGTGGGTTATTTGGAATCTCCACATTAGACTTGCTTATTCAGTCACATGTATATAACAGTATATGTCATAAATATTTATTTTTATTTTAGGTTATAATCTAATAATTCATTTCTTTCTTTCTTCTCTTTTCTTTCCTTTCTTCCTTCCTTCCCTCCCTCCCTCCCTTCCTCCCTTCTTCCTTCTTTCCTTTCTTCCTTCCTTCCTTCCTTCCTTCCTTCCTTCTACTCTCTAAAATTGTTTTACCTACTGCCAAGGGGGAGCTTATCCATCTGGCTCCTGTGCCTCTTTCACCCATCTCTATCAAAGTTTTTTATTTTTAAAAAATCACTATTGTTACAAGTTGTTCTGGGTTTATCTTAATAATTTCCTTCTCCTGACAGAAATTAAGAATCCTCATTTCCCCTAGAAGTCAGAATCCTAGAGTCAGTTATTTATCCAAGAATTTCTGGTTGCTGTTGTGGGACTGCAGACCATAGGTATTGGGATATCATTGGCATCTATGCTGTCATGGCCAAAAAAGCAAGGAAGTATATGTACCTTATCTATACATATTTTATATACAAATATCAATATCTCCCTTCAGATAAAATCAGTTTGTATTTATGTCTACACTTTAATCCTTCTCACATTTATCATTCTAGTCTTGCTCTTTAGTTCATCTGTACCTACTACTCCAAAAGTGAAAACTTAGCTTCCGCAATCCAAGAGCCATTTACATAGATTTTTGATTCTAGTATTCTCACAGCAAATAATTTCAGAATTATTAATTTGTACTTCATAGAAAAAAGTTTATGAACTAGACAATAATTCTTATATACAGTTCTTTTTGTTGTGGCATTTTTGCTCTCGTAATTCAGTGAGCAGGAGGAAGTGGCATCCAGCTGCTTTTTGTGTTTCTGTATTTCCATGAGTGGGAGGGAGCGTTACAGTTCTTTTACTCCTACTACCCACAGCTCAGTGAGTTTTGGGTTCTCGTCCTGCAACCAAGAGGAATAAGTTATGTGGACAATGGAGAGTGAGTAAGACAGAATAATTTTATTGAGTGATAGAGAAAAGCTCTCAGCTGCCAGAGGGGAACCTGAAAGTGGGTAGCTATCTGTGAGGCTGAGTCTGGGGTTTTTATGGGCATAGAATGGGGGAATGTGTTCTGATTTGTCCATGGGTTGTCTTGGAAAAAAGCACCATTTGACTGGTTAAAAGGCATCATTCGGAATGAACCAATCAAGAGAGAGTTGGGAAGACAGAGATAAAAGTTTTCACTCCAGTTGTAGACTCTATCCAGAACTTCCAGCTTGGTTTTCAGGCTTTAAACAGTTGTTTGTTTGAAGGTCAGGTTTCACCAGGGACCTGTCCCTACTTCTCTAGGAATTTGTCTGTGTCTTGTCATGATCACCTTTGCCTTTAACTCTACAGACTTCACTCATTTCCAGACTTATCTAGGTTACCACTTTTTCTTCCCCATCCTTTTAAAGGGAGTTGCTTTACACATTTATAACTGTTTGATTTTTTGTTACATTATGCACTATATTCTGGAATCTCCAACTTCCTAAATAATTTTTTATAATTTGCATAATTAATGTTCTATCTTTCTGCTCTAAAGTCTCTGGGTTTTGACAAATGCTTAAAGCCTTGTATTCACCATTATAGTGTCATGCAGAGTATTTTCAAGGTCCTAAAAATTCCTTCCATTTCTTCTATTCAATGCCACTCCAACATCATTCCCACCCAAACACTCATCAAACTAATTTTTTTTTTTTTACCATCTCTATAGAATGTCATATATTTGGAAGTATTCAGTATGTAGTCTGTTCAAACTGGCTTCTTTCATTCTCCAGTATTCACTTTAAAATTCAGTCATTTCTTTTGTGGCTTGCTAGCTGTTTTTTTCCTTTTTTTAATCATTGAAAAATATACCATTGAATCTATGCATCACAGTTTGTGTATACATTCATCTACTGAAGGGTCAATACCAGTTTTTGGCAATTATGAATAAAGACACAACAGACAATTTTATATGTCTCCTGTGATTACAAGGTTTAAAATCAGTTGTGTAAATACTCAGGCATATAATTATAGATCATATGGCAGGACTAATACATTTCTTAGAACTTCTATGACAAATTACCACAAACTTGGTTTCTTAAAACATCAGAATTGTATATTTTCACAGAACTGGAGCCCACAATTTCAAAATTAAACTGTTAGCAATGTTAGTTACTTCTGAAGTTTTTCAGTGTCAGCAAGGCTTCGTTACTTCCAAAGGCTTTCAGAGAGAAGCTTTTCCATTTCATTCTAAAAGCTTCCTGCACCACTGACAAGTCTTCACATGCCTTGACTTGGAAATACATTACTCCAATATCTGCCTTCATTTTTACATGACCTTCCCATCTATGTATCTCTGTTTCCTTCTTTTGCATCCCTAATAAGGGCATTCATCATTGGATAGAGTCCACGCTAAATAGAAGATTATCTCACTTCATAGTCCTTGATTACATATGCAAAAGACATATTTTCAAACAAGGTCACATTTTCAGGTATGGGGTTTTGGACATGTCTCTCTTCCTCCTCCTGTACCATATATCAAATAAATTAGCAATCTAAGATTTTGGATAGATGTCCAACCCATTTGCAAAATACATTCACATTATCTCAACATTGCCGAAATCCTCAAGTTATTACAGCAACAAATCTAAGTCCAAATTCTTATCCAAATAATATCAGCTGAAAAAAATCATATATCTCACATGCTAAATCTACTTGAATTATACAAATCAGGTATGGGTAAGACTGGGTGTGGTCCATGATGGGTTAAAATTCCTCTTTGTCATTTGCTTCCAAAATAAAATGATAAGACAGATATGTTAAACATTTCTATACAAAAAGGATGAGAGTGAATATGTCTTTCCAAGTGTAGGAGGAGGCATAAAACAAAGATGAAAACAAACTAGTTGAGAATAAGAACAAGGGTATAAGTATAAAGTCAATAAAGTAAAACAAAAACAACAACAAAAACAGAACATACAACCAGACGAGATTGGGACAAGTATACCCTACTGTGAATAAGTGCAGTCTACTATTAAATTCAACTTAAAATAATTTATTATGGATGAGAGTCAATAAAATTAAATATAAATGGCTATGTTTCCTATAATAATAATATATTCTGAATTATTAAATCAATGAAAAAAATTAACCAGTTTATATAGAAGCACAAGTTGATCTGGAGGCTTGCAGTTTATTGGAAACCTGCATAAAAAAGTCAGTGTCCATTTACTTAAACATTGTCAGTTTAATGTTAGTGTAATGTTCATGCAACCAATGTTAAGATTTTTTATACTGATTCCATCCACAAAGAAATGTTGAACAGGTACCTGAATGCTATACACATTGCTATGTCTTTTTAGATGAACATCTTTTTCTTCATGATTGGAGAAGATTTAAACTGTCTATCTCATTGTTATAGATTAAGAGTGGGACTGAGCAGAGACTGGCTGATTACAAATGTAGGCAAAGACTCAATAAATTAGGGCTGTCATTTCATTTTTATATATATAAGAGTATTGAAAAAAGACAGGAATCAATTTAATAAGAATATCATTTTGGTCATCAAGCAAGAACAGCTTTTGTTTTTCTTTTTCCTGAAATTTAGTAGGGTAGAAATATACATATGGAACATTCAAACACATTATTTCAAAACTGGAAGCTAAATTGTGTGATATCTTAAGAACATAATATAAGAAGCACTTTTTACTGTTGTTTTTTAAAGAAGCACTGTTTTCTATATTACTTTATATCCTTATACCTATTTTGTGATTACTGCAGTTGTTTTCTTTAATATAAACCATAACAGAATCAACAAAAAATAAGCATCCTCTTTTATAACAATGTATGAATGATCACTGATGATCACTAGAATCAACTATTTTATTTTTGATTGCCAGTAAAATTTGCTTTACTTTTTAATAATGTAACATATATAAGAGATATCCTGACAATGCTAATATGTTTCTCTACCCAAGTACCTGATGGTACACATTCTGAAATGTAAAATCAAAAGGAAATATACAGAAAAGTGTACTTTTTTGTGTGGATTTTCATATTTCAAATTTTCGTAGAAGATATTTCCTGGAAATTTACAAAATTTAAATTCTGATTAAACCAGGAAGAAATAGGAACTCTGAACAGATCAATAACATGTAGCAGGATTGAAATGGTAATGAAAATAACTACCAAAAAATGGATGGATTCACAGCTAAATCCTATCAGAAATTCAAAGAAGAATTGGCACCTATCCTATGGAAACTATTCCAAAAAACAAAAAAAAGTGGGAATTCTCCCTAAATCATTCTATGAAGCCAGTATCACCTTAATACCAAAACCAGGAAAGGACTAACAAAAAAGAAAGAAAGAGAAAAGAAAAGAAAAGCAAACTACAGATCAATATTCCTGATGAATATAAATCTAAAAATTCTCAACAAAATACTACATATTCAAATCCAGAAGTATATTAAAAAAAATTATCCACCATGATCAAGTGAGTTTCACAACAGGAATGAAGGGATGGTTTAACTTATGCAACTCAATAAATGTAATATATCATATAAACAGAATTAAAAATCGAATGGGTGTCTCAATAGATGCACAGCAATTATTTAGTGAAATCCAGCATCTCTTTATGATTAATACCCTCATCAGCATTGGCATAGAAGGGAAATTCCTTAAGGCAATAAAAGCCATCTATGACAAAACCGCAGTCAACATTATACCGAATGAGGAAAAGTTGAAATCATTCCCTCTGAAAACTGGAATAAAAGAAGCATGTTCACTTTCACCACTTCTAGTCAACATAGTACTGGAAGTCCTAGCCAGAGTAATCAGGCTAAAGAAAGAAAGAAAGGGCATCCAAATTGGTAAAGAGGAAACCAAACTGTCACTGTTTGCTGATGACATGATTGTATACCCAGAAAGCACTAATGACTCATCCAAAAAGCTCTGGCAAATTAATTCAACAAAACTTCAGTATACAAAATTAATGTATACAAATCAGTAGGCCTGCTATACAGCAACATCAACCAAGCTGAGAATCAAATCAAGAACTCAACCCCTTTTACAATAACTGAAAAAAGTAAAATAAAATAAAATACTTCGGAATATCCTTAACTGAAAATATAAAACATCTCTATAAGGAAAACTATGAAACATTGCTGAAAATAATCATAGATGACACAAATGAAAACATATGCTCATGGATGAACAGAATCACTATTTTGAAAATGACTACATTGCCAAAGCAACCTACAAATTCAATGTAATTCTGCTCAAAATACCACTGTCATTCTTCACATAACTAGAAAAAACAATCCTAAAATTCATGTGGAACTGAAAAAGAGCCTACATATTCAAAGCAACACTAAGCAAAAAGAACAACTCTAGAGGCGTTGCATTACCCAATTTCAAACTATACTACAAGGCCATAGTCACCAGAACAGCACGGTACTGGGATAAAAATAGGCACATAGGCCAATAGATAACCAATAAATAAAGCAAAATACTTACAGCCAACTGATCTTCAACAAAGAAAACGAAAACATAAAGTGGGGAAGGACACTGCATTCAACAATTGGTTCTGAGAAAATCAGCAAGCCACATGTAGAAGAAGGAAACTGGATCCTCATCTCATATCTTATATAAAAATCAACTTAAGATGGATCAAAGATGGCTCTAAAACATGCAAACATAAAAATTCTAGGAGGTAACTTTGGTAAAACCCTTCTAGACATTGGCTTAGACAGAGACTTCATAAACAAGAACCCAGAAGTAAATGCAACAAAAACAAAGATAAATAGTTTTAATTAAACTAAAAAGCATCTGCACAGCAAAATAAACAATGAGCAGAGTAAACAGACAGCCCACAGTGTGGGGGAAAATCTTTGCAAACTATGCATTCAACAAATGACTAATGTCCAGCATCTACTTGGGGCTCGAATCAGCTAGTCAAAAAAAATAAAATAAAAGATTCCATCAAAATGTGGGCTAAGGGCATGAACGGACAATTTTCAAAAGAAGATACAGAAATGGCCAACAAACATATAGAAAGATGCTCAACATCACAAATTTTCTGAGAAATACAAATGAAAACCACATCACGATACCACTGTACTTCAAGAATGGCCACAATTTCAAAATCAAAAAGTAAACGTTGACATGGATGTGGTGAAAAAGGAACACTTTACACTATTGGTGAAAATGTAAGCTAGTACAACCACTATGGAAAACAATGTGGCGATTTCTTAAATAACTAAAAGTAGATCTACCATTTGATCCAGTAATCCTACTACTGGGTATCTACCAGAGGAAAAGAAGTCATTATATGAAAAAGACACTTGCACAAGTGCATGCTTATAGCAGCACAATTCACAATTGCAAAAATATAGAACCAGCCTAAATGCTCATTAATCAAGAAGTGGATAAAGATAATGTTATATATATATATATATATACACACACACATATGTATATACACACCATGGTATATACTCAGCCATAATAAGGAAACACATAATGGCATTTGCAGCAACCAAGATGGAGTGAGAGACCATTATTCTAACTTAAATAACTCAGGAATAGAAAAACCAAACATCATATATTCTCACTTAAAAGTGGGAGCAAAGCTATGAGGAAGCAGAAGCATAAGAATGGTACTGGACTTTGTGGATTTGGGGGACAAGGTGAGTGGGGGGTGAGAAATAAGAGACTAAACATTACGTTGGATATGGTGTACACTGCTCGGGTGATGGGCACCAAAATCTGAGACATCACCACTAAAGAACCTACCATGTAACCAAGAACCCCCTGTTCTCCAAATTCTATTGAAATATTTTTTTAAATGAAATAAAAGGAATAAAAAATCGTGATAATAGAAAAGTTAGGTGACAGAAGTGTCATAACTGTGTGATTATTACAGAGAATTTTTTTTTTTGGCAGGAGGCTTTTACTATTTATTAATTCATGAGGACTAAGATATTAGTTTTGTTTTGTTTCGGTTTTGGTTTTAAACAGGAAGAGGTAGCAGGGGGCTTCTGATTTTAACTCCAACATGTAAAATATTTGGTAGTCATCACTTTCATCTTTATAACAAGAAAAAAGCTGTAAAACTCAATGACTTTTCTTGAACTCATCTAAGGACTGAGGTTGCAGGGCAAACTGCCACTAAAACCTGAAGAGACAGGAAAATACAGAAAATTAAAGCTGAGACCTACTTAGCAAAAGAAATACAAACAAACTGTATAGAAAGTACTACACATTACAACCAAGTAAGCTCTATTCCATTAAAATCTGTCTCCACATACAAAAAGATCTCCTGGGAAAAATCTGTCTCCACATTTATTTATTATGAGTAATCTCGCATATCAATAGGCTAAAAAAGAAATTCACATGAACATATTAATTGAGGCAGAAAAAGCATTTGACAAAATCCCATTCATAATAAATACTCTCTACAAAGTAGGAAGAGAAGTTAATACTTTCAACTTTATAAGGAACATCTACTCAAATCCTACAGCTACCCTTATAATTTGAGTTAGAAACTAGAGTATTTTTCCTAAATTCAGAAAAAAATGCAAGGATATTTTGTTACATCCCTTACCCCTAATCAACATAATACTGAAAGTCCTAGAAAGTAAACACAATGAAAAGGAAATGTCATTGTTGTGCTACATTTTGCAGATGGGTGATTATCTACATCAAAAATTTCCAAAGACTCTACCAAAAAAAAAAAAAAACCCAAAACTAAAAAATTAGTAAACAAATTCACAGTATGCATAGTCAATATAGTAAAATCATGTATTTTAATATATACTGTATTGAAAAAGTGTTATTTTACCTATACCATATAGCACCCCAAAAATAAAAATCTGAGATGTAAATCCTAAAAAATGATATGAAGAGGACATAAATGCAGAAGTCTACAAGGCAAAGAAGAAAGTAATAAAAACAATTCCAAATAAAATAAGAACTACTCGATATTTAAACATTGAAGGACTCAATATTTTTAAGATGTCAATGATTTGCAATTTGATTAATAGATAGAACTCAATGTCATTCAAAATTCCAGTGACCTATTTTGTAGATATCTACAAACTGATTCTAAAATGTACAAAGGAGGATAAAAGACTTACAGAAATTTACATGATCTTGGGTTTGTTGATGAACTTTAGATATTTCAAATGCACCATCAATAAAAATTGTTATACTGAATATTATTAAATTAAAATGTTTTACACTGTAAAGACAGTTGAGAGAATGAAAAGATAATTTACAGACTAGAAGAAAATATTTTCAAACCACAGATTTTCTAGAAAACAAAATATACAAAGAACATTTAAAACCTAACAATAAGAATACAAACAACCTTAGGGCATAATACCTGAACAGATATCTCTCAAAATAAAGATGACCTGCAGATGGCAAATTAACATGTGAAAATACTTTCAACATTAGACATTATTTTAAAATTGCAAATTAAAGCAGCAATGAGATACCACTGTACACCTGTTAGAATGGCTAAAATTTAATTTAAAAGCTGACAAAATCAAATGCAAGCTAGTCTGTCTATTAAGAGGAACTCTCATTTGCTGCTAGTGAGAATGTAAAATAGTACAGCTACTTTGGAAGATCATTTGGCAGCTTCTTGCAAAACTAAACATAGTCTAACCATATCACACCTCTAGGTATTTAACAAAATAATTTGAAACTTATGTCTAGACAAAAGTCTGCACTCTGATGTTTATAACAGCTTTATTTATAAATGTCAAAAACTGGAAGCAAACAAGATGTTCTTCAATATGGATAAAGAAACTGTAGTACGTTCATACGAAAGGAATGGCCTGTATGTAGTACGTTCATACAAAAACACAAGAGTAAATCTTAAAAAGTATATGCTAAGTGGGAGAAGCAAGTCTGAAACAACCACATACTATATGAATCTATTTATTTGACATTCTGAAAATTCAAAACTACAGACACAGTAAACAGATGAGTTGTTGCTAAGGTTAGGCAATGGTAGTGATTAATAAGTCTAGGATAAGGATGCTTTAGGTTGGTGGAAGTGCTCTGTATTACTGTAATGATGGGTGGATAAAAATGTTCTTGTCACAATCCATAAAAAAGCATAGTACAAAGAGTAAAATTTAATATATGCAATTTAAAAATTATTTATGAGGTTGAGGTATCACAGAATGGAATGTGGACTTTACAAATGAACCTAATTATTTTACAAATGGATGAAGCAACCTCACTTAAATAGTGAGGAAAAAGTGCTTATCAAACTAACTTTGGAGAGGAATATAGTATGCAAGACTAAAGGAAGAATGAATTGCATGTAAAGACTGTATTCTAGTTCCTAAAATTGCTTCCTATGGAGTTATGGGCTAATAATTCTGAAAACTAAAATATTTATTTAAAGTAATTACTTAAAAAATGAATAACCAAACAGACTAAAACCACTTCTTAGCTCGTCCTTTCAGACAGTGATACTGGACACCCATCAATCTCACTCATAAAACCATTTTGAAACTACAACATAAACATAAATAGAAATCAATGTATAACAGTACATTTGTTCAAATAAAAAGTAGATGAAGTACATGTATAGGCTGAAATTCATAGAAAGCTATTGTTTAATGTAAGTTATGAGGGTGTGCAAAAAGAGTTGTTAACACAATCTTAGTACTGACATTCCAAAGTACTGCCGGCTCTGATTCAGCAAGTATAAAATTGTGCAAGAGTAAAAGTTAAGGTTGAAGACAGTGTTTACATCCAGTTTTTTTTCTTTCATTTTGTTCATTGTGTAGAATTGAGGCATTAGTGTTTACATTAAAAACTTGATCATTTTTCTTTAACAAAATTTGTTAAAGAATCTGAAGAAAACTGAGGATCTAGTGTGGATTTTGTTTTTTTAGGTAAAAATCTTTGTCATTCTGGCACATGGAAAATCCACTTCCCTACAGAAGCCTCTCAACTAAGGCATTATAAATTGAAGTCTGGGATTAAACACATCCAATCATATCATGCACAGAGCTGAGCTTCCATATTCCATCCTATGATAGTCATTATGACTATTATAAATCTCTTTCTTAAATCTCAGACTTTCAAGGAGCACATGATAGGATGGCAATGTGTCTCCTTCTTGTGATTGAATGTGCCCTTGCAACTGGTTCCAGACAATGAGTTGTGTAACATATCAAGGTTGGAGCAATTAACTGTTGCCAGAAGAGTCCCTAATGTTCTTTTTCTCTCTACCATAGTGATCAGTAAAAACCCATATAGTAACTGCTGTCCCATGATAAGTCCCAAAGTAAAGGCAATTTAAAACTTATCACAGAACCAAACCTCAGAAGGAAGTTTAGTGTGAGCAAACAATGAATCTTTATGTCAATCCACCAAAATGAAGGGGGTGTTGGTGAGTACACCATAATTTAGTTTATTCCTCCGATATATCATCCATTGAAAAAATATATCAAGAAACAATGCTACTGGTCAGAAAGCTCAGGAAACTCAGATAATTACTCATTTTTTCTTTCTTAGATATAAACAACAATGATGGTTATTAGGTATGTGTAAGTACAAACATTCAAGGAACAGAATCTCAAAATTTAATAAAGAGAAAAGCAATACAAATGAAAACCCCTAGTAAATATACTCAAACAAATTTGAGAACTACATATTTAAAATAATAAAAATGATGCCATAAAAAGGCATAAAAAATATAAAACAACTCCTGGAGATTAAAACTATGATCACCATCATCACCACCAAAGTAAAATATTGGAAACCTTAAAAGTATGTTCAGTTAGACCGGGCATTGTGGCTCATCCCTGTAATCCCAGCACTTTGGGAGGCCAAGGCAGGTTGATCACCTGAGTTCAGGAGTTTGAGACCAACCTGGACAACCTGGTGAAACCCCGTCTCTAAGAAAAGTACAAAAAAATTAGCAGGGCAAGGTGGCAGGTGCCTGTAATCCCAGCTACTTGGGAGGCTGAGGCAGGAGAATTGCTTCAACCTGGGAGGTGGAGGTTGCACTCCAGCTGGGTAACAATAGCGAAATTCAGCCTAAAAAAATGAGAAAAGAAAAGAAAGTATTTTCAGATAGTCTTACAGATGGTAATAACTTGAAACAGAAATTTAAAATATGAGAGAAGGGTTAAAAGACAAAGTTTCAATCTGCATTTCATCGTTTATAATAATCTAGAGTAGTATCATAAGGGACCTATTTTTATATTACAATTGTATTTCAAATCTAAGTGTTTTACTCTCTTCAACTTTAATAACGCTTATCTTTTCAATGCTATTTTTGACATTGGGAGCTTTTTTGATTTTGTTTAAATTTTATGTTAGTGTTGTACATCCACCTTGTTTAAAAAACATGCTCCCCCCTTTTAAAAAAAAAAAAAACACAGGCAAAAATGTTTTCCATGGTATTAAACATAAGGATCTCAAAGACTTTTTTTTTTTTTATCACTGGCTAGAAATGATGACAAAATTTTTAAAAATACAGTAAAAAGGGGGAAGAAAATAGAAATTTTGTTCTCTTTAAATTATTAAATTACAATTACATAAAATTTATTGACCGTGAAATTTAACAAATACATAGAATGGTTAAAGTCAAAGCTAAGGCTGTTTTATAGGAAGGAGCCTATATACTTCAGCAATGGATGCCAAACCATGACATGTTTATTACCTTCATTCAAATAAAATATTTTATGCTTTAATGAATATTTGTAACAAAATGTGTTTTCTACATGTGAATGATCCCTGAGGATTGCTGTACTGTAAGTATTTTAATACTGAAAGACATATTTACCTGCCATTTGTAACTATGCTATCTTTCTATCCTCCTGACTCTTTAGTAGTAACCTTGGCAGGTACTAGAAAGCTCATTGAGACTTCCTGTGGTTTATGACCCAAGTTGACAACTGTGACTTCTTCTTTGTGGCTTTCTGATGGTTATGCCATATAAGAGTCTCCTTATATCATTTGAGAAGCTGCTGACACAAAGTGCTGGTTTGATGGATGACCTGAGCTGCCGTTATTCTCATCAGAGGTAAGCAGCAAGTTTTACAGAAAATTATTGGAGGAAGATACAGCGAGGGAGAGAAAGAGAAAGTAATGTGCATTACACATTGACTGACAACATGATTTGCTTACAGTTTCAAGATGGCTTAGCTGAGAACAGCAGTGAGAAAAAAAAGGACTCATCAATATTTAAATAGCTGATCATATAACTACTTGACAGGCCATTTGTAAGTGCAAATTATAGAGTAGGACTGTAAGCTATAGGGACCAGTCTGCCCTCGCTTACACTTTTCATATTTCAGGTTTGCATAAGCACAAAATAAAGTAAAATCATGCACCTGTTTCATTTCTTTATGCTAGAGATTCTCAAAGTGTTGTTCCCAGAAGCAATATTAGTAGTGAGAACTTTAAAAGTAAAAATTCTCAGACCCTACTACAAACCTACTGAATCAAAAACTCCACGGTAGATTCAGCAATCTGTGCTTTGACAGTCTCTCCAGGTGATTCTGATGCAAGGTCAAGTTTGAGAATCACTTAATGCTATAATAATTATTTGCTGTTTTGAAATTCCCGAATAGCCATGGTCACAGATGTTTAATTTTTAAAAAAAGATTTATGTAATATAACTAATTAATAAGGAGAGAAAATAACAATGGCAGATTAAATTAATCCAATGCTATTTTATACACACACACATGAACACACACAAATTTAAAGATGCAATATATGATCCTGCTGGAAACGGTTTTAACAAAAATAGAAATATGATCATAGAACTAAAAATTGGAAAATGAAAAGCACAAACCATATTTAGAGTAAATTAACTCTGCATAAGGAAGATGATCATTCATCCATTAAAATGTCTTACATATATTTACCTAATTTGCAATTTAGTATTTCTGGTAATAGCTAGTTCACTACTTTGTAAGGCAGAGACAATGTCCTGCAGCAGAGGGTGTAAAAAAGCCAGCAACATTTTAAAATACAGGCAGGGATTAAAGGTATCTGAGAACTATGGGAGGTATGAGAACCAAATAAAAATTTTAGAGAAGCAGAAACATTCTTAGCCAAACAGAGAATTGCCAACAATTTTTTTTTCCTTAGGATATTCGCTGATTCTGGTCAGAGAATTCTGGGCTTCTGTTAGGGAAAATAAACAGGAGTAGAGCTTTGGATGTTTCATCTAAGACAGAAAAACTAGAAAATGCAAGTGCTGAAATGTATGGTCAGTTTTGTCACGATATAATGTTAAGGTCTGAGCAATGCATAAGATTAGGGAACTAGACAAGAAGCTTCTAAATGGCAAGAAAAAATCTGCAGTATTTCAGTGTCCAGTAAACAAATCCTAATGGGAATGAGGAACAGAAGGTGAGAGCAGAACAGGAAGGCAGCTTTCCTCAACCACAGTACTGGCTTTCTCTCCAGACTTGCCAGATTGGGAACCTAAGTCCCCTACTTTCTAAGTTTATGTGTTACTGAGTTTTCTTAAGGAAAACAGAAAACAACCCAGGAAAATTATGCAGGAAAGGATTTCATGTAGTGAATTAGAGGCTTACCAATTGATGAAAGGCCTGGAGGAGTGAAACTTAGAGACACACCTGCTAGTGCTCAGGAAATCAGAAGGTAGGGGAATTGCTGGAATCTGCCGCCGATGATCCCAGCTGCCTATAGCACAAAGGTAATTCGCAAGATGAAAATCTTACTTTTACCAAGTGCCAAAGCCCGTTTCCCAGGCTACTGCTGCTGGAACTATAATAGTTTCTTCTTATCTGGTACATTTCACATTACGCATATTCTTCTTGTTGGTAAGTTCCGAACTGTAAATTTTAGCAAAAAAACCTTGAATATTTAGTTGCTAGTCTTTCAGCTCCTATGATACTGGGGAGGGCCTGGAAGGGAATGAGAATTGTGTTGAATGTTTAAGAGACTTTCTGTTACTGTGCACCGCGGAGTGATTTTTATTCTTATCTATTCTTCTAAATCACAGGAATGTAGCAGCATACTTCTGGCTAGAAAGGTGTAAATATTCATTTTGTAAATGAAGACACATTCACCTTTTCCTAAGAAAGGCACAGCCTCCCTTATCAATGTATTGTGTTGGTATCCCTAAAATGTGTTTTATTTTTGGACAACATATTTTTTCCGTTAGTTCAACCATAATCTCACTTTGACATTGGTAATCAAATGATTAAATATATGAAAATAATGTATGTGTCTGTGTATGTGTGTACATATACACATACCACTAGTATCCTGTCCTCTTATATAATAGTAGAGAGAGAGAAAGGGGGAAAATTGTTAATGAACACAGGTATTTGCATAACAAAACAAAGAGAGCTATGCATATTTGCTAATTGTTCACAAGGTCTTTATACTTTTGCTACTTATAAATTCTGCTACAAATTCCATATTCCCTTAATCCTCAACCAGCAAAAGACCTGGGTGTGATTCTTTAACCTAGCAGGGAAATCCAATGTTATTCTCGAATAGCCCTGTTTGTATTTGTTTATTTTGGTTTCCCATGAACTTTTACCATTTGACAAATGCATCGTTTTTTGAGAATGGATGCATGGCAAGTGAATTTTTGGAACTTCTTCATGGTTTCATTCCTTGACAGCACCGTTATGGCTTATCTACCTAGCTATGGAATGTGAAAGTGAGTCCATCGAGCAGGTGAGGCTTGTGAAGTGTGGAGCTGTCAATGGTCTCTTATAATGAAATCCAAATACCTCACCATCAAAAAGATCCAGCTGCTGTAGAATGAGAATGAACCAGTTACCCACTGGGACCTGGAAAGTACCATCCTTAGAACTCCATTTACCATCCTGTCCTGTCCTCAGAGCACTTAGTTAAGGACTGAAAGTCTAAAAAAAAATCAATTATTTGGAAATTAGTATATCTGAAAATGTTGTTGATATGTGTGGTTGTTGGAGAACCTGAAAAGATTACAACAGTTCCATTTTTGGTCCTATTTTGAAGCAACTGGAAAGTTTCTCCCTTGTTTTTAGTGATGGTGACATCAAACACTCAGTCCTCCTATCTGTTTACTGCTTAATTTTGGAGACTAAAAATTGTAGAGACACTTAAACAAGGCTTAACTGGACTTTCAAAGTATTTAGTGCTTGTATGTTAAACATAGATTCTCTAAGACAAGTTTCTAATTCTACTCTAATCATCAGGAGAGAGCTATTTATACACCTCTTTTTCATCTGGACTTCTTCAGGTTGCAAAGCTTTACTTACATCCTATCTTGTATCACAAGTTGCTGCTTGAATAAATAGTTGCTGATTAATTGCAGTTAGTAATGGATGAAAAGGAAATCAAGTTAATCTTGATATTATCCTAAAACTACTTTGTATTGTAACTTATTTAAATTTTTACATATTTTGAATATTCATTGAAAATAAAATAACATCCAAGTAATGGGCTACATAAAAAAATGTTTCGAATAAGTTGCTGTAGAAAACCATACATATGGTGATTTTTTAAAAACCCTAATTATTTTATATTCAAAATATGCTTTATCTGGATACAGTGGGATTTTGAAAGTATGTAAATCTTTATAGTAATAACTAACTAAACTTTCTCAATTCAAGACAGAGTTAAGCTCTAAAACTTTTTTCTATGCTGGATTTCAAAGTAAGTTATTATGATTTATGTAGATATACATAGACATATTAATTTTGTTTTACCCTATCACAATCATTTATTCTAGAATAAAGTATTTTTCTAAAATTCAAGAAATTTCAATCTTAGCATAAATGAAAACATTACAGTTACATATATTGGTTCAGTGAATAAAGTAATGGTAGAAAACTAATTTATGAATTGCTAAAGTTCAAATCAAGTATGATTGCGTGATTACTGTATTTCCATTTAAATGTTAATGTACATTGTCACAAGTAAAAGTGCTTGGGATTAAAAAGTGATCTACACTCTGGTTATGGACAACATTTGCAACTATGTATTTTATTGTTATGAATACCATATTATCTTCTCAGTGACTGAGAAGAGAATCTCTTTATAAAATGAGACTAAAGGGAATAATTTTGCTGAAGTTTTAATTTTTTATTTCTTTTTTCCATAAAATTATTGCTTGATGAAAAACATTTCTCATCTTCTGTGTGGACTGCAGGTTTGTTTCTTAACGGAAACAAAGCATCAACACTGCTTAGTAAAAGAGGCATAAAGTGATGAGGATGAAAGTGGGTTAACATAAAACTGGAAAAAGAATAGTGCCTTGCTGATTTAGAAAAAAGCTTGGGGCAAAAAAAAACTGCAATTAACTGTTTCTACTAAAAAGCCATGTTCTATGTATACACCATTATCCTTTCCTTGAAACTCTGCCTCATAATCTAAATATTTTTCCAAATCAAAGTATGCCTATCAGGGTTGTATTTCTTTCTATTCTTTTTTTTCTTTTTTCCATTAACCACTAGACCAATAGGGATTTTTTTTTTTTTTTTTTTTTTTTTTGATTGTACTTTATGTTCTGGGGTACATGTGCAGATCATGCAGTATTATTGCATAGGTACACACATGGCAATATGGTTTGCTGCCTCCATCCCCCTGTCACCTACATGTGGCATTTCTCCCAATGTTATCCCTCCCCAACTTCCCACCCCTACTGTCCCTCCCCTAGTATCTCCAACAGACTCCAATGTGTGATGCTCCCCTCACTGTGTCCATGTGTTCTTATTGTTCAACAACCACCTGTGAGTGAGAACATGCAGTGTTTGATTTTATGTTCTTGTGTCAGTTTCCTGAAAATGCCGGTTTCTAGATTCATGCATCTCCCTACAAAGGACACAAACTCATCATTTTTTATGGCTGCATAGTATTCCATGGTGTATATGTACCACATTTTCCTTGTCCAGACTATCATTCATGGGCATTTGGGTTGGTTCCAGGTCCTTGCTATCATAACAGTACCACTATGAACATACGGGTGCATGTGTCTTTATGATAGAATGATTTATAATCCTTTGGGTATATACCCAGTAATGAGATTGCTGGGTCAAATGAAATTTCTATTTCTAGGTCCTTGAGGAATTGCCACTGTCTTCGACAATGGTTGAACTAGTTCACACTCCCACTAACAGTGTAAAAGTGTTCCTATTTCTCCACATCCTCTCCAGCATCTGTTGTCTCCAGATTTTTTAATGATCACCATTCTAACTGGCGTGAAGTGGGATCTCAACGTGGTTTTGATTTGCATTTCTCTAATAATCAGTGACGATGAGCATTTTTTCATGTGTTTGTTGGCCTCATATATGTCTTCTTTTGAAAAGTGTCTGTTCATATCCTTCACCCACTTTTGGATGGGTTTGTTTGATTTTTTCTTGTAAATCTGTTTAAGTTCTTTGCAGGTTCTGGATATTAGCCCTTTGTCAGATGGGTAGATTGCAAAAATTTTTTCCCATTCTTTTGGCTGCACGTTCACTCTAATGATTGTTTCTTTTGCTGTACAGAAGCTCTGGAGTTTAATTAGGTCCCATTTGTCTAATTTGGTTTTTGTTGCCAGTGCTTTTGGTGTTTCAGCCATGAAGTTCTTGCCTATGCCTATGTCCTGAATGATTTTGCCTAGGCTTTCTTCTAGGATTTTTATGATGTTAGGTCTTATATTTAAGTCTTTAATCCATCTGGAGTTAATTTTAGTGTAAGGTGTCAGGAAGGTTTCCAGTTTCTGCTTTCTGCACACTGCTAGCCAGGTTTCCCAACACCATTTATTAAATAGGGAATCCTTTCTCCATTGCTTGTTTTTATCAGGTTTGTTGAAGATCAGATGGCTGTAGATGTGTGGCATTGCCTCAAGGGCCTCTGTTCTGTTCCATTGGTCTATATTTCTGTTTTGGTACCAGTACCATGCTGTTGTGATTACTGTAGCCTTGTAGTATAGTCTGAAATCAGGAAGCATGAGGTCTCCAGCTTTGTTCTTTTTGCTTAGGATTGACTTGGCTGTGTGGGCTCTCTTTTGGTTCCATATGAAGTTTAAGATGGTTTATTCCAGTTCTGTGAAGAAGGTCATTGGTAGCTTGATGGGGATAGCATTGAATCTGTAAATAACTTTGGGCAGTGTGGCCATTTTCATGATATTGATCCTTCCTAACCTTGAGTATGGAATGTTACTCCAAGTGTTTGTGTCCTCTTATTTTGTTGAGCAGTGGTTTACAGTTCTCCTTGAAGAGGTCCTTTACATCCTTTGTTAGTTGTATTCCTGGGTATTTTATTCCCTTTCTAGCAATAGTGAATGGGAGTTTGCTCATGATTTGGCTCTGTTAGTCTGTTATTGGTGCATAGAAATGTTTGTGATTTCTGCACATTGATTTTGTATCCTGAGACTTTGCTCAAGTTGCTTATCAGTTTCAGGAGATTTTGGACTGAGATGATAGGGTCTTCTAAATATACAATCATGTTGTCTGCAAATAGAGATAGTTTGACTTCCTCCCTTCCTAACTGAATATGCTTTACTTTTTTTCTTGCCTGATTGCTCTGGCTAGAACTTCCAATACTATATTGAATAGGAATGGTGAGAGAGGACATGTTTGTCTATTGCCGGATTTCAAAGGGAATGCTTCCAGTTTTTGCTCATTCAGTATGATATTGGCTATGGTTTTGTCGTAAATAGCTTTTACTGTTTTGAGATATGTTCCTTTGATACCTACTTTATTGAGAGTTGTTAGCATAAAGTTGTTGAATTTTTTCAAAGGCCTTCTCTGCATCTATTGAGATAATCATGTGGTTTTTGTCTTTGGTTCTATTTATATGGTGGATTATGTTTATAGACTTTCGTATGTTGAACCAGCCTTGCATCCCTGGAATGAAGCCTACTTGATTGTGATCGATAAGTTTTTGGATGTGCTGTTGCAGTCTGTTTGCCAGTATTTTATTGAAGATTTTTGCATCTATGTTCGTCATGGATATTGGCCTAAAGTTTTATTTTTTTGTTGAGTCTCTGCCTGGTTTTGGTATCAGGATGATGTTGTTCTCATAAAATGATTTGGGAAGGGTTTCCTCTTTTTGTATTGTTTGGAATAGTTTCAGAAGGAATGGTACCAACTCCTCTTTGTATGTCTGGTAGAATTCAGCTGTGAACCTGTCTGGATCTGGCCTTTTTTTGGTTGGTAGGCTATTAATTGCTGCCTCAACTTCAGCCCTTGTTATCAGTCTATTCAAGGTTTCAACTTCTTCCTGGTTTAGGTGTGGGAGGGTACAAGTGTCCAGGAATTTATCCATTTCTTCCAGGTTTACTAGTTTATGTGCATAGAGTCATTTGTAGTAATCTCTGATTGTAGTCTGTATTTCTGTGGAATCAGTGGTGATATCCCTTTTATCGTTTTTTATTGCATCTATTTGATTCTTCTCCCTTTTCTTTTTTATTAGTCTGGCTTGCAGTCTGTCTCTTTTGTTGGTCTTTTAAAAAAACCACCCCCTGGATTTTTTGATTTCTTGAAGGGTTTTTTTTTTTTTTTTCTTGTCTCCTGCTAGCTTTTGAGTTTTTTTGATCTTGCTCCTCTAGCTCTTTCAATTTTGATAATAGGATGTCAATTTTAGATCTTTCCTCGCTTTTCCTGTGGGCATTTATTGCTATAAATTTGTCTCTACACACTGCTTTAAATGTGTCCCAGAGATTCCAGTATGTTGTATCTTTGTTCTCTTGGTTTCAAAGAACATCTTTATTTCTGCCTTCATTTCTTTGTTTATCCAGTTGACATTTAGGAGCCAGTTGTTCAGTTTCCATGAAGCTGTGCAGTTCTGAGTTAGTTTCATAATTCTGAGTTCTAATTTGATTGCCCTGTGGTCTGAGAGACTATTTGTTATGATTTCTATTCTTTTGCATTTGATGAGGAGTGCTTGACTTTCAATTATGTGCTCAATTTTAGAGTAGGTACAATGTGGTGCTGAGAAGAATGTATATTCTGTGGATTTAGGGTGGAGAGTTCTGTAAGTGTCTATTAGGTCTGCTTGGTCCATATCTGACTTCAAATCCTGGATGTCCTTGTTAATTTTCTGTCTTGTCGATGTGTCTAATATTGAAAGTGGAGTGTTAAAGTCTCTGACTATTATTGAGTGGGAGTCTAAATCTCTTTGTAGGTCATTAAGAACTTGCTTTATGTACCTGGGTGCTCCTGTATTGGGTGAGTATATATTTAGGATTAATAGCTATTCTTGATGCATTGATCCTTTTACCATTATGTAATGCCTTTCTTTGTCTCTTTTGATATTTGTTGGTTTAAAGTCTATTTTATCAGAGACTAGGATTGCAACTCTTGCTTTTTTTTT
>NW_016107499.1:43032-57799 GCF_001604975.1 Cebus imitator | reverse complement strand
TTGCTCTCCATTTGCTTGATAAATCTTCCTCCATCCCTTTATTTTTAGCCTATGTGTGTCCTTGCACTTGAGATGGGTTTCCTGAATACAGCACACCGATGGGTCTTGAATTTTTATCCAATTTGCCAGTCTGTGTCTTTTGACTGGGGCATTTAGCCCGTTTACATTTAAGGTTAATATTTTTATGTGTGAATTTGATCTTGCCATTTTGATGCTAGCTGGATGTTTGCCCATTCGTTGATGCATTTTTTTCATTGTGTTGATGGTTTTTACCATTTGATACATTTTTGGAGTGGCTTGTACTGGTTTTTCCTTTCCTTGTTTAGTGCTTCTTTCAGGAGCTCTGGTAAGGCAAGCCTGGTGGTGACAAAATCTCTCAGCAATTGCTTGTCCATAAAGGATTTTCTTTCTCCTTCGCTTGTGTAGCTTATTTTGGCTGGATATGAAGTTCTACATTAAAAGTTCTTTTCTTTGAGGATGTTTAATAATGGCCCCACTCTCTTGTGGCTTGTAGGGTTTCTGTGGAAAGATCTGCTGTGAGTCTGATGGCCTTCCCTTTGGTGTTAACCTGACCTTTCTCTCTGGTGGCCCTTAGCATTTTTTCCTTCATTTCAAACCTGGTGAATCTGACAATTATATTCCTTGGGGTTGCTCTTCTTGAGGAGTATCTTTGTGGTGTTCTCTGTAATTCCTGGACTTGAATGTTGGCCTGGCTTGCTAGGTTAAGGAAGTTCTCCTGGATAATGTCCTGAAGAGTGTTTTCCAGCTTGGATTCATTCTGTCACATTCAGGTACACCTATCAAATGTAGATTAGGTCTTTTCACATAATCCCATATTTCTTGGAGGCTTTGTTCATTTCTTCTCACTCTTTTTTCTCTATTCTTGCCTTCTCATTTTACTTCATTGAGTTGATCTTCATTCTCTGATATCCTTTCTTCTGTATGGTTGATTTGGCTATTGAAACTTGTATATGATTTGCAAAGTTCTTGTGCTGTGATTTTTCAGCTCCATCAAGCCGTTTATATTCTTCTCTAAGCTGTTTATTCTAGTTAGCATCTCATGTAACCTTTTTTTCTAGTTTCTTAGTTTCTTTGCATAGGGTTAGCACATGTTGTTTTAGCTCTGAGAAGTTTGTTATTACCCACCTTCTGAAGCCTGTTTCTGTCAATTCATCAGATTCATTCTCTATCCATCTTTGATCCTTAGCCAATGACGAGCGATCCTTTGAAGGAGGAGAGGCTTTCTGGTTTTTGGTGTTTTCATCCTTTTTGTACTGGTTTCTTCTCATCTTCTTGGCTTTATCTACCTGTGGTTTTGTTCGGTTGAGGTCTCTGAGTGGACGTCCTTTTTGTTGATGATGAAGTTATTTCTTTCTGTTTCTTAGTTTTCCTTCTAACAGGCCCCTCTGCTGCAGGACGGCTGGAGAGCTACTAAAGACCCTGCTTGCCTTGGGATCACCTGCAGGGGCTGCAGAACAGTAATGGTTGCTGTCAGTTTCTTCTGTTATCTTCTTCCCAGAAGGGTACCTGCCAGATGTCAGCCTGAGCTCTCCTTTATGAGGTGTCTCTTTGGGTATACGGGTGTCAGGGAGCTGCTTGAGGAGATAGTCTGTCCCTTATAAGAGCTCAAGTGCTGTGCTGGAAGCTCTGTTATTCCTTGAAGAGCTGCTGGGCAGGTACTTTTAAGTCTACTGCAGCAGAACTCATAACTGCCTCTTTTCCCAGGTGCTCTGTCCTAGGAAGGTCAGCTTTATTTATAAGTTCCTGCCATGCTGCTGCCTTTTTTCAGAGATGCCCTGTCCCACATAGAGTAGTCTAGTTACAGTCTGCCAGCAGAGGCATTGCTGAGCTGCTGCAGGTTCTGCACAGCTGCTATGTGAACTGCCTGGTTACTGGCAGACTGCCTAGGTAGTGGAGGTAGCCCTTCCCCCCACTGAGTTGGACCATCTTGGGTTCAGTTGCACTTGCTGGGAAACACTCAGTCCAGAGCGTTTCAGATTGCTTGTTTTGTGGGAGTGGTGCCTGCCCAACAAAATCTCCTGGCTCCCTGTCTCTGCACCCTCCCTTTCAGTTGAATGGGTGGCTCTGTCTCCCAGGCGTTCCAGGACCCATTTGAAATGGCCACACTTATTCGCCAGTTTCTGTGTGCCAACCCGGCACCAGCTGAAACTTCTGTGCTGAAAAGTCATGGTGCTTTTCTGCCCGGGAATCGCCTGGTCTGTGGACAGTGAAAATTTGTTTGGAAATGTGGTGGGCACTCACCCTCTGCATTATTCTTGCTGGGAATTACACTCTGGAGCTGTTCCTATTTGGCCATCTTGGATCCCAACCGATAGAACATATTTTTATACATTAACTCATACTTGGCTTTATGTGTTATAATTTTTTCAAGTATTGTGAAATTACCTATTGTTCTATAACTTAGAAGTAAGTCAATTTAGGATTTATTATATCAACTAAATTATAGGGAATGTAAGTTACAATACCAATATAATTCTAAAGCAAAATAACATCACTTCCAGCATATTTTTAAAGAAATATGGAATTCCTCACATAATGTAATGGTTGATGGCTGTCTGCAGAATATGAGGCTCTCTGTGGTACTGAAATATTCCATTTTCTTTCAGGCACTTGCTATAAATGTGCATGACAACTGCTTTCATGCAGGTAAACAATGGAATAACATTTTAATCCTCACTGTAAAAGAAGGATTGGTCACAGAGAAAAGTGAGTTCAATTATTTTCTTAAAAATAAAAGGTGAAGGAAATTGTACTACTTATATAGTGGTCATTGCTTACATAGTGACATTTTATTCAACATACATTATTCTTAATAAAAATAAAATAATTGACAAGTTATTATGCTCCACATATCCTTGGAGCCCTCTCAATTCTAAAAGGATGAATGTTGTTATTGATTTTTTTGGTAGAGAGTAATGGCATATGCTTTAGTACTTAGTCATTATAGATGACAATAGAATATGAGGAATGACAACTAGATGCCTTATTTTCAATATATTTTTCTCTTTTAAATGAAAGTCTTTTAGAATCACCACTGTATAATACAGAGCCTGGGAAAATGGAAATAATAAATTCAAAAATAACCAACATGCATCTAAGTCAAAAATATATCTCTACTGATAATTTCAAACACATGTAAAATGAAAAATGCAGTACTGATAAATAACACTATGTTTCTGAAGAAATGACATTCATATAGTAGCATTAGGTTTTTGTAGAACTTCCTTTTTTTCCTTTTTTTTTTTTTTTTTTTTTGCCACACAGTTATTTTTTCTCTCTTTCCTTCTATTTGAGATTAGCTAATATTAAGATAGAATGTTTACAGATGATGTCATAGTTCTCTGTTAAGTTTGTTTAAAACCCACAACGTTGAATACTCTAATATTAAGCAGCCTGCAATTTGAACTTTAAACAATTAAACTAAAATTGAGTTTCTCAAATTTAAACTTTTTAAAATCTCATATTATGCAGTATCCTAATTCTTTATTTGAATATATTAAATGACTTGCTTTTATATAAAATTAGCTTTGGATGCAGTTAAGGAACACTAAATATTTCCATGCTATGAATAAATAATGACTGAAAATTTAAAATGCATATTAGGTAAAGTAAAAAGTTTACCTTCTGTCTTTCTCTGAACTGCATATTGTCAAACCCACCTTGTATTGAAATACTCAGAGTAACTTCTTTCATCACTAATGTTCCATATTAATTATTTTTATTTTTATTATGTCAGATTCAGTGATGTTCACAAAATTTTGGAGATAACCTTTCCCTTGGTATTATCAGGTTTTCTTGTTATTACTTAAACATTTTATCACACAACTAAGACTGTATGCTCTTTGACATCAGACTCAGTTCTAATTACTATTTATATTTCCTAGAGTGTGTACCTTATTCTAGTACATAAATGCTGATAGGAGAAATACATTTTTAAAAAAAAATAGATAGGTAGAATGAAAGGAAACTGATTGTTACTAAAATATTTTAGGCCAGAAATTTCATGAAAAGAAAGCATATAGGTTTCTCCTTGAGTGAGTTAAACTGTTGATAATAGTGAGCTAGAGAGAAGAAACTCTAATATGGCCCCCGTGACAGAGGTCAGTATCAGTAGACTAAGAATGAGGACAAGGAGTAGACTTCATTCATTATTTTCCCTGTCAATAACTAAATAATTAATTATTCTTCAGTGTTTGTCATAATACACTAAGGATAAGTTATACACTTATATAAGTTGCTCCTTTCCTATGTATTTAGCAGAAGGAATGACACCATAACTTAAACTTATTTTAATCATGTAATTTTTTAAGAAAAATATTTATTCAGTGTTATCATGTATTATCCACAGAAAAGTTAAAGAAAAATAATAGAGGATGTATATAGTATGTTCACAGCAGTAGGGAATGAAAAGTATAAGAGCTATGAAAAATGTAAATGCTATTTTCTATTATTTGAATTTAAACTACTAATAGTATAAAAATAGAGTCAACAGAAAAGGTAGTTTTAATAGATACATAATTATAATGGGACTTTTAAATCTATCCCCTCAAACATTTATTCTTTGTGTTATAAACAATTCAATTATATTCTTTTAGTTATTTAAAATGTACAATTAAATTGTTATTGACTATAGTCTATCTGTTGTGCTATCAAATACTAGATCTTATTCATACTTTCAATTCTTTTTTTTTTGTTGTTAACTTGTCAACCATCCCTACCTCCTCCCTTCCCTCCCACTCCCCTTCCCCGCCTCTCATAAGCATCCTTCCATTCTCTATCTCCATGAGTTCAATTGTGTTGATATTTAGGTACCAAAAGTAAGTGGGAACACATGATGATAAGCCAGGTATAAGGGCATTTTTATAGATTTAATTGAATATACTTTCTAAAACATCCCCATTTTCATTATTAATTTAGAAATGAGTACAATCACACTCATAAAAGAGTGTATTTCAGATGATGAGGAATAAAGATAATGTTCTGCAAACATATTATTATATTTTTCTTTCCTCACATATAATTGTGACAACTGTATTAAGTGATAGATTGTGTTGATTTGATTGAATTATTCCATTTTGGATTATACATATCTATATTTGTAGATAATAAACAGTTGAATATGTATTTTTATATATTTTTTATATATCGTTCACTTTGTGTGCTTCCATTTCTACCAAGTAGCTTTCTGTGTTTGTGAGATAATTATATTATTCGGTGTTATAATAATTATTGCTATAAGAATTAATAGTATCAATGCTAGGAAAAAATGGATTAAATAAAAATCAAACAAATACATATAAGATAATCTATTCGTAAATTTAAAATACTGGTTAAACAGTTTCCCAGAGGAGTTAAATTTTCAGGATCATTAATTTACTATAAATTTTTTGTAGTTCAGTTATCTAATAACAGTTAACCAAGTCAGTTTTAATATTTTACCACAAATAATCAGAAAATCTGTTAAAAATTTTGCTAACTACTACAATTTCAAAATTAATATGAGCTAAAACAATGTTTTTTGTGGAAAATGTACTTGTTACTTTCAGCTCTCAGAGAGCCTAGTTTGAGCCTGTCTAGAGACAATGATGGGGAATTAACAGAATACCATCCAAATTAGCAGGGCAGAATCTAGTGGGAGTAAGAAGTTGCAGAGAGAAAGTAATTAAAAAGGTTGGTTTTCAAGAATGATGACGAAAAAAGAGTCCTCGAGTATGCATATATTTGATGCTTTTATTAAAATGTTAAGTATTCATTTCAAAAGCTACGTCTGTGAGTGGTATTGTACTGACAAATAAGTCATGCCTTTCAATAATGAAGAGATTACTTTATCCAATATGAAAAGAAGTCATGATAAAATAGCATTAAACAAATGTTTCAAGTTCATAGGCATGAGATTCATGCTGAAATCTCATCACTATCTTATAGTAGTTTTCAATACACGTCAAGTCTTCATAGTTATATTTTGCAGTTAAATTTGTTCTTGATTTAACTATTGTAGATACTAATGCCAAAACTGCAGAAAGCACCCATTTCAAAGAAAAAGTTCAAATGATAGATTAAGTTTACTAGATGCCCAATGCTCAGTACTTTTCATGCCAGTAACACCTTTGGAGGCTTTTCAAAGATTTAGAATTGAATGAATGTAGAAGGGAACCACATTTCTTCTTCAGCAGCAGTCAGTGTATGCAATTTACATTGCTGGAAAACTGTGGTTTAGTAATCTGAATATAGTCAGGAATATTTGTTCTGATGCTTGAGAAATTAACCTTATTTCAAAAATGCTACAATTAATTGACAAAGTAATAACATCTTTTATCTGGAAAAGCAAACTTCTATTCCTCCCAAGCAATTATCTACTTTATATACCTGCAATTACTGTTTACAAAACTTCCCTTTACACTGCTTTTTAAAATTATTTGATAAGATAATCTATATTCATGGTGAGAACGGTAGAAAAAGTGCAGAAAAATGAATAATTAATACAGGAAAACCAACTCTTACCAAATAATTGATTTATAAATTAATAAATATCACTTAATGAAGATAATTTCTCAGCCATTCCTGGAGTTTATTAGATATGTGCTACCAGATAAAAAAATTATAGTTTTTGTCTATATAACTTAGCCCATAAAATAGTTTTTTGACATTAAAATGTGATTATAAACCTTCAATTTTCAGTTCCAATATGTAAAAATATTGGATGTTGTCTTTCTCATTATTACCAAAAAAAAAAAAAAAAAAACTTGAACAAATGGACAGGAAATGATTTATTAGATCCATCAGAGAATTTAGATCAGCTGACAAACGACCACCTGGACTCTGAAGAGAGAGGGAAATACAGTAAATAACAGCCTATATCAACTTACCTGGAGCAGAAAACTCTAGTGCCATAAAATAGTAGGATAATTTACAGTAGGTCATTTTGATAAATACCTAGAGGTAGAGTATGGATTAGCTTGTGAATTAAAAACTCCTGGGACCCTTGTCCAAATTTTTGTCAGTTGTATCTACAGGAATTCCATCAGGTTATCATGCTGAAGATCTGAGTAACACGTTCAACATTTGGGGAATGGGAAGCAGAAAAATAGCCATTTTGGAATAACTACAGACCATTTTCCACAACAAATGTCTACATTACAAATTATTTTACTAGAGCCTTTTTTGGGAAAGAAAGGACAATTATCCAACTTTAGCCCCTTCTAGGTTTTTTTAAATGCTGATAAACATTAATGAAAGTCACAGGCCGGGCATGGTTGCTCATGCCTGTAATCCCAGCACTTTGGGAGGCCAAAGCGGGCAGATCATGAGGTCAGGAGTTCAAGACAAGCCTAGCAAACATAGTGAAACACTGTCTCTACTAAAAATATAAAAATTAGCCGAGTGCGGTGGTACCCACCTGTAGTCCCAGCTATTCGGGAGGCTGAGGCAGGAGAATCTCTTGAACCCAGGAGGTGGAGGTTCCAGTGAGCTGAGACCATGCCATTGCACTCCAGCCTGGATGAAAGAGTGAGATTCCATCTCAAAAATAAATAAATAAATAAATAAAGTCACAGTTGCTACAAAACAACAAGTAGTGAATGAATTCATAAGAAAATTACATTGAAATTATTTACAATCAAAGAATTACAATCACAGGATTATAGACTATTTTCCCTCTCACACACTCCATCACTATCCGTTTCAGCAGAGCTCCAATATATAATAATGATGAATTACAATTGACAGTGTTGCAACACAGAAGATCATCTTAAAAACAACTCAGAGACAGTGGCTGGGGAGGGTACAAGGACATTAGGAAAAGCTGAAGCCCCTAACACCTGCAGCCACAGGAAAGAATCAGCAGAATGCCCAAAACAATCTAATTTGGCACACCCTATTCAAACTATAGCACATATAAGGAAAGATTCATAAAAGAAGTCAGAGTAAAAAATGTCTTAGCTACAGAAAAACAAGGATAAGAATTAAAGAAGTAAAGAAGAAGTAAAGATATCCTCAGACAAGCAAAGTCTGGGAGAATTTTTTGCCAGTAGACTTGGCTTGCAGGAAATATCAAAAAAATTTCTTCAGTGTGAATAAAAATTATATAGATCAAAAACTCAGATCTACATAAGGAAAGTTTCAGAAAAGGAATAAAATGAAGAGAAAATGACATTAGTGAATGTAATAAAGAATTATTTGTTCCAACTAATAATAGTAACAATATTTGGGTATTTATAACCACACAGAAAAGTGAATTGAATGGCAACATTATGAAAAGAATAAGGAAGGAGTCAGAAATTTTATTGTAAAAAATACTTGCCCTATCCCTAAAACTGTATATTTTTATTTGAAAGTAGACTTAGGTTGGTTATTCGTATATATTGAAAACATCTGGATAACCACTTTCATTCAGCTAGAAGTGCATAATTTCAAAAATATCAAATGTTGCTGAGATGCTGAACAAGAACATTTATCCCTCATTGATAGAAATGTAAAATAGTAAGTCACTTTTGAAGACAATTTTTCTGTTTCTTACCAAGCTAACCATAGTCAAACCACATGATACAGCAAACACACTGTAGCCATTCATCAAATTGTGCTGAAAAACTATTGTTAAATCAAATTTAGCTTATAGCTGCCTACTTACATGTTTAAGTTCGGCCTAAAGGTTTTTCAGTACATTGTGAACTATAACAAGTGGAGGTGTAAACCAACCGTAGCCCACAACTGTGCCAATTGCTGAGTTTTGGCCAAATGTGGCCAACTGTTCAAACTGTGTTCAAATAAGGCAAACACCAAGCTGTAACCAATCCAGTTGTTCCTGTATCTCACTTCTGTTTTCTGTACATCACTTTCCTTTTGCTGTCCATAAATCTTCTTCCACCACGGGGCTGAGGTGGAGTCTCTCTGAATCTGCTGTGATTCTGGGAGCTGCCTGATTCATACTTCATTCATTGCTCAATTAAACTTATTTGAATTTAATTCAGCTGAAGTTGTTATTTTAACACCATGTACCACAAAATCTTGTGCCTAAATGTTTGTAGTGAGTTTATCCATATTTGTCAAAAACAGGAAGCAAACAAGATGCCCTTCAGAAAGTGACTGGATAAGCAAATTTTTGTACATTAACACAATGGAATATAATTCCATTCACAAAAATAAAATCAGCTATCAATCCACAAAGAGATGTGGAGGAACCTTAAATATACACAGTGCTAAGTGAAAGAAGGAAGCCAGAAAAAGCTACCTACTATACCATTCCAATTATATTACATTTGGTCAAAAATACAACTATAGACACGTTGAAAATATCGTTCGTTGACAAAAACTTGAGGGGAGAAATGACCATATGGAGAACAGATAATTTGTAAGATGATTTTATTCCTTATGACACTATAATTATACATAGATGCCACTATGCATTTTTTTAAAAAAACATAGTCTACAACATAAGGCGCCTAGCTTAATGTATGAAAATTTTAAAAATCATTAATGAGGTAATAAAATTCAAGAGAAGCAGGTAGATTTTGACAAGAATATCTAAATGTATTACAAATATATAACAAAACCTTACTGAAAAGTGAAATGAGAAAGGAAGATGAAAAGAGAGGGGAACAATTATTTGGAAATGATTTGAGTCTATAAGACTAAAAGCAGAAGGAAATGCTTATAAACACTTTAGTTGATAAACTTATTTCAAGTGGTGATAAAGTGTATCAATTTTGATACTGCTATGCATGTATATTAAACTTGAACAATTAAATAAATGGATGGCAGACGGTTATAGCCATGTTTCTCACTCATAGAGGGGGAATTTACAAATAGAGGTTAGAATGATTCATGTGGTAATGGATTAGAGTTGGAGACATCAGTAAAATATCTCATTTAATTTACTACAGATACAGATGTTTACATACTAAAATATTTATAGATATCCATATATATGCAAATTAGTATGCCTGCATATATTTCTTTGCTCTTTCAGTTGAGAGAGTTTAGAAAGAATGCTACCCCCAAGGCTCTTGAGCATATCTATTGCCCAGATCTTGATTTCTAATATTCTCTATAAGTCAGCCAGGCTCAGTGTCTCATGCCTGTAATCCCAGCAATTTGTGAGGTCGAGGCAGGTAGATCACTTGAAACGAGGAGTTCAAGATAAACCTGGCCAACATGGTAAAAGTAATCAGAGCTCTTGGAAGAAATGGCTGATTCTAAGACTGGGTGAGAAAATGGACACAATTAACAGATGATCTTGTAGCGCCAGAAACTAAGGAAATGCTCAAAACACACACACACACACACACACACACACACACACACACACACACACACACATCCCATACTAGGGAGACATCAAAGATGCACAGGAACTAACTGATAGCCAGTGAAAAATCTACCAATGGCTGAAACTGATGTAATTTCAGCAAAAAATAAAAATAAAGGTACATAATATTATGAAATAAATAAAATATTCATGACTCATGTAGACATAAATAATTGAATAAATTAATAAATGGTATAAAAGAGAGAAATATATTTATTATGTGGAAGAATCCCAAATAGCTCCCACTGCTTAAATATGAGGTATACATAGTGACTTTCTTCCAACGAGTACAGTATGGAAAGAAGAATAATAAAGAGCTATTTTACAAGAGAGATCTGATGAACATTACTTCAGCCATATAACCAAGGTCAGCATCAAGAGTGATAAATCATGTTGATAATATGTACCCTTGATATGATGTGATGAAAAGTGCATTTTACTTCTGTGATCTTCTCACAATCTACAACCTCAGTCTAATCATGAGACATATTCCAATAGAGGGGCATCTTACAAAATAATTTACCATTACTCCTTACATCTGTCAGGTCATCAAACAAAGAAGAAAAGTTGGGAAAAATATCACAGTCAAGTGTAGCCTAAGGAGATGTGACTATTAAAGGTTACATGGTAATCCTGAATGAAATCCAAGAACAGAAAAAGAACAAAAGGCAAAACTAAGACGTTTAAACAAACCATTAATTATAACCAATATGTCATAGTAACATAGTGCTAATAATTGGAGAAACTTTCAGTGGCAGGGATGATATAGGAACTCGTTCTATATGCCCAATATTTCTGTAAACTCAAAACTCTTAAATTATTCTGTTAATAAAAATATAATTAACAAGATTGGCAAAAGTTTTTAGTTTGATAGAACCAATCATTTGTGATATTATAAAATTTGATTATCTGTGGAAATAATATCTATAATAATAATGGACAGCAAACCAAGTGTAACAGTTATTATCTTCTCTCCACACATCAACAGGGTTAGGCACCTCTATATTTACAAGATTCTAGACATTATTTTTACTTTTAGACAACTCTAGTGGCAGAGAAGCATTGTAGATATCATTTTGGACTTGATGATCATATCAAGCCTCATAGTTTTAAATATTGCATATGCCTGGAAAACCCACAAATGAATATCACTTATATGGACACTCTCAGATTTCAGACTCCTTTCTCTTAGAATATTTAACAGACATTTAAACTTTAACATGTCCAAAAACAAACTCCTGTTATATTCCCATCACAAAGAGGCTTTTTCTCAGTAGGATCTGCATCACTAATAGCAAAGCCAGCTCTTTCATTGTGCCAGTCCAAACCCACACAGTTTCCTTAATTTCTCTTTTGAACACCTTATGTCAGTCAGTAAATCCAATTAGTTCTACTTTTAAAATATCATCAGACTCTGATTACTTGTCAAATCTTCATTAATATTCTCTCATCCAGCATTTCCTTCTTATATTTTTTGCAATGAATGAAGTGTGAATCAGGCAGCTCCCAGAATCACAGCAGATTCAGAGAGACTCCACCACAACCCCGTGGTGGAAGAAGATTTATGGACAGCAAAAGGAAAGTGATGTACAGAAAACTACTAAAACTACAGAAAGCTAGTAATATTTGAGGTATCAAGATAAAAAATTAGAAAAGCCTAGGTAGCCTTGAACAGACTTTTGGTGGAAGTGTATGTTATAAAGTCTGCAAGTGAGACACTGAAGGAAGTGAGAACCACAGTAGAAAACTTTATACCTTCTTAGAGAATATGTAAATTGTTATAAGCAGAATGCTAGTAGAAATATAAACATTAAAAGTGTTGCTGGTGAAGACTCAGTAGTAACTAACTGATGAACATGCTAATAGAAAGTAGAGTCTTATGTAATTTCAGAAAGCTCAGCTGAATTCTACATTACATTTATGTGTAAAGCAGAATTAAAAACAAACAACTTTAGTATGAGGAAATTTCAAAAAAACATATTGGAAGTAGAGCCTTGTTTCTTCTTTTTACCTACAGTAAAATGTGGAAAGAAAGAGATAAATTGGGAGAAATATTAAACAAAGAGGTATGCACTTGATAATCTAAGAAATTCTTAACTTATGCAGTTGCAAAGAATGATGAAATTAGAAGATCCACTGAGAGCAAAGTGTGCTCTGAAGAGAAAGTTGAGGATGTGACTGGGTATGCTTTTGCTAGTGCCTTGGAAGAAAAATAAGTTTACAGTATTCACTGAATTTATTTAAAAACATTGTGTTTTAATTGTTAAGTTTATTTAGAGTAATATATACTATAATGTTTGATTTATAACTAATATTGATGTTATTTAAAAAAACAAAGGAATAAGGAAAAAATGTGATCTAAGCAGATAATAAAAACATAAATCAATAAACACAAAACATGCCAATCACTATTGCTGAATTATCATTATGAATTAAAGAATCAAAGTCTGACTGTAAGCTATATAAAATATACATTTTAGGTTCAGAGATAAAATAGGAAGCAAGTAGAATAATCAAAAAAATACATACCATATAAAAAATAACATGAAGCTCAAGTAGGTACTTAATGGTGGACTAGGGTAAACACTGATGCTAGGTGTATTGAATATGTTTTGACTTACCATATTTTCAACTTACAATGGGTTGAATGAGATGTGACCATATTGTAAGCTGAGAAGCATTTGTAATGACTAATACATGAATATTCATTTAATGTTTACTGCAGCATTATTCATAGTAGCTAAAAATAGGAAATAATATGTCAATCAATTGGTGAAGAGAAATAAAGATGAATTAATATATGTAACAATAAGAATAAACATCAGAAACACTATGCTAGGTTAAAAAACACAGATTAAAATGGCTACATTCTTGAATATTTCAATGATCACAAATGGTGTGAAAATAAAAATATACTGCTGTGATTTTTACCAGTGATTTTTTTAATCTTAAGGTTTACCTACAAATGCTACTTCTCTGCTCATACTTTTTTTTCACCTTTACAGCTTTTTAAAAAGTATACTTTAAGTTCTGGAGTACATGTGCAGATCATGCAGTATTGTTACATAGGTATACACATGTTGTGGTTTGCGCTTCCATTCCCTGTCACCTACATTAGGTATTTCTCCTAATGTTATCCCTCTCAAATCCCGTACCCACTATCCCACCCATAGGGCTCCCACCCCCCAACAGGCCCTGGTGTTTGATATTCCCCTCCCTGTGTCCATGTGTTCTCACTGTTCAATACCAACTTATGAGTGAGAACATGAGGTGTTTGGTTTTCTGTTCTTGTGTCAGTTTGCTGAGAATGGTGGTTTCCAGGTTCATCCATGTCCCTGCGAAGGACATGAACTCATCCTTTTTGATGGCAGCATAGTATTCCATGACGTATACATGGAATATTTTCTTTATCCAGTCTATGATTGATGGGCATTGAGTTGGTTCCAAGTCTTTGCTATTGTAAGCAGTGCTGCAATGAACGTAAGCATGCATGTGTCTTTATAATAGAACGATTTATAATCCTTTGGGTATATACTCAGTAAGTGATTACTGGGTCACGTGGTATTTCCATTTCTAGATCCTTGAGGAATTGCCACAAGTCTTATACAATGGTTGCACTAATTTATACTCCCACCACCAGTGTAGAGTGTTCCTATTTCTCCATACCTTCTCCAGTGTCTGATGTCCCCAGATTTTGTAATGATCGTCATTCTAACAGGTATCTCAATGTGGTTTTGATTTGCATTTCATTAATGACCAGTGATTATGAGCATTTTTTCACGTTTGTTGGCTGCATAAATGTCTTCTTTTGAAAAGTGTGTATTTATATCCTTCATCTACTTGTTGATGGGGTTGTTTGTTTTTTTCTTGTAAATGTGTTTTAGTTCTTTGTAGATTATTGATATTAGCCCTTTGTTAGTTAGGTAGATTGCAAAAAAAATTTTTTTCCATTCTCTTGGTTGCCAATTCACTCTAATTATTGTTTCTTTTGGTGTGCAGAAGCTCTTAAGTTTAATTAGATCCCATTTGTCTATTTTGGCTTTTGTTGTCATTGCTTTTGGTGTTTTAGTCATGAAGTCATGGTCTATGCCTATGTCCTGAATGGTATTGCCTAGGTTTTCTTCCAGGGTTTTTATGGTGTTGGGTCTTATATTCAAATCTTTAATCCATCTGGAGTTAATTTTTGTATAAGGTATAAGGAAGGGGTCCAGCTTCAGCTTTCTGTACATGGCTAGCCAGTTTTCACAACACTATTTATTAAACAGGGAATCCTTTCGCCATTGCCTCTTTTTGTCAGGTTTGTCAAAGATCAGATGTTTGTAGATGTGTGGTGTTGCCTCCAGGGCCTCTGTTCTGTTTCATTGTTCATTGGTCTATATCTCTGTTTTTGTACCAGTACCATTCTATTTTGATTACTGTAGTCTTGTACTATAATTTGAAGTC
>NW_016107499.1:0-43022 GCF_001604975.1 Cebus imitator | reverse complement strand
TTTTCCCCCTTAGGATTTTTTTGGCTATGCAAGCTCTTTTTGCTTCCATATGAAGTTTAAGGTTGTTTTTTCCAGTTCTGTGAATAAGGTCAATGGTAGTTTGATGGAGATAGCATTGAATCTATAAATTACTTTTGGCATTATGGCCATTTTCATGATATTGATGCTTCCTAACCATGAACACAAAATGGTTTTTCATCTGTTTGTGTCCTCTTTTATTTCCTTGAGCAGTGGTTTGTAGTTCTTCTTGAAAAGTCCTTCACATCCCTTGTTAGTTGTATTCCTAGGTGCTTTATTCTCTTTGTAGCAATTGTAACTGGATGTTCGCTCATGATTTGGCTCTCTGTTTGTCTCTTATTGGTGTATAGAAATGTTTGTGATTTTTCCACATTGATTTTATATCCTGAGACTTTGCTGAAGTTGCTGATCATCTTAAGGAGATTTTGGGCTGAGTTGATGGGATCTTCTAAATATACAATCATGTCATCTGCAAACAGAGACAATTTGACTTTCTCTTTTCTTAATTTAATACCCTTTATTTCTTTTTCTTGCCTGATTGCTCTGTCCAAAACTTCCAATACTATGTTGAACATGAGTGGTGATAGAGGGCACCCTTGTCTAATTCCAGTTTTCAAAGGGAATTCTTCCAGTTTTTGCCCATTCAGTATGATATTGGCTGTGGGTTTGTCATAAATAGCTTTTATTATTTTGTGATATGTTCCATCAATACCTATTTTATTGAGAGTTTTTAGCATAAGGAGCTGTGGAATTTTGTTGAAGGCCTTCTCTGCATCTATTGAGATAATCATGTTGTTTTGGTCTTTGGTTTTGTTTATGTGATGGATTATGCTTATAGACTTATGTATGTTAAACCAGCCTTACAACCCTGGGATGAAGGCAATTTGATTGTAATAGATAAGCTTTTTTATGTGCTGTTGCAATTGGTTTGCCAGTATTTTATTGAAGATTATGACATCAATGTTCATCATGGATAATTGCGCTGAAATTTTCTTTTTTAGTTGTTTCTCTGCCTGGTTTTTGTGTCAGAATGATGTTGGTCTCATAAAATGAGTTAGGGAGGATTTCCTCTTTTTGTATTGTTTGGAATAGTTTCAGAAAAAAAATGGTATAGCTCCTCTTGGCATGTTTGGGACAATTCAGCTGTGAACCTGTCTGGTCCTGGACTTTCTTTGACTGATAGGCTATTAATTGCTGCCTCAACTTCAGACTTTGTAATTGGTCTATTCAGGGATTCAACTTCTTCCTGATTTAGTCTTGGGAATGTCTAAGTTTCCAGGAATTTATCCATTTCTTCTGGATTTACTGGTTTATGTGCATAGAGGTGTTTGTAGTAATCTCTGATGGTAGGTTGTATTTCTGTGGAATTGATGGTAATATCCCCTTTATTATTTTTTCTTGTATCTATTTGATTCTTCTCTCTTTTCTTTTTTATTAGTCTGGCTAGCAGTCTATTTTGTTGATCTTTTAAAAAAAAGCAGCTCCTGGAATCATTGATTTTTCTGAAGGATTTTTTGTATGTCTATCTTCTTCATTCTGCTCTGATCTTAGTTATTTTTTGTCTTCTGCTAGCTACTGAATTTGTTTGGTCTTGCTCCTCTACTTATTTTAATTGTGATGATAAGGTGTTTATTTTAGATCTTTTCTCCCTTCTCATGTGGGCATTTAGTTCTGTAAATATCCCTCTAGTGACTGCTTTAAATGTGTACCAGAGATTCTGGTATGTTGTGTCATTGTTCTCATTGGTTTCGAAGAACATCTTTATTTCTGCCTTCATTTCATCATTTATCCAATAGTCATTCAGGATCAGGTTGTTCAGTTTCCATGCAGTTGTGCAGTTTTGATTGAGTTCCTTAACGTTGAGTTCTAATTTGAATGCATGGTGGTCTGAGAGACGGCTTGTTATGATTTCCATTCTTTTGCATTTGCTAAGGTGTGATTTACTTCCAATTACGTTGTCATATTTAGAGTAAATGCCATGTGGTGCTGAGAAGAATGTATATTCTGTGGATTTGGGGTGGAGAGTTCTGTAGATGTTTATTAGGTCTGCTTGGTCCAGATCTGAGTTCAAGTCCTGGATATCCTTGTTAATTTTCCTTCTCCTTGATCTGCCTAATATTGAAAGTGGAGTGTTAAAGTCTCCCTATATTATTGTGTGGGAGTCTATTTGTTGGTCATTAAGAACTTGCTTTATGTATCTGTGTGCTCCTGTATCAGTTGCATATATATTTAGGATAGTTATCACTTCTGGTTGCATTGATCCCTTTACCATTATGTAATGCCCTTCTTTGTCTCTTTTGATCTTTGTTGGTTTAAAGTCTGTTTTATCAGAAAGTAGGATTGCAACACCTGTTTTTTTTTGTTTTGCTTTGTTGTTTTGTTTTTGCTTTCCATTTGCTTTGCAAATCTTCCTCCATCCCTTTATTTTAAGCCTGTGTGTTTCTTTGCAAGTGAGATGTGTCTTCTGAATACAACACACTGATGCGTCTTGACTCTTAATCCAATTTGCCAATCTGTGTCTTTTGATTAGGGCAAGTAGCCCATTTACATTTAAGGTTAATATTATTATGTGTGAATTTGATCTTGCCATTTTGATGTTAGCTGGTTGTTTTGCCCATTAGTTGATGCAGTTTCTTCATTATGTTGATGGTTGTTACCATTTGATATGTTTTTGCAGTGGCTGGTACTGGTTGTTTCTTTCCATGTTTAGTGTTTCCTTCAGGAGCTCTTGTAAGGCAGGTCTGGTGGTGATGAAATCTCTCAGCAATTGCTTGTCCATAAAGGATTTTATTTCTCCTTCGCTTATGAAGCTTAGTTTGGCTGAATAAGAAATTCTGGATTGAAAGTTATTTAAGGATGCTGAATATTGGCCCCTACTCTCTTCTGGCTTGTAGTATTTCTGCCAAGAGATCTACTGTGAGTCTAATGGGCTTTCCTTTGTGGTAATCCAGCCTTTCTCTCTGGCTGCCCTTTGCATTTTTTCCATCATTTCCACCCTGGTGAATCTGATAATTATGTGCCTTGGGTTTGCTCTTTTTGAAGATTATCTTGTGATGTTCTCTGTATTTCCTGGATTTGAATGTTGGCCTGCCTTGCTAGGTTGGAAAAGTTCTCCTGGATAATATCATGACGAGTGTTTTCCAACTTGGTTTCATTCTCCCCTTCACGTTCAGATACACTGATCAATCATAGATTAGGCCTTTTCTCATAAACTTATATTTATTGGAGTCTTTGTTCATTTCTTTTCACTCTTTTTTCTCTAATCTTGCCTTCTCATTTTATTTCCTTGAGTTGACCTTCAATCTCTGATATCCTTTCTTCTGCTTGGTCGATTCAGCTGTTAAAACTTGTGTATGCTTTGTGAAGTTCTTGCGCTGTATGTTTCAGCTACATCAAGTTGTTTATGTTCTTCTCTAAGCTTGTTATTCTAGTTAGCATTTCATCTAACCTTTTTTCAAATTTCTTCATTTCTTTGCATTGGATTAGAACATGCTCCTTTAGGTCAGAGAAGTTTGTTATTACCCACCTTCTGAAGCCTGCTTCTGTCAATTCATCAGACTCATTCTCCATCCAGATTTGTTCCCTTGCTGGTCAGGAGTTATGATCCATTGGAGGAGGAGAGGCATTCTGGTTTTTTGTTATTTCAGCCTTTTTGAACTGGTTTCTTCCCATCTTTATGGATTTATCTATCTTTGATCTTTGAAGCTGGTGACTTTCAGATGGGGTCCCTGAGTGAACATCCTTTCTGTTGATGTTTATGCTATTTCTTTCTGTTTTTAGTTTTCCTTCTAACAGTCAGGCCCCTCTGTTGCAGGACTGCTGGAGGTCCACTCCAGACCCTACTTGCCTGGGAATCACTGATGGGGGCTGCAGAACAGCAAGGATTGCTGCCTGTTTCTTCCTCTGGTAACTTCGTCCCAGAAGGGTGCCTGCCAGATATCAGCCATAGCTCTCCTCTATGAAGTGCCTCTTAGGATATACAGGGGTCAGGGAACCAGTTGAGGAGGCAGCCTGTCCCTTATCAGAGCTCAAGTGCTGTGCTGGGAGCTCCATTGCTCCCTTCAGAGCTGCTGGGCAGGGACATTTAAGTCTGCTGATGTGGAAATCACAACCATCCCTTTTCCCAGGTCCTCTGACCTCGGAAGGTGGGTCTTTATTTATAAGTCCCTTATGGGCTGCTGTTTTTGTTCAGAGATGCCCTGCCCAGCAAGGAGTGAGTCTAGTCACAGTCTGTCTGCCTGCAGAGGCTTTGCTGAGCTGCCATGGGCTCTGCCCAGCTGTCGTATAAACTTCCTTGAGATTTTGTTACACAGGCAAGGTTAGAACTGCCTCAAATCACAAGCCAGTGGGTCTCAGTTTGCTGGTCTTAGTGGGGGTGGGTCCCAATGAACCACATCACTTGGATCCCTTCCTTAAGCCCCCTTTATTTCCAGGGGAATGGGCATTCTGTCATGTAGTCATTCCACCTGCCAGCTAAAAAGTCTGCCCAATTTTGTGCTGGAAATCCATGGCTATCGTGTTGTTGGCTCCCGTGGATATCTCCTGGTCTCTGTGCTGTAAAGACTGTGGAAAAAGCATTGTATCAGAACCAGAGTGCTGGAGTGTCTGGAAAAGTCCCCATGGCCTCCCTTGTGTAGTAGAGGGAGTTTTCCTGTCCCTTTGACTTCCCAGGTGAGGCAGTAACCCAACCAGCCTCAGTTTGCCCTTCTTGGGCTATACCCCTTGTCCAACCAGTCCCATTGAAATGAACCTGGTACCTCAGTTGGAGATGTGGAGATCACTCACCTTCTGCATCTCTCTCGCTGGGAACTGTGCACCAAAGCTGTTCCTATTCAGCCACCCTGGTGGAAATCCACAGCTCACTCTTTTAAGGTTCCTCTGGTAACTGATTACATCACCCCCTAGAATTACTAAAATTGTTCAGAAGTTTCTGGATTTCTGAAATACAAAAAACTCCTTTTTTCCCCATCTAAAAATTTGTTGAATATCTAATCATACGTTAAACCAAAAATCTCTGAAAAATATCCTTAAATAACAGTAAGTAAATGATTAATTAAATATGGTTCTTAATTAGTTAGCCAACCTAAACTGCATGTATAAATGTAAAATTGTGCCCTTTATTTGACAGCATGCTAAGAGAGAGCATGAATGTCATTTTCAAATAGCCTGCAAATTATATATCGTATGTAATTTTTAACACAAACTAACAGAGCCTGGTAAAATAAAGACCAGAATAGTTCGAGCCATCTGATTTATTTAGCAAGTAAAAGGGACAAGTAGTTGAACTGCCTGGTATTTTTTGAAGGGAAAATAATTTCACACAACGTTGAACTTAGAGCAATACAGGGTAGGTGAGAAAAAGTGAATCAGATAAATTCCTGAGTACCTCCAGACAGAAGATAAGTGCCATAAATTGTCTTCTTTTGAGAGAAGAATATTGGGGTGAGAAGGTTATAGTGATCAAGCCCCAACAGGTGATTGACTATTTAATTCAATAACCTCTGCAATTTTCTTATTGACTTCTCAAATCTCCATTAAGGAAATATCTTAAGGGAGAGAGACAAGCCACAAAGAGAGCGATTTGAAATAAAGCCAGCTCCAGAAATGAATGTTGCATTACATATGAAAATAAAAATGGCACAAACATAAGCTGGTTGTGCACTGCTTAAATCTTTACAAATGCAGATATACTACTCAGTGTTGAAATCTTATTTAAGAACCATATAAAGTATAGCTATTTGGAATGAAAATCCATTCACTTGTTCAGGTTGTGAACATGAACAATCATGCATTGTGTTGTCAGAAATAAGAATCTCTTTAATAAAGTGTTAAAAATAAAGGTAAAGACAGGAGGAATCCTGACCATGTTGCTTTTTTTCATGTGTTCCATTTCTAGGGAAAATATGACTGTATATAAATCTCTCTCTCTCTCTCTCTCTCTCTCTCTCTCTCTCTGTCTCTCTCTCTCTCAATCTCTGTCTCTCTCACTGTGTGTCTGTGTGTGTATGTGTCTGTGTGAGTGTGTGTATGTGTGTGTGTGTGTGGAGGGGGACATAGAAAGAGAGAGAGAGAAAAAAAAAGTGTTTCCAACAGCCACACTTTAATTTGACTACAACATAATAACTTACAGTAGCACGAAAATAGTCTAGTAGTGGGTAAAAGTATCTAGAAGAAGGATTCTCAGTATTGGCTTTTCCAATGCCGTATATCCCTAAATTTTGTTAGGAAATGCATAAGGACATGGCAAATAGTATAAATGATACAATTTTTCACATTGTAGAAATGATGGAACATCTATAAATCTAGCAGCATTTTAACATTCTACATAAAAAAAAATGATTCTACATTGGTTCTTTCCTAGCTTATCCCCAGTGTAAAGATTTTGAGAGCTAAAAAAGAGCTCTCAAATTGGGGAAAGGGGTTTTGATGTATTTTGTACACCTTACAGTTGTCATATAATTGAAAATCTAAAATTTGGTACATTTAATAGTGTATCATTATAATTAAAATCCCTAAGTTGGATATCAATGCCTCATTTATCAGTGACTTAAGTTCTGAAGGGAGCTGTCACACAAATGCAGTTGACTTCATTATGCTAATCTAAGAATCTATGCTAAAGTCTGGCCAGATGTCAGTGAATGTGCAGTAGTCTCAGGTTCCTGTTCCTTCATTGTATTTTGAAAGGTATGTGTTGTATAGTTCTTGGTTTTTTTCTAACTCTTTTCACTGCTCACTCTATACAATTGCTTATAATGATGATTGTTCATCCATAATTAGACTCCATGTACATTATAGTCATCTAGTTACAAATATTTTTATATAGTTATTTGAAATCCTAATTTCCTGTTTGAAGAAGTAGTTGTAAATACAGGTCCCTGTAATAAAATAAGCTTTTTATAATTTAATTTAACAATGATGTTGATATAACAGTTTGAATAAATTATTTGTCATTACTGAAAAAATATGAATTAATCTTAGAATCATAATTAGGAGTAACATATGCCAAGGAAAACAGTAAATTATACATACTTTCATCACTATGGGAAAAAACAAGATTGTGATGTTAAAGGTTAGAGTAGTATTTATTTTATTGACTTGTGAAGTCTACAGGGGCTGCACTTGAGAGCCTTCCAGATTTGGAAACCCTGGAAGTTTCGTTTCTAAACAGGGGTCATAGTGGTAGAGACGTACAGAGCCCAGGAGACTGAGGGGCCATGGAGGAAGTACCTTGGCTCATCCTAGCACCAGCTTTTAACTTGAAAGGGTTTACAAAGCTATGTTCTTCCCATGCAGTTACTCTACCTGCCCAGATACAGTGCTGCATCATCTCCCTACCCACACTAATTTCATCTTTCAGCTGTCAACACCTCTTGCCATTGGCTTCCATTCCAATTATTTGGCATCATTCTGATTTTTATTTGAAGGCTAGTTATGTAGGCTTAGGGGTATATTCACAGTATCAAAATTCAGAGAGCTCTACCATATATTTGATGAAGTTAAAAATTCAAGTAATCAAGAACGAATCTATTAGAACATTTGCAAGACCACTTCACCAAAAACTACCAAACATTACTAATAGAAGTTTAAGAATGGCAAAGACAATTGAAGATTATACAATGGTCATGGTTTAGAAAAATCAGTAATAGAAGTAAATTCTCCTTAAATTGGCATTCCAACAAATAAAAATCTTTGCAGATTTTTAAAATTGAAAGTGACTGGATGAATTAGCATTTGTTTAGAAATTCAAAAGTCTGGAAATCATTGGAACTAGTCAAGACAGCAAAACACTTCTAGATACTAGAAGTATAATAAAAAGCCTAGACACAAGAATAGAAAAATAAATGAATGGAATAGAATAGAATAAAGATATCAGGAAAAGATATGACCACAAACTTTATCTTTCTATAAGACAACGCTAAAAGAGGTTCAAAATAAAAATAATGCTTTTAAACAATAAAAGTAATTTAAGAATTCTTCTTTATTTTCCCTGTTAATGGGACATGATTTATAGTATAATTTAAAGTTGAATCACCTCACATATTTTGAAAAAAAAATGCATTATTGCACACCTAAGTGAGAAAATGCTTTGATTAAATGATCAGCTTATATAAATTTTGTACTTCTTAATTTCTAATGCATAGATAAATTATTCTGACATTTAAAAAACAGCTTTTTAAAAAAATAAACTGAATAAAGTAAAATAAAATAGTTTTTCCATCCTTCATAGCAAAAACAGTTGTTTCTTCCTTCAGAATAAACAAGATTATGACTTTAAATTCATATTCTATTGAATTGAGAAGAAAAGAACTTTGACATGGTGAGCAAAGAATGATAAAAATAAATGTGGCAAATTTATTTGCAACTCTGATATAACTGAAGCTTTTAGTTTTAAGGATTATTACAGATTGCATAGCTAGTTACTTACTAAATAGCTTTTTCCATGTATACTTTTGCAGGAAACCTGGGAATTCCTTCACCCCAAGTGTCTTCAATGTTTCTTAATGCTACTTTTGACATCTCAGCTGCCTATAATTACATGCAGAGTTAATGAAAGAATGCATGACTGAGTATATTCTTATGTCCTCAGTTGTGAACAAGATTAAGTTGGGGTTTGTGTTAAGCTTTGCTTTGAAGCAGACGTAGAAGGCTTTTCAGCAAAAAATGATCTTAGTGTGGCCTGTGACAATTTATGAAAATTTTCTAACTTCTAACTGAAACAATTAACTATGTTTTTCTCCCAACTAGTCATGTTATTTTTCTTTACAACAAATTTACTCTTTTTCAGCATTTATTATAAACTGAGATAGATACTTTTTTAAAAGAAGGACTATTGAAATGTTGAACCATCTGAACTACATTTTCAGCATTGAATAGCTTAGTTTTAAATTTTATGGCTAGTAGGGAGACATCTGTAAAACACACACAAAATGAATCATTTGTCTAATCTACATTTTTAAAGTATAAAAATTGATTAAACATCTTCCATGTACTAAAGGCTTTCATCATAAACGTGACAACAAAGAGATGATGTTACAATAACCTCATCCCAGTTTGTCCTTAAATTGATAACAATTTCCAAGTGTATTTATTTGTGGCATTTATGCTTTTCTTAGGGTAGGACAAAATATAAATTGTTAATTTGTTTGCTGAATGCTTGAGAAAGTAGTAATAACTAGTAATTTTGCCTTTTAATACCTTCGTAAATAAAAAATCTACCCATATCCCAGATAAAGAAGTAATTAATATGTGAAATGATGTAAAGTTTTAGAAGAAAGTCTGATATTTAGGGTAGTAAGTTTGATACTATATGCATACATAAAGGCGTGGTGAGTAGAAGGAAGAAAGAAAGAAATAAGAGGAGGTTAAATTTTTATGGGTACAAATTAGTAAAGAGCTTTCTAATGTGCCATTCTAGAAATGTAGACACCTTCAAAAGGCAATGACTGGTGGTCTACATAAGATTTCTACTAAAGAAACAAATGGACCCAATTACTGTTTTCTGACAGGTAATTTATAGGGTTGTAAAGAATGAAAGTCAGTTCCTCACAAAGTAATCAGTGCACTGGAAAACAGTCCATTATAGCTTATACCCTTTTCAACAGTTTTTGCAGGAAATGGCTATATAATATCATTTCCAATCTAGATTCCCTGCAACATCTCTAAATCTATTTAAATTTACTAGATTCTGTAAATAAATATTGACCATTCCTATTCGCTCAAATACAATTAAAATTCCTAAGTCCTTTAGGAGATATAATTCATCTTTAAAGCATTTCCAAAAGGCATTTTCAATATTCGATAATATGATCACCCTTTGCAATGATTTTGTATCATCTCTTACAACATTCCAAGGTTAACACCCAGCTATATACTGTTCTACAGTTAGGAGCTAATCCTCCTCATTCCTTGAATAAACTTGAATAAAAGACCCATAAATTTTTCTACCAAAATAAAGTGTATTTCTACTGGGGCCTCAGCAAAGATACTACATCCTTTCAACCCTGGCAATGTTTCCATATCAACATCTATCAAAACATACAACTGCAGGTTTAAAAAGAAAAGCAGCAGCCTTTCATATATCACTGTATACTCTATTATGGCCAAAAGTTATCTCATCAAATGTGGCATGACAGGTTAAAAATACAAATAGCCTAATTGGATAATCCAGTATGTCATAATTAGTTCGGTGGTTTTAGAAGAGAATTATATTTTTAAAAGTTACATATATGTCAAAGGCATTTTGTCAAGGAAAGCATAGTCATAAAAAATGTGGTTAAGGCCCCTCAAAAATGATATTTTTCTTTATTTGATGTGAATATAATTTTTGTATAAATCCTCCTTGTCTATTTGATAATATTGACTCATTTCAATGCATATGTTGCACAGCTAATGGACCATTTACTCCTGTTTATTTATTTATTTATTTGCAACACAATCTCACTCTATCACCCGGGCTGGAGTGCAGTGCCACGAAGAGAGCTCACTGCAGCCTCAACCAACTGAGATCAAGTGATCCTCCTGCCTAGGCCTCCCAAAGTGTTGATATTACAAGTGTGGGCCACTGTACGTTACCTATGTATGCCTATTAAATAGTTGCACTTAAGAAAGTTATGAAATTTATACCTTAAAAATAATATTATCTGATATGATCCCTGGTGTTTCTAAGTGAATAGCTAATTGCAACAACTATAAAAATCAAAATGTGAATAGTACTGTAAAGTTTCTTTTATATTGTCAAACATATAAATAATGTATAATTTGCCACTTATCCATTTTTAAGTATACAGTTCAGTGCCATTAGTTATACTTACATTGTTGTGCAATCATCACCATTTTCTATCTCTAGTACTCCTTCTTCCTCCAAACTGGAATTCTGTATGTATTAAGTAATAACTCACCATTCCTTCATTTCCCCACCCACTGGTGACCATTACTCTATCTTCCATGTCTATGAATTTGACTATTCCAGGTACTTCATATATATACAATCATACAATATCTGTCCTTTGTTATTTTACTTAGCATAATGTCTTCAAGATTAGTTTATGCTGTAGAATGTAGAATAATGTCCTTTGTTTTAAGGCTGAAAGATATTCTTTTGTATGTGTTAAATACTTAAAAACATTTTGTTTATCTCTTCATATCCTGGTAGACATTTGGGTTGTTTCCACCTCCGGGCTATTATAAACAATGCTGCTATAAACATTGGGGTACACATTTCTGTTCAAGTCTTTACTTTCAGTTCTTTTTATGGGTATATTTACCAATAAGTGGAATTGCTTGATAATTCTGTTCAAGTCTTTACTTTCAGTTCTTCTTATGGGTATATATTTACCAATAAGTGGAATTGCTTGATAATTTTATATTTGAAAATTTTTAACAGTATTTAGATTTAATTTCTTGCACTAATTTAACAGTGTATTCTAGCTGAGAAATACATATATGAGTGAAAAAAATCTCACTAACTAATATTTATATTCTTATTTCAATCTTCCTTTTATCTACTTTTCAAGTCAACATTCTAAAAATTTGATTCCACCTTATATTTACCTGAGCTCTCAACCTAATCAATAACGTTGGGGAAACACTAGAAAGATTTTGATACTCACCTTCATGAAATGTATAAAGTTGCCTTTATTCAAGGAAATAAAGGGAAAAAAAAGAATAAAAATACTTTTGGCATCTATTTCAAGTTTAACAATATGAAAATGAATACAAAGTATATTTAAATATTTTTATTTCTTGGAATATTAGAAATCTGAATTGGGCTTCAAAATTAGTAATTTGGCAGAGGGTTCGTTTTCTGGGGAGAGAAAGTCATTTCCTCATCTGAGGAAGATTCCTACATAGTTGGCTTTGAAAAAAAATATGTAAACACATAAATAAAAACATATTTAATTGGTTTTTAATTTTGAGAATATCTAAACAGTTCTTTCATATAGATTTAATCCATGAAAACTAAAATATGTGGCTCAAAATTAGTTAACAATTCAAGTGGATTCATTAAATCTTTTATGGTGAAAATCATAGAATTCTATGAAGATAAGCATAGCCTTCAATATTTATGTGAACAAATAGGTGTCCTCCACAAATATCTTAACAAATGTATGTTTATTTACCATGTGAATTATGTATAAGGATAAAAATTGAACAGTTGGAGTTTCTAATACTTCTCAATATTAGAAGAAAGTTTAATTCCACTTAAAGCAAACAGATTTTGATGGAATCTTACATTTCTGATAACAAAATGTAGGACCACAAATAATTTACTTACATTTTTTAAAACTCCAATTGCTTACCAAAAGTTAGCAGACACAATGGGTATTTGAGTGAATATATTGTTTAGAATACAAATTTCAAAACATTACCCTAGAATCTCTTAGCTTAACAACTGAAGCCTGCAGTAGACTCAATCTTTTGTTGTTATTCATAATCATTGCTAAATTAATTCATAGTGAGTTCCAAAATTAAACAAAACTTTTTGTCAAAGTTCAATCAATCACAAATTGCACTAAAACGAACAAGCATCTGATAAGATTCTATCACGTTGTTGGGCAGATTCCATGTTTAATTTACATATATTTGTAAAATTGCAGTAAATCATGACTGATGATAAAAACAAGCCTTCAGACATGGACAGAGCTATTTATAATGATGTTTCTCATCAGCTCAATTCAGAACCTGCTCCATCTTTAATATGGAAGAAGTTCATACTTCACTACCTCAACAGCAAAACTATTCCTTAGAGAATAGGTACCACAATAAAATCAATAAAATAAGCATATTTTTTCACTAAAATTATTCAAATATAATTAATCCTTATAGAGAGTTGTTACATATTTAGTAAGTTATTTATATGCTATTTCTCTTTATATTCCACTTTTTTATTCTAACTTCCTTGTTCCTAAAAATATTTTTCCAAAAATTTGTTAGCAAGTGTTCGGTATGGCTAAATTCTTAGACACACATACACACACACACACACACACACACTCTTACTTCTATATATATTATGTGTATATATTTATGTATTTATACATATACATGTGTTACATATAATGTATCTACATATATACATGTGTGTATAATGTGTATATATGTATATATATTTTATATATGTATATATGCACATAATATGCACATATATGAAATATATACATATATTTAGAAATGTGTGTGTATACATACATATATACATATACACACACATGCATAAATATATTTCAATAATTTTGGGGGTCCAAGTAGTTTTTTTATTACATGAATGAATTGTGTAGCAGAGAAGTCTGAGATTTTAGTTCACCAGTCACTCAAGTAGTTTATATAGTATTCAATATGCCCATTTTTGCCCCTCACCCCCTTTCCCACCCTCCCTCCTTCTGAGTCTTAAAAGTCCATTATACCACTCTGTATGTCTTTGCATAAGCATAACTTAGCTCCCTGTTGTAAATGAGAACATACAGTATTTGCTTTTTCATTCCTGAGTTACTCTCCTTTGAATAATGGCCACCAGCTCCATTCGAGTTGTTGCTAAACAATCATTTCATTCTTTTTTATGGCTGAGTAGTATTTCATGGTGTATGTAGACAGCATTTTCTTTATCCATTCATCAGTTGATGGGCACTTAGTTTGGTTTTATATATTTCCAATTGTTTATTGTGTTGTAGCACACATATGCCTGCAGTTATGTTTTTTATAAAATGACTTATTTTACTTTGGATAGATATCTAGTAGTGAGATTGCTGGAATGGATGGTAGATCTACTTTTACTTCTTCAAGAAATCTCCTTGTATGGCTAAATTCTAATTCTTTGTTTGCCTGATATTTTAAAAGTTATTTATTCCCCATTCCTCACTAATATAAATTTAGGCTGAAAGGTTTTTCCCCTTTGTTCCCTATTTAAATACAACATTAACATCATCCATTCATCCATGTATGTGGCTAAAGTGTATTATACCATTAATGTAAATGTTTTCTTTTTCAGGTAATTTACTATTTCTTTTTTGAATCTTTTAAGATTCTATCCCTTTTTAATTTTAGAGTTTTAAAATATTATATTTTCATATAAGAGTGTGTGTGTGTGTGTGTATGTGTCCTGCTGGGTAATTAAGATGTTCTTGGACTTTTGTCTTTTGTCATTTCTAGAAAATTCTATGCTGTTGTATCTTTGAATAATGATCTCCCAAATTCTTTCTATTCTTGAATTCCTCAGAAAGTTTAAGCTGCCTTATTGTACTTTTACCTTTGGCAAGAAATGTTTCCTATGACATACAGTATCAAAATTGTAAAGGTTTTATAATTAGATTAATATATTATGCAAAAACAATATAAAGCATGAGAATTTGGGCAAGCACAGGACGGGATAATAAGGTGCAGCAACATTTAGCATTGGGGGGAAGAAGAACCTATAAAAACATAGAAAAGCCATAGCTCTAGAGTTAGGACAGAAATCAGGATAAGTGGTTTCTTGAAGTTAAAAATAGGAGTGTTTTCAGGATGCAAATTTCACTTAGAAGACTAATTCAAATATAGTATGAAAGGAAGAGTGTATACAGAATTTAGAAGCAAGGTGATGTTGCGAATCTTTACAAGTGCAGTTTTAGTGTAACAACATGTTTATGAAAAAATGGCAAAGCACTAAGGAAGCAGCGAAGAGTGAAATGAACAATGCAGGTAGATGATGTGGACCATCGCTCATACATTCTGCTATGTATAGCTAAAATTAGTAGAGAGGTTAAGATGATGTGGAGATAAGAGAGGGTTTTTTTTAAAAAATCATTGTTATCACTGGAATAGAGAATTGATTGAATATATGTAAATATTAATAGAAGAAATCCATAGAAAGTGAGAGCTTGAAGTTCCAGGAAAGGCATAAGACATGGAATTGATTGTGTTGTGAGGTACGTTTCCCAAGTAGACTGCCCCTGGTATCCATGAGACAGATACCTGTGAAAAAAGGACGAATTCGGCAGAGGGAGATATCAGCTGTGATGCAGCCCCAATAAAAACCTTCAGAAACTTCACAGAGAGCTGTGTATCTATACTGACTTTTCTACAGAATAAGATTTTATAGGCTTTAGATTTTATAAATAGATTGTAAGAAATCTATAAATAGAATCTACAAAGCCATCTGAACAGATGAGTTGTTTCATATGAGCTGTTGGGAAAGGGCTGTACTTTTGAGTAAGGTGGATCTCTAGAACTGAGGCAGTCACTGAAGTTACTGGCAGTGAAGGCCGTCTGTCAACAACAATCCCAAAAGCTTTGTCTGATAAAGGCAAGGATGGTTGTAGTCCTAACCACAGAAAAAATAACTTTGGATAGATAAAGAAAACATTTTCAGTAACAGAAAGGCCAGCTGATGATGACATGGAAAGTCATAACTAGTTCTTGGTATATATGTAAAAGACACAAATTAGAGGCAAATCTCTAATGGCTGCACAGGTGATTAAGAAATAATACATTTGGGGCTGGGTGTGGTAGTTCATGCCTGTAATCCCAGCACTTTGGGAGGCTGAGGCCAGTGGATCACATGAGGTCAGGAGTTCAAGACCAGCTTGGCCAATATGGTGAAACCCCATCTCTACCAAAAAATACAAAAATCAGCCAGAAGTGATGGTGTGCACCTGTAATCCCAGCTACTAAGGAGACCAATGTTGGAGAATTGCTTGAGCCCGGGAGGCTGAGATTGCAGTGAGCCAAGATTGCACAACTGCACTTCAGCCTGGGTAAGAGACTGACATGCTATGTCAAGAAAATATATCATAATAAATTTTGAGCAGATGATAATTCAAAACTGAAAACAGTGGTGAGAATTCTGGCATCAAGGAAAGAGTAGAAGTCAATTCAGTTAAGGTCATCAAGCAGCAAGGAGCACTGGCAAGTCAAATGTACGTTATCAACCCAGAAAGACTGTAGTGCAACATAGAAATTTGACATCTAAACATGAGTGAGGAAAAGGGTAATTATATTCAGTTAGGACGTCTTACAGTGCTGAGGACTGTGTTAAGCATTTTATTAGAACCAGCATTGTACGGTGGTGAAGGGTAAGGGCTCTGTAGCCAGAGAGCCAGAGTTAACACTCACATAGTGTCACTCAAAGTCTATTGACCACAAACAAGTTACTTTCTGTATTTAATTTTCTCTTCTGTGAAATAGAATTAAAAGTCATGTTACTAAATTTATTTTGATTGCTGTAGGAGTATATGAAAGTTTATATGTGGATATTGTAACTGAATACATGATTGATATCTTTATGGTAATCAAAGTCATGCTAGGAAAAGCAGAAACCTTAAACCTCAGTTTGTGGGATGAGACACAGAAATCATAAGAAACAAATGTCCACTTAATGACAATAAGGTAAAAGATGAAATTGAGAATTGAATGAGGAAATATTTAATCCCAAACTATTTTCTTACATTAAACCTTTTATTGGCAAGATAAATTCCAGAATGTGAATTAGGTTTGGAATATATATGTGCATTTTGATTGACTATAATTATGAAAACACAGAAAACTAGTTCAAAGTAAATTCTCAGGAGAAAAAGGGGCAAGAGTTACACCCATCAAGCACTTGATATATGTTGGTCATTGTTAGAAGTACTCTATGTACATTATTTTATTTAATCCCCAGAAATATCAAGTGAATTAATTATTTTTAGAACCATTTATATAAGATTTAACTAAGTTAGGGAATGATTAAAAGATGACAATTGGAGATATTTATTGGACCCATGCAGAATTAGCCACTGGAAGTGAGTTGGACGGGGAAAGAGGTGTGTATGGTGATAATGTGATAATAATTAAAATTGGTAAACTATGAATTTATATAGGTTTTTCCCATTTCAAAGTATGTTGGGTCACATGTGTGTTCATATCACTACAGGTAGTCTCATGAAACTGAAAGAACTATGTAATTAAAAAAAGAGAGAGAAATAAAAGAACATAAATAGGGGCCACAAAGGAACAGGAGTTAATTTTTCCCTCACGAATAATTAATTTACACATACAAAGTCTTATGAAGACATACTATAGTATTAGTTATAAGAAATAAAAATAAAGTCCCTCCCCTAGCCCTCCCTCCAAAAAAAACCCAATGTGTGATGCCAGTGGGGGGTGGGGAGGTTGGGGAGGGAAAACATGGGGAGAAATGCCAGACATAAATGATAGAGGGATGGAAGCAGCAAACCACCTTGCCATGTATGTACCTATGCAACAATCCTGCATGATCAGCACATGTACCTCAGAACCTAAAGTACAATGAATAAATAAAGTTTACCTACTTTATGATTTATGTTTCTTCATTTTTGTTAACTGTTAATAAACTATATGGTTTTAATATGCATATCTCAGAGTTCTTTGGGCCTTACCTCCCTAGCAAGTAATGATGGAAGTTTTCACTGTCTTGAGCTTTCACCCCCAGAATGCAGAATCTTGGCACCTAAGATGTCCTGAGAGCTTGTCTGAGATTTGTGGAGGGTGCTTTGCAAGTGTTTGTATATGTGCCCAATCTAAATGAGCCTTTATTTTGCTATTATTGCATTTATCCTACAAAGTTTGGCTGCCGATCTGTAGTATAAAACAAAATTAGAGTTGCATCTTCACTGGGTATCTCAGTGCTGCCTGACTCTGCTGGGCTTTCAAGGACAACTTGGTCTCCTCCACTCTCTCCTCTGATCTGCATAATCATTCATTCTCCTGTTCTGCTACATGGCACAGTTCCCACATGGGATGCTGCTTACACTCCAAGGCAGCATAAAGGGATGGGAAGAATACCCTTTACTTTTGGCTTCAGTTTAAATGAGGAGTCCCATAGTAGTGTCAGAAACATGTGAACCAGAGCAACTCCGTCTTAAATAGAAGCTGGATAAAATGATGCTGAAACTTACCGGGCTGAATTCCCAGATGGGTAAGACATTCTAAGTCACAGGATAAGATAGGAGGTCAGCATAAAGTACAGGTTATAAAGACCTTGCTGAGAAAACAGTTTGCAGTAAAGGAGCAAGCCAAAACCCACCAAAACCAAAATGGCAAAGAGAGTGACTTCTGGTTGTCCTCACTGCTACACTCCCACCAGTGCCCATGATAGTTTACAAATGCCATGGCAACATCTGGAACTCACCCCCTATGGTCTAAAAAGTGGAGGCCTGAATAAACCACCCCTTGGTTAGTATGTCATCAAGAAATAACCATTAAAATGGGCAACCAACAGCCCTCAGTGTTGCTCTGTATATGGAGCAGCCATTCTTGTAATTCTTTACTTTCTTAATGAACTTGCTTTCACTTTGCACTGTGGACTCACCCTGAATTATTTCTTGTGTGAAATCCAAGAATCCTCTCTTGGGATCTGGATCAGTACCTCTTTCCTGTAACATCTTTCTGGTGACCACAACGGGACTATACTGCAGAAACCCTGACCCAAAGCCTAACTGTGGGACCTGACCCAAAGAAAATAGACTACAGCACTGATTGGACAACTTTGGGTAAGTGGGGTGCATATACCCAGGTAAATAATAGGATTGACTGAGAGGTCCGTCTTAATAAAAGGCAAGCATGCTTGACCAACCTTGGGTTAGAGGCACAACTTAGAAAGGTTAGAGTCTCTTCTAAGATTTAGGGAGTTAGAGGCTCCCCCAAGCAAAGTCCCTATCGACTAGGAACAGGTTTGGCACTATGGGATACTAACTGCTATTCTCTTTGGATTAATCTGCCGTGCACTCTGCTGACAGCCATGGGAGACAGGGTTAGGCATTACAGATGGTAAGACATGGGGAGCTTTTTTCTCCCTAAGAGCGGAAACTTGAGAGCTGATGGGACTCCTGGAAAAGATCCCTTTACTACTGACAAGCAGCCACCTAAACTTTTTATTGACAGCTGCAATAAGTGTGTCTTTTCTCTGTCCTCCCTCAGCGTTTCACCTTCCCCACCCTGCCACAGGCAATACTTTCCTTCTCTACTTTTACTTTCCTATCCTTTCTGTTACTTAGGGCAATCATCTTGCCCAGAGACCACGTGTTGAAACTCCAAGTCAGAAGTTACATTAAAGGTGATGGGGCCCATCTGGCGGCAAATTTAAGCTTTGCCAGTTTGGCATTGGGTGCTAAGCAGAGTGGCTAAATATCTGTGTTTTATCACATGTATTTTGCTCTGGGCAGAATGAAAAGAAATAATATTTCTTTATGATGTGGCTTGGCACCCAAGGAGATAGGGCCACTCAGAGAAATGGGACCCAGAAGCCTGGCATGCTGACAAAAGGGTAAGCATTTTTTACCAGTCAGGTTTCTGGCTTCTCTCTCTGTTTGCAAATGTTTGAGTGATTGGGGAAAAAAAAAAAATCAGTATTTATCTCCTCTGTAAAGTTTTGATTAATGTGAAAAAGAATTCTAAGGCTAGTCTTAAACTAGTATATTTTTTGCTATAAATTTGTTTTTCTGTGTTGAGGGGTACTTTAAGATACAACACGGGCTTTTAAGTTAGAACACCTGTAAGTCCTCTTTTCAAAGCAACCCAGCAGCTGGTCAGTAACAAACTTGACTGCAGGTGCCTGAAATGAATAAAAAACTTGATGAAGTCTCCATCTTGTTTTGTCTCTTTGGAAGCCTGACTTTTTAACAGTGTGGCGGTACTTCTTTTGTTCTCCACATTCTAGGGAACAGGAATTTTAGGGTTCGTGTTATAGTTAGCTCTAAAACTTATGTTAAACAGTTAAAAGCCTTTGCAAGTTCAAAATTAACTTCTCTAGGCTTCTTCTAGGAAAGGAAATAGAAACTGTCCTGTGCTGTAGCTCAGTAGCTAAGGTTTTACACTTTCAAATGGCGGTCCGGGTTCAATTTTCCACCTAAAAAGTAAGTCTTTTCTGGTTTAATATCTGTGTGACCTTGTTTATTCTCTTCTCCTCCATGGCCTGTCTTAAATTTTCCTTTCTCTAAACACCTGGGAGGTTACCTTTGGTAAAGTCAGAAATAATCGGCCATTTGGCCTAAGAAATTCTAAAAGGAGTTTTATTAAAAGTTAAAATCAATTTAATTCAAAGTGAATATTCAAGCCGTAACATCCTGGACTCTTTGGGAAAACAGGAGACACCAAATACCCCTTTTCTGGCCCTGCTCTTCCAGAGTCTGCACCCTAAAGCCGGTAATTTAATTAAGAAACTTAAAAATTGGCAAATAAAAAATCTTACAACTACTGTAATAATCATCTTCTTTCTGTGTAGCCACATATGTGTTCTGTGTAATGTTTATATAAAGAGCTCTGATTGGCTTAAGCAAAAATAATAAGTGCTTAAAAATTTTGAATGCAAAATAAAAACTGTAATGCCTTTTAGTTCCTATAACTTAACTAATATTTGGGAAATAACATCTTTTAAAAGTATTTGTAAAATAAAAACATTAAGTCTAAATTATGCAGTTCAGATATTAAGTTTGCTAAATGCTTTAAGGTGATACATTGCTTCTTTAACTTTTAAAAATGATTTTATTTACCTATCTTAAAGCCATTAGATTTTAGGTAAGGCCTGGGGACATAAGGAATTAGCCATCTCCCCAGCTATACAAAGAAAGATTATAAAGAAAGAGATTTTATGCAAGAAAGGACCTTGTATGGTAAATTCTTGTTTTAAAGTAAAATGACTGGATGTTTAAAAGAAGGGATGTTTAGGGAAAGAATGTCTCAGATAGTCATGTGAGTCATAAAATGATTTATTAAAGGTGATTTATGCAAGAAATGTGGTACAATTCAAAGATTGTTAAGCCTGCTAAATGCTTCATAAAATGCCACTGTGATTCTTACAGTACAATTTTGCCTGCTTTACAGCTAGGTAAGGCCTAGGGACATGTGGAGTTAGCCACACTCCCTATCTATGCTGCAGAGTCAGCTCTTATCTGCACTTTTGCCTGGTGTGTCCTAGGCTAGGCTCCACAACTAGTACATAATTAAAAGTTCAAACTTACCAAGGTTTTTACCAAAATTAAAAGTGCTAAGAGTTAACATAACATGTAATTGAAACTACTAAACAAATAATTTTACATGCAAGGTGTATAAAGTAAAAGTATTTCTGATGGAAGTTTATAAAAAGTCAAGGAAATGTGGATTTTTTTTTCTGCCTAAAGTATTAAAGAATCATTTTAAGGAAAATAACTAAAGGTTTAAACAGGTTGTGAAAGGTTTAAAAAACTTAATTGTAAGAGATTCTGTGTGTGAACACATTGGCTACAGTTAAAGGGTATTATTCAGCTCTTCTGTAAACTAAACATTGGAATAAAAGCACAACAGATATTTCTAAAAGCACTAATCTGGTCTTTCACAAAAAAAAAGGTAAAGGGTTATAAAAGATATAAGGATCTACCTTATGGTTAAACAATAAAATTGGATAAATATGTCTAAGTTTTTATAAAAAATTGAGTTTCATATTAATAGTACACTAATGTAAAGGTGAAATTAGGTTTATTTGATATAAAAATCATACAGGAAATATCAAATGTTAAATGTGAATGTGTTTTGCTTTCTTTGGACTGTATTTGAATAAATGTGTTATTGGTATATGTTCCAAAGTTATGGGAAACTCCTGTAATTCTAATATAACTTAATGTATGTTGTTAATAACTACAATTATTATGTAAAATTTTGTGTGACACAGAAGTAACTAAATTTCCTTATCAACTGTGGCTTTAATAGTGTCCATTCTAAAACTTTTTATCTTCCACAGACAATTTTTGTTCTTGTGTCAGTCCACTTTAGAACATGGTTTATAATCAACTATACAGCTCTAGCAGGTGTTCTTAAATGCAGTTTTCTAATAACTGAAAATTACAACGTTAGAATAGAGAAAACTTTCAGAACTCTCATGAAGAGTTGGAATGTTCATGAATATTAAATGCATCAGGAGTTAACTGAATTAACTGAACCATTAGAAAACTGAAATAATCTTTTTAACTTTGCTAAAATACTGCTGATCCTTTTTTTTTATTTTCAGAGTAAAGGAAACTTTTTTTTAAAGCTATTTACAGACTTTAACAATTGAGTAAATATAGTCCTACGAACAAAATTTGGAACATGTTTATCTCTCTATATCTGATTTCTCCAAAATTTGAAAACTATTTGTGAATATTTTTAATTTATGACAATATAGTTATTTTCATAAGTGTAATAAGAATCTGTTTTCTTTTGTAATAGGACACAATTGGAGAAATTGGTTATATTACCAAGGCTTTAACTGGAACGGTTGTGCTTTCCTATAAGGAATTAAACTTGACTCATAAAGCCAATAAAAGCCCCTTGGAAACTGGCTGCAGACCTCCTGACCTGTGGTAAGTAAAAAATTTCACTTTCTGACAGGTCCAGAAGCCCCAGGTTATCTTGGGACTCTACAAGAAGAGAGGAATTTGCTCAACTCATAGGTATTTGAGAGTACAAACCCATGGCTGAACTTGGCTTTAAAAAGTCTTATCTAAGATTTCTTCGATAAAACAGAGTTCCATCAAAGCCAATTTAAAAAGATACTATGTGCAAAATAATTATTCTTGCTGCACTTTATACAAATAATCAGGCCAAGCATAATAAAGCAAATCAGTCTTACCATTATTTGTTTTCAGTAAAAATGGGAAACTGGAGAGAAAAATATTATGTTTCTAAAACTATGGTACACTTGTTTTAAAATTCTAGTCTCATTAGTTGTTTTTAAGTTTGTTTCTGCAATTTTGGCTACCCCTGCTTATTTCTGTGAACTAACTGGTGATCTCTGACTGCTTCTCAGAAGGAGCAAGAGGGTAGGTTATGTAAAAATCTGGATCTGTATTCTAATTCTGGGCACATTACAATGGACTAACAACCTAATATCAGCTTAGTTCCAACAGTTGCCCAGTTCATGAAAAATCTTTGAAATTAGTTTACTTGGAATAAATTTACTTATTTTGCTTTACTCCTATGGAATATATTGCTGTTATACTCTTTTTGTAGGAATACGGAACAAGCTTACTGAATGCTTTCTTAAACACTTAATAAATTTCCAGATATCACCTTTAGTCAAAACTCAAGAGTTATGAATGGACCTTACTATACTGCTGCTTTCTGACTGAGCTGCTTTCTACTCTGAATGCAAGAGACTCTCATAGTTAGGCAGGAATATCATCACCCCTCTTTAGCCTGAAGAAGTTACAGAAGATGAACCTTAGTCCCTCTGGTTTTCTTACAAAATGGATGGGAGAAATGTCAGAGGTGTGTGAACCAGAGCAACTCTATCTTAAATAGGAGCTGGGTAAAATGAGGCTGAAACCTGCTGGACTGCATTCCCTTATGGTTAAGGCATTCAAAGTCACAGGGTGAGTTAGGAGGTCAGTACAAAATACAGATCATAAAGACCTTATACACTCCCACCAGCACTATGACAGTTTACAAATCCCATGACAACATCAGGAACTTACACTATATGGTCTAAAAAGGGGATGCATGAATAATCCACCCCTTGTTTAGCATATCATGAAGAAACAACCATAAAAATTGACAACCAGCAGCCCAAAGGGCTGCTCTGTCTATGGAGTAGCCATTCTTGTATTTCTTTACTTTCTTAATAAACTTGCTTTCACTTTGTATGGTGGACTCTCCCTGAATTCTTTCTAGTGTGAGACCCAAGAAAACTCTCTTGGGGTCTGTATCGAGACCCCTTTCCTGTAACAGTAGGGCAGTATGTACTTGAGTTCTTTGTGAATTACTTATAGCACTCTCTTTCCAAAAGACTCAGGTGGAAACTCAGGATCCTGACCCTGGTAATGACTAGTGTGACAGACAATATGTTCTATGACAAATTATTACTTTTGATAATAAATAAGAGTTCACAATTGGGTTAATTCTATTATGCCTGGATTGTTCCCTCTGAATTTTGTCTTTTCTTAGTCTATACAAATGTGCACTGTATCAGTAAGCCTAAGCATTTACTGTATCTGAGAAACCTTAAGTCTCCCAGACATGGTAAGAAATTTGTCTGAATTACAACTATGATGTCTCTGTTTGCACATGGGCGGGTGTGTGTCTGTGAGTATATGTATATATATAGAGCTATCTTTTCATGTTCTTTTCATATGAACAAAGAGAGGCCTTAATGTAGTTAAATCATAGAGTCTCAACACTGCTATAAGCCTTTACCAGTCAAACGGCATTTAAATTATCCTGGATTCTGAATAGGGATTATAATTAGCCAAATATTTTAGGCAATAGTATTGATAATGCCAAAGTCACAAGCATTTTACCAGAATGTGGGTGACTTGATTGAAGCCATTCATTGCCTTGCTCCATCTATACCCTGCAGAGCAATTTAGCTCCTTAAGTAACTATCCCCTGCTATTTAAAGCAATATGTTATGCAAAGTAAATCAATATATATAATTTTACATAAAAAACATTTTTAGTTTGCCCCATCCCAAGAAATATTTAATCTTAATTGAGGTCTTTGTATTAAGAGAAAATTTGATCAATTATAAGATTAGAATATTCCCAAATAAGGTTTCATGAATGACATAAGTAATAACATCATAAATTAGAAGTGCTAATTGAAATTTTTATAAAAGATTATTTTTAATCTTTTTAAGGAGGAAAAAAATTCCTTCAATCAGAATCTAATTTATAAGGGTTTCCTGTGAACATTAGTCAGTGAATAATTTATTTCCCTAATCTACTTATGGAAACTTCAGATTGTTGTAATTTGTAAGGTAGTGAGATTCACCCACCTTTTTTTTCATTCACACGTGACCTCAAATATTTGATAACTTGCAATATAGGGATTTTAAAATATAAATAATAAAGACAAAACAAATACTTAGATTTAAGAGATTGGATATACATTTATCCATCCAAACATAAAGGCCGTGGTTAAGATTTAATATATTCACTTTTATTTTTATTATATCATAAAATCAACTGAAACCATCATTCTCATGTGTAATGTGGCATGACAGCAATGCACATTGGCCTATGCTAAGATAATCTTGATAATGTATTGGCTTAAACTGCTTCAGAGGTGCAATATCACAAATAATCTTACATTATTTAGTAAATGAATATCAAAACAGATAATTATGTAAAAACAATGCATGCATTAGTTGTCCAATTAGTTCTAACGGATAGCATCTCTTTTAAACAATCTCTGAAAAAAATTAAAATAATATAAATACACGAGAAAAGAAGACCAACACATTCAAAATAACTCATACTATATCCTGGGGTAAATGACAAAGCAGTTCTCATACTAAACTCCAGAAGTAAGCTGACCTACCCACCTAGTTATGGGCATTGCAAATTAAGGCAGGCTTGCCAATACTGGAAATAAATTGCAAAGATGAAGAGGCAACTCTGTCGTGTAAACTAAGTTATATTTTCTGAGCTTTAATAACCAGATAAGTCTTTCTGTGAAATGAATAAAGAAACTAAAAGATGTTTCTACTGTGTGTGTGCTTAGAGAAAATACTTCATCTTGATAAAGAAGGGTAGAAAAAAGATAATGCCACTAACAATTTTTATCCATTTTTCTAACAAAATAAAATTCATAATAATAATGTTCATTATAACAATGTTTTTGTTTTTGTGATGTAATAATCTATTTGCATGTAATGCTAAATTTTTTTTGAAATCCAAATTTTTTTGAAAAGTTGGTCAAATAGATAATTATTCTTCAAAATCTTTTTACATCTGCCTAAAATGATTGATTTATGCTTAAATTATATACTACTATAATTGTGGCATTGGGGTGTCAATTTTAGATCTTTCTTTGTTTCTCTTGTGGGCATTTAGTGCTATAAATTTTCTTCTATACACTCCTTTTGATGTGTCCCAGAGATTCTGGAACATTGTGTCTTCCTTCCATTTGTTTTGAAGAACATCTGTGTTTTGCCTCATTTCATTATTTATCCAGTAGTCATTCAGAAGCAGGTTGTTTAGTTTCCATGTAGTTGTGCAGTTTTGAGTGAGATTCTTAATCCTGAGTTCTAATTTGTTTGCACTGTGGTCTGAGAGACTGTTATAATTTTCATTATTTTGCATTTGCTGAGGACTGTTTTACTTCTAATTATGTGGTCAATTTTAGAATAAGTGCGATGTGGCTCTGAGAAGAATGTATATTCTGTGAATTCGGGTTGGTGAGTTCTGCAGATGTCTATTAGATCTGCTTAGTCTAGATCTGAGGTCAAGTCCTGGATATCCTTGTTAATTTTCCATCTCCTTGACCTGTCTAATATTGACAGTGGGGTGTTAAAGTCTCCCAATATTATTGTGTGAGGTTCTAAGCCTCTTTGTAGGACTTAAATACATATGCACCCAATACAGGAATACCTGTATTGGGTGCTCCTGTATTGGGTGCATATGTATTTACGATAGTTAGCTCTTCTTGTTGCATTGATCCCTTTACCATTATGTAATGTCCTTCTTTGTCTCTTTTGATCTTTGTTGATTTAATGTCTGTTTTATCAGAGACTAGGATTGCAAACCCTGCTTTTTTGTGCTCTCCATTTTCTTGATAAATCTTCCTTCATCCCTTTATTTTGAGCTTATGTGTATCTTTTCATGTGAGATGGGTCTCCTGAATACAGCACACCAATGGGTTCTGAATCTTAATCCAATTTGCCAGTCTGTGTCTTTTGATTGGGGCATTTAGCTCATTTACATTGAAGGTTAATATTGTTATATGTGAATTTGATCCTGCCATTTTGATGCTAGCTGGTTGTTTTGCCCATTAGTTGATGCAGTTTCTTCATAGTGTTGATACACTCCTTTAATAATCATCATACTATTAAGAGTGAACACTTTTTTAAAGCATGAAAATTCTGGTAACTTAGAAACTAGAATTGCATTGCAAATGATGTAAACACTAGCATCCACCTCACTTAATGATTTTTGAGAAAAATAGTTTATCCACATAAATACTTAAACAATGTTGCCTACATAGTAAATACTCTTTGAAATTTTAAATAATTATTTTAACAATTATAGTAACTTTTTTATTGCATTTGGGATTTATTGTTTTAAAAAGGGAGATACAGATTATTCTGATACAGCACTAAAAAGCATGAAATAATATTTTTTATTCTGTGAATTCTCAATTCATTCAAAATTGAAGAATCATTCATGAAGCACATTTTTTACTTGAAATAATATTCTTGCAATTGATTTATCTCCTTTTTTGCCATAAAACTAGGCAAACTTAATGTACCCTTTTTACAACTATCTTCTTCAGAAGACCATAAGCTCCATGAAGTGAGAGACTTTGTTCATCTCTATGACCAAGCATTATACACAGTGCAGGGCAACATGATGTATCTAATAGTAAACCATTAGATAAATCAGTGTTTTACCTAAAATAGAAGTAAAACTAATTTTCTTAAGAATTAAGCTTAGCATATCACCTGAAACAAGAATAAGTAGCATAATCTTTTTGATAAGTACTGAGACTTAATTTTGTTACTTAGCATCATTAACTCATTCCTTCAACCATAAACATCTTGTGACCAAGAGTACCTAAACTCCTGCGAGTGTAACTCAGCAGGGTTGGCTTTATCTGGCTTTTATTCAAGATGATACCTCTTTGGTTGGGATGCTTCTAACATGAGAATTAACATGAGAATAGTTAATTAGAGCAAAAAGCCAAAAATGAAAGTAATAATCTTTATTTACTTATTATAACAGTATCAATAAAAGGCTAAATTAAAAAAGACACCAACACCCCCTTTTCCCCATTTCCCTGCATTGAATGGCACACTAGTCCAGGATCAGGCAGATCAGCATATACATGGGGGAAGTGGGGAGGATAGGAATTAGGTTGGTGCAAAGTAGCTGCAGGTTTTGCTGTTAATTTCAGTTAACAGTTCTCATTTCAGAGGAAGGCCTGTACAAAAGGCTCCTCTAGTTTTATGGACCTGGAGGCCAGGATAAGAAACAGGGTGGAATAACTAGGAATAAAAGAGAACTGAGTACTAAGACAGAGTGGCAAAATTTCTTCCTGCTTCCCTTCTTCACTTATAATGATTGAGGAAAGGCTTTGCCAAAGGCTTCCCAAAGTCTTTGAAATGTAGCTGCATGGTGCATAAGTTAGGAATGCAGGAAAGCATGAGAATGGCCAAGTGGTGGTGGGTTGAGTGGTGGGGAGGGAGGGCAGCTGAGTCTTGAGTCCTTAACTGTAACTCTTTTCAGAGACTGCAGTAGACTGGATGTGCACCAGTTCAAGTGTGCATAGGGCAGTTTTTTACACAGAGGCCTACCAGGTGAAGCTTTTGTAATTGCCTATGATCAGGCCTGGAAAGTCACACACAGGGTTTTGAACAGTAGCTGGACTCCTCCCTCAGTACTGTGGACTACTCCTCCCACAGTAACTGCATTTAAATTTGCACTCCCATTATAATAATAATGATTGTTCCTTCATGAACTTAACTAGCTAAATGGTTAACATTCTTTATGAAATATTTATTAAACTAATATGCCAATTTTCTTGGTTAATGTTATTCATTTATGAAAAGTCTTCATAAATATATTCTGGATACATATGTTTTCAAAAACATGTGTATAAAAATTATTTTCTTCCACACTGTGGCTTGCTTATTCCTTTTGCATAATTTTGTTCTTTAGTTAGCTTTTGTTTCGGTTTTGATGTTTTTAAAATAAAACTATTTCTTGCTAATGCTTCCTGGGTCAAATCTTGACTGTCCCAAAATTGTAAAGGTATCATACTTAGTTTTTTTTGTTTGTTTGTTTTGGTTTTTGTTTTTTGTTTTTTTTTTAATTGTACTTGAGGTTCTGGGGTACATGTGCAGATCATACAGGATTGTTGCATGGGTACATACATGGCAATATGGTTTGTCCATCCCACTATCACCTATATCTGGCATTTCCCCCCATGTTATCCCTCCCCAAATCCCATCCTCCTGCTGTTCCTCCTCTTGTCCCCTCAACAGACCCCAGTGTGTGATGCTTCCCTCCCTGTGTCCATGTGTTCTCATTGTTCAACACCCGCCTGTGAGTGAGAACATGTGGTGTTTGATTTTATGTTCTTGTATCAGTTTGCTGAGAATGATGGTTTCCAGATTCATCCATGTCCCTACAAAGGAGTCAAACTCACCCTTATTTATGGCTGCATAGTATTCCATAGTGTATTTGTGCCACATTTTCCTTGTCCAGTCTATCATCAATGAGCATTTGGGTTGGTTCCAGGTCTTTGCTTTCGTAAACAGTGCTGCAGTAAACATACGTGTGCATGTGTCTTTATAATAGAAAAATTTATAATCCTTTGGGTATATACCCAGTAATGGAATTGTTAGGTCAAATGGAATTTCTATTTCTAGATCCTTAAGGAATTGCCACACTATCTTCCACAATGGTTGAACTAATTTATACTCCCACCAACAGTGTAAAAGTGTTCCTATTTCTCCACATCCTCTCCAGCATCTGTTGTCTCCAGATTTTTTGATGATTACCATTCTAACGGGTATGAAATGGTATCTCTGTGTGGTTTTGATTTGCATTTCTCTGATGACCAGTGATGATGAGCATTTTTTCGTATGTTTGTTGGCCTCATGTATGTCTTCTTTTGAAAAGTGTGTGTTCATATCCTTCACCCACTTTTGGATGAGTTTTTTTCTTGTAAATCTGTCTTACTTCTTTGTAGATTCTGGATATTAGCCCTTTGTCAGATGGGTAGATTGCAAAAATTTTTCCCATTGTGTTGCTTGCCAGTTCACTCTAATGATTGTTTCTTTTGCTGTACAGAAGCTCTGGAATTTAATTAGGTCCCATTTGTCTATTTTGGCTTTTGTTGCCAATGCTTTTGGTGTTTTAGTCATGAAGTCCTTGCCTATGCCTATGTCCTGAATGGCTTTGCCTAGGTTTTCTTCTAGGGTTTTTATGGTGTTGGGTCTTATGTTCAAGTCTTTCATCCAGCTGTAATTAATTTTAGTGTAAGGTGTCAGGAAGTGGTCCAATTTCTGCTTTCTGCACATGGCTAGCCAGTTTTCCAAACACCATTTATTAAATAGGGAATCGTTTCCCCATTGCTTGTTTTTGTCCAGCTTGTCAAAGATCAAATGGTTGTAGATGTGTGGCATTGCCTCAGGGGCCTCTGTTCTGTTCCATTGGGCTGTATCTGTTTTGGTACTAGTATCATGCTGTTTTGATTACCGTAGCCTTGTAGTATAATTTGAAGTCAGGTAGTGTGAAGCATCCAGCTTTGTTCGTTTTACTTAGGATTGTCTTGGTTATGTGGGCTCCTTTTCAGTTTCATATGAGGTTTCACATGTTTTTTTCCAGTTCTGTGAAGAAGGTAGCTTGATGGGGATAGCACTGAATCTATAAATTACTTTGGGCAGTATGGCCATTTTCACAATATTGATTCTTCCTACACATGAGCATGGAATGTTTTTCCATCTGTTTGTGTCCTCTCATATTTCCTTGAGCATTGGTTTGTAGTTGTCCTTGAAGAGGTCATTTACCTCCTTTGTTAGTTCTATTCGTAGGTATTTTATTCTCTTTGTAGCAATTGTGAATGGGAGTTTGCTCATGATTTGGCTCTGTTAGTCTGTTATTGGTGTATAGAAATGCTTGTGATTTCTGCACACTGATTTTGTATCCTGAGACTTTGCTGAAGTTGCTTATCAGTTTAAGGAGATTTTGGACTGAGATGATTGGGTATTCTAAATGTACAATCATGTCATCAGCAAATAGAGACAATTTGACTTCCTTTTTTCCTGAATGAATACACTTTATTTTTTTTTATTGCCAAACTTCTTTTGCTAGAACTTACAATGCATTATTAATAGGAGTGGTGAGAGATGGCATCCTTTTCTACTGCCAGATTTCAAAGGGAATGCTTCCAGGGTTTGACCATTCAGTATGATACTGGCTGTAGGTTTGTCATAAATAGCTTTTATTATTTTTAGGTATGTTCTTTCGATACCTAGTTGATTGAGAGTTTTTATCATAAAGCGCTGTTGAATTTTATTGAAGGCCTTCTGTGCATCCATTGAGATAATCGTGGTTTTTGTCTTTGGTTCTCTTTATGTGGTTGATTACGTTTATAGACTTGCATATGTTGAACCAGCCTTGCATCCCTGAGATGAAGCCTACTTGAATGTGATAGATAAGGTTTTTGATGTGCTATTGCAATCGGTTTACCAATATTTTATTGAAGATTTTTGCATCTGTGTTCATCATGGATATTGCCCTGAAGTTATCTTTTCTTGTTGAGTCTCTGCTGGGTTTTGGTATCAGAATGATATTGGCCTTATAAAGTGATATGGGTAGGATTCCCTCTTTTTGTATTGTTTGGAATAGTTTCAGAAGGAATGGTACCAACTCCTCTTTGTGTGTCTGGTAGAATTTGGCTGTGAACCTGTTTGGACCTGGACTCCTTTTGGTTGGTAGGCTATTAATTGCTGCCTCAACTTCAGTCCATGTTACTGGTCTGTTCAAGGTTTCAACTTCTTCCTGATTTAGGCTTGGGAGGGTGCAAGTGTCCAGGAATTTATCCATTTCTTGCGGGTTTACTAGTTTATGTGCATAGAGTTGTTTGCAGTAATCTCTGATGATAGTTTGTATTTCTGTCGAATTCATGGTGATATCCCCTTTATCATTTTTTTATTGCATCTATTTGATTCTTCTCCCTTTTTTATTAATCTTCCTAGTGATCTATTTTGTTGATCTCTTCAAAAAAACAGCTCCTGGATTTATTGATATTTTGAAGGGTTTTTGTGTGTCTCTATCTCCTTCAGTTCTGCTTTGATCTTAGTTTTTTTTTTTTTTTTTTTTNTTTTTTTTTTTTTTTTTTTTTTTGTCTTCTGCTAGCTTTTGAGATTTTTTATTATCTTGATCCTCTAGCTCTTTCAAATTTGATGATAGGGTGTCAATTTTTGATCTTTTCTCATTTCTCATGTGGACATTTATTGGTATAAATTTCCCTCTAGGCACTGCTTTAAATGTGTCCCAGAGATTCTGGTACATTGTGTCTTCATTCTTATAGAATGAACAACACCTTTATTTCTGCCTTCATTTCTTTGTTTTTCCAGTCGATGTTCAGGAGCCAGTTGTTCATTTTCTATGAAGTTTTGCAGTTCTGTGTTAGTTTCTTAACTCTGAGATCTAATTTGATTGCCCTGTGGTCTGAAAGACTGTTTTATATGATTTCTGTTCTTTTGCATTTGCTGAGGAGTGATTTACTTTCAAGTATGTGGTCAATTTTGGAGTAGGTGCAATGTGATGCTGAGAAGAATGTATATTCTGTGGATTTGGGGTGGAGAGTTCTGTAAATGTCTATTAGATCTGCTTGGTCCAGATCTGAATTCAAGTCCTGGATATCCTTGTTAATTTTCTGCCTCATTGATCTGTCTAATACTGACAAGTGGAGTGTTAAAGTCTCCCACTATTATTGTGTGGGAATCTAAGTTTCTTTGTAGGTCGTTAAGAATTTGCTTTATGTATCTGGGTGCACCTGTATTAGGTGGGTATGTATTTAGGATAGTTAGCTCTTCTTGTTGCATTGATCCTTTTACAATTATGTAATGCCCTTTGTCTCTTTTGATCTTTATTGGTTTAAAGTCCATTTTATCAGAGAATAGTTTTGCAACTCCTGCTTTTTTTTTTCTCTCCATTTGCTTGATAAATCTTTCTCCATTGTTTTATTTTTAGCCTATGTGTGTCCTTTCATGTGAGATGGGTTTCCTGAATACAGCACACCAATGGGGGCTTTTTATCCAATTTGCCAGTTCATGTCTTTTGATTGGGGCATTTAACCCATTTACATTTAGGTTTAATATTGTGATGTGTGAATTTGATCTTGCCATTTTGATGCTAGCTGAATGTTTTGCCTCTTAGTTTACACGTTTTCTCCATTGTGTAGATGGTGTTTACCATTTGGTATGTTTTTGGAGTGACTGGTACTGGTTGTTCCTTTCCTTGTTTAGTGCTTCTTTCAGGAGCTCTTGTTAAGGCAGGCCTGGTCGTGATGAAATCTCAGCAATTGCCTGTCCATAAAGGACTTTATTTCTCCTTTATTTATGAAGCTTAGTTTGGCTGGATATGAAATTCTATGTTGAAAGTTCTTTTCTTTAAGGATGTTGAATATTGGCCCCCACTCTCTTCTGGCTTGTAGGGTTTCTGCCAAGAGAGTCGCTGTGAGTCTAATGGGCTTTCCTTTGTGAGTGACCTGACCTTTCTCTCTGGCTGCCCTTAGCTTTTTTCCATCATTTCAACCCTGGTGAATCTGACGATTATGTGCCTTGGGGTTGCTCTTCTTGAGGAATATCTTTGTGGTGTTCTCTGTATTTTCTGGACTTGAATTTTGGCCTGGCTTGCTAGATTGGGGAAGTTCTCCTGGAAAACATCCTGAAGAGTATTTTCCAGCTTGGATTCATTCTCTACATCACATTCAGGTACATCTATTAAACACAGATTAGGTCTTTTCACATTATCCTATATTTCCTGGAGGCTTTGTTCATTTCTTTTCACTCTTTTTCCTTAATCTTGCCTTCTCATTTTATTTCGCTGAGTTGATCTTCAGTCTCTGATATCCTTTATTCTGCTTGGTCCATTCGGCTATTGAAACTTGTTTATGCTTCCGGATGTTCTTGGGCTGTGTTTTTCAGCTCCATGAAGTCATTTATATTCTTCTCTAAGCTGTTTATTCTAGTTAGCATTCACATACCCCTTTTCAGGTTCTTAGTTTCTTTGCAGTAGGTTAGCACATGTTCTTTTAGCTCAGAGAAGTTTGTTATTACTCACCTTCTGAAGCCTGTTTCTGTCAATTTATCAGACTCATTCTCCATCCAGCTTTGTTTTCTTGCTGGTGAGGAGTTGTGAACCCTTGGAGTAGGAGGGGAGTTCTGGTTTTGGGGTATTTCATCCTTTTTGTGCTGTTTATTTCCCATCTTTGTGGCTTTATCTACCTGTGGTCTTTGTAGTTGGTGCCTTTTGGATGGGGTCTCTTAGTGGATGTCCTTTTTGTTGATGTCAAAGCTATTTCTTTCTGTTTCTTAGATTTCCTTCTATCACTCAGGCCCCTCTGCTGCAGGATTACTGGAGGTCCACTCCAGATCCTGCTTGCCTGGGGATCACCCTCGGGGGCTGCAGAACAGTAAATGTTGCTGCTGGTTTTGTCTTCTGTTATCCTCATCCCAGAAGGGTACCCACCAGATGTCAGCCTGAGCTCTCTTTTATGAGGTGTCTCTTTGGGTGTATCGGGGTTAGGGAGCTGCTTGCGGAGACAGTCTGTCCCTTATAGGAGCTCAAGTGCTGTGCTGGGAGCTCCATTGTTCTGTGCAGAGCTGCTGGGGATGTACATTTAAGTCTGCTGCAGTGGAACTCAACTATCTCTTTTCCCAGGTGTTCTGTCCTAGGAATGTCAGGCTTTATTCATTCCTGTCATGCTGCTGCCTTTTTTCAGAGATGCCCTGCCCCACACAGAGATAGTCTAGTCATAGTCTGCCAGCGGAGGCGTTGCTGAGCTGCCACGGGCTCTGCCCATCTGCTGTGTGAACTTCCTTGAGGCAGTTAGATCTTCCTCAGTATTGGCAGACTGCCTCGGAAGTGGCAGATGCCTTTCCACACACCAAGCTGAACCATCCCGAGTCCAGCTACACTTGCTGCAAAACTCTCAATTCAGAGAGTTTCAGATTGCTTTTTTTGTGGGGGTAGTATCCACTTAGCCAGATCACCTGGCTCCCTGTCTCAGCCCCCTCTCTTTCAGTTGAATGGGCGACTCTGTCTCCTAGGCATTCCAGGTGCCATTTGAAATGGCTGCCCAGATTTGTGGGAGTCTGTGCCCCAACCCACGGCACTGGCTAAAGCAGTCATGCTGGAAACTCATGGCACTTTTCAGCCCAGGAATCTCCTGGTCTGTAGGCAGTGAAAACTCATTTGGAAATGCGGTGATGACTCATCCTGTCCGTTGTTCTTTCTGGGAACTGCACTCCAGAGCTGTTCCTATTGGGCCATCTTGGATCCTCCCATACTCAGTTTCCTTGTAGAAGATTTGTAGCTTCAGCTTTAGGTTAATATCTAAAATCAGTCTCAAATTGTATGTGGTTCATTATAGTTGTATGACTAAACAATTGTTCCAATTTGTTGAAAAATTTTTCTGTATTAAATGAATTTGGTGCACTGTAAAAATATACCTTGGTCCTGTATGTATGTGTGTGTGTGTGTGTGTGTGTGTGTGTTTGTGTGCATGTGTGTGTGTGTGTGTGTAATTTCTGTACACTGTGGTTTAATTGATTTATTAGTCTATCATTTTGTCAATACCACAATATAACTTGATTATAAAATAAGGTGGTATCATTTCTCAAAAGGTTTAGAATACTTTTTAAAAATTTTTCTGGCATTTTATAACCTTTATCACATGAGTTTCAGAATCAGTTTGTCACTTATAACACAATATTGTTTGGAAATATGTTAGGATTTCTATTCCCATAATCTTTGAAACAATTGACATTTTAGCAATATTGAGTTTTTAAAAATGATTATTATTATACTTTAAGTTCTGGGGTAGCTGTGCAGAATGTGCAGATTTGTCACATAGGTATAAATGTGCCATGATGCTTTGCTGCACCTATCAAACTGTCATCTGCATCAGGTATTTCTCTTAATGCTATCCCTCCCATAGCTCCCCACCCATGGCAGGCCCAATGTGTGATGTCCCCCTCCCTGTATCCCTGTGTTCTCATTGTTCAACTCCCTGTTATTAGTGAGAACATGTAATGTTAGGTTTTCTGTTCATGTGTTTGCTGAGAGTGATGGTTTCCAGCTTTATCTATGTCTCTGCAAAAACTTGAACTCATCCTTTTCTATGGCTGCATAGTGTTCCATGGTGTATATGTGCCACATTTTCTTTATCAAGTCTATTATTGATGGACATTTGGGTTGGTTCCAAATCTTCCCTCTTGTGAATAGCGCCACAATAAACACACATGTGCATGTGTCTTTATAGTATAATGATTTTTAAACCTTTGGGTGTATGCCCAGTAATGGGATTGCCGGGTCAAATAGTATTTCTGGTTCTAGATCCTTGAAGAACCATCACACTGTCTTCCACAATGGTTGAACTAATTTACACTCCCACCAACAGTGTAAGTGTTTCTATTTCTCCACATCCTCTCCAGCATCTGTTGTTTCTTGACTTTTCAATGATCACCATTCTAACTGGAATGAGATGGTATCTCATTGTGGTTTTGATTTGCATTTCTCTAATGACCGGTGATGATAAGCTTTTTTTCATATGTTTGTTGGCTGCATAAATGTATTCTTTTGAAAAATATCTGTTCATATCCTTTGTCCACTTTTGATAGGGTTTTTGTTTTTTTCTTGTAAATTTGTTCAAGTTCTCTGTAGATTCTGGATATTAGCCCTTTGTCAGATGGACAGATTGCAAAAAATTTCTACCATTCTGTAGGATGCCTGTTTACTCTGATGATAATTTATTTTTCTGTGTGAAACCTCCTTAGTTTAATTGTATCCCATTTTGTGCAGAAGCCCTTTAGTTTAATTATATCCCATTTTGGCTTTTGTTGCCATTGCTTTTGGTGTTTTAGTCATGAAGTCTTTGCCCATTCTTATGTCCTGAATGGTATTGCCTAGTTTCTTCTAGGGTTTTTATGGTCTTAGGTTTTACGTTTAAGTCTTTAATCCATCTGGAGTTAATTTTTGTATGAGGTGTAAGAAAGAGGTTCAGTTTCCATTTTTTTTTTTTTATGTGGCTAGCCAGTTTTCCCAACAACATTTATTAAATAGGGAATCTTCCCCATTGCTTGTTTTTGTCAGGTTTGTCAAAGATCAGATGGTTGTACATGTTTCATGTTATTTCTGAGGCCTCTGTTCTGCTCCATTTATCTATACATCTGTTTTGGTACCAGTACTATGCTCTTTGGGTTACTATAGCGTTGTTTGAAGTAAGGTAGCATGAATCCACAAATATAGTATACATCTTAAATACTGTATACATCTTAAATATTGTATACATCTTAGTGCTTTTATCACCAGATTTTCATAGTTATTACTCTAGGGGTCTTACACGTTTCTGTTAGATTTATCCCTACATTTTTTATATTCTTTAATGCTTTCATAAATGATATTGTAAGTTTATTTTTGTGAGTTTTTTTGCTAGTCTATGAAATACATTTGAGTTTTCTATTGTGATACTACAGCAAGTTAACTTCACAAATTCTAATTGCATGTTTTATATTTCTTAGGCTTTCTTCTGTAGAGCATGATACTAAAAATAAAACCTCCTTATTTCTTCTCCAAATTGTATATTATTTTTTCATTTTTTTCATTATTGAACTAACTAGTGTCTCAAGTGCTATATTGAATAGAAAAAGTAAAAACAAAAATCCTTATCTGTTCCCAGAAAGTATTCATTTTCTCACCAAGAGCATGAGTTATGTTGTTAATTACAGATTTTATGTAGGCAACTTCCATAAGATGAGAAAGTTTTCTTCTACTTTTTTCACACTCATTTATTACTATTTTATTTTGAAACTATTTTATCTGTTTCTAAGTCAAACAAATATTGTAATACTTTAGCTAAATAAGAGCATATAGGCTGAAATAGGAATATGAAGAAGAGTAGGTGAAAATAATATAGTTGGTAAAACCGGATGACTGCCATGGAACGCTGATTTTCTCTTAAGAGCATGCCTGTATAGCCAATATGTGAAATGGACATAGTGCCATAAAACAGACATAGTGTCATAAAACTGGCTTCTGGCACCCTTTCAATCAGGGCTTGTATTCTCAATATCAGCTTTAGGATCAGATGACTATTTACATTCTTTGCATAACTATTTTATCACAGTTTCTCAATGAGCAAAATAAAAGCTACATGTTGCTGTAATAAATAAATGCAAACAATATATGCATGTCCTCTATTCAGTGACTGGTATATAGTGATATTTAATTTTTGTTATTTGTTTTGGTGACGATGTTTCATATAATGAAGATCATAATCATGAACATCCTGAAGATGATAAAGATGGTAAATAATAATTATTTAAATCCTAGATACAGAGTTGTATTTGAAGCCCATCGCATGTTAATAGAAGAACTACTGAAACTAACAGAAGGAATGAAAAATTAATTGAAATATATAAATTGCCTTGGTGGGAAAGTAGCAGCAAAATCTGAACTACCTTGTATACAAGATATTTTAAAGTAAAAATAACTGACATCTGAAAGCATCCACACCAAATCTCAGTTGACAATGCAAACTGCTTAAGCAGTTTCTGTAATTTTCCTCTACAGTTAGGTAAACTGCCAGCCCTATCAATCTAGTGTTCTTTGATTCTATTTTTTCATTTATTTTCTGCCTCATTCCAAATAGTTGATTTAATACACACAGTATTTCAAATTGAAATGAATTTAAATTGAGAGAATGAGGATTCATAAAGAAAATAAGGTTGAGTGAGGTTTGAGGACATTGTGCATGAACTGAAGTTCTGCACTTTTAGTCAAAGCTATAGCAACTAGGAGCTGTTCAATTATGTAGTTCAGTGAATATGCAAGATAAACGACAAACTAAGATTTCTTAGAAAGCTTGAAAAGCATTTTGATACCTAGTATCCTGTAACAGAGAAAATATTTAGTAATGCAAGAGTAGCTAATATTTCAAATGTTTTTACGTTATAATAATCATAGCAATGAGTTATGGAATGATAGTTGCTAATGCCAACCTTTGTCTAAGGTGATCAGACTGCATGGAAACAGAGTTTAGTTAAAATGTATTATAGACGCTTAAGGATGAAATTCAATTACATGGTCCTGTTTCATTTTGTAAAAGTTAAACATACTTTAATTTCCTCATGCTGTTGAAATTTTTCTTATACATATTCTATTAAAGATTTGATCAAATTTAAACACCAGCATCTGCACTTTGTCCTCAAACAATACCTTTTTTTAAAAACAATAAGGATTTATTTTTCTTTTCTTCACTGGACATGAACTGATTATGCTTTTTGAAAAACACAAATAATTATTTATATAACTCCCAACAGTAATACATTTTTTCCTCTGAGGAACTGATGTAAATACATAGTTATTCATTCTTTTTGTGATAGGGAAATCAATCAAAGTTGCCTGTTACTTAAAAAAATTACTTGTTTAGCTTATTTGCTTATATGAAAATTGATGACAAAATCTATTTAGAAAAATTTAATTGGAAGAAAATATTATATGAAGCTATGACAGGTATGTAGTTAAGAGGTGACAAATAGGCTACTGAGTAATTTTTTAGTAACAGCTTATTTCTATGTGGAATGTGAATCAACCATTAAAAAAATTGGCAAGAAAAATAGTAAAAATATTGCCTAGGAAAATTTTCCAGAAGGCATATATTCTTTAGTATATGAATTAATAATTCTTTCATCATGCAGATTTTGCCAATTTTACTGTCCATTACTCATTTTCTAAGAATTCTGACTGATGAATTACCTTTGATAACCTTGATTACTCAGAAATACTGAACCTACAAATTATAAACAAACTCTAATTGTTTCTTCAAATTTGCATCCATATGATTGTCTTCTATACAAATTCATTTATCTAAAGCATATTTACTACCCCACATCACACTGGCCAAACTCCATATTGCATAAGGACAAAAACTAACATTTATGTTTTCTTTCCTTTATTCATAAAATAGTAGCATGCTGGTAACAATAATTACTTAAGACAGTATTAACCAAAAAAAAGAAAAAAAGCCTTTTGGTTAGTATTAAACATAGTGCTTACATATTAAATTTGAGACGCAAAGTCACTTAAATTCTATTTTGATATTGATGCTTTCCTCTTACAGTATATGTGAAAGATGTAGATGATGTTTTCAGAGGGGACTTGAAAAACAGAGTAAATTTCTATTGTAGCAGCATAAATGTCACAATTTCCTTTGTTATAGAGACAAATCTCTCTTAAGGTCACACTTCAGTGATAATCAAGTTAAAATCAAAATTTTCTTTCAAAAGTGGCAATAAAAGTGACTCTTTTTCCTCACAAGAAAAAGCAATAAATCTTTTTTTTTCCATTTATTTATTTTATTGCATTTTAGATTTTGGGGTACATGTGAAGAATATGCAAAATTGTTGCATAGGAACACACGTGGCAGTGTGATTTGCTGCCTTCCTCCCCATCACCTACATCTGGCATTTCTCCCCTTGCTATCTCTCCCCAGCTTCCCACCCCTTCTCCTGCAAAGATTCAAACTATATGAATATTAGACGTTTATATTTGAATTGTACAATTAGTTTCAGAACAACATAGTATCCCATATATTTCATATATTTCCATATTCCACCTGATAGAAAGGTTGTGCTTTTGTAAATTTCACACAACTGGCAAGGTGATTTTATTAAATTCAACCTGGACATTTTAACCAGGGAGCAATGTAAAGTAAAATTACAGAAAAAAATAGAAAGAAGAAAAGGAAATAGGCATAACTGGAAGTGCTGAAGGGGCACAGCAAAAACAAGGCCACTGGCCTGGGGAGCCACTGCTTTGGTGAAAAAGTGGGAGCCAGGAGGTGGTTCCCTGCTCTGTCTGACCTAAGCCCCGCAGGCCCCAGTACCTCTGCCACCATGAAGAAGTTAAACCACATGAAGCAATTGGCCAACCAAGCAGTGGCAGAGCCCAGGAAAGGCCTGTTCTTTGTGAAGATCTGTTATATAGTTACACATCTGCGGCAAATTTATTTTTGCATTCTTCTACATCATATCCAGTCCTATCCATCTCTTTATTTAGGATGTCTATTTTGATGCAAACCCTTGAATATTGACTCCTAAAAATTTCTGAGCTTAGTTATACCTGGCTCTGACCAAATCCCAGTCTAATACCAAGATAACAAGATGTTTTCTTTTTCCAGATGTTAGGGATGTCTACCTCTGCTATGACATACAGAGTATAACCAGGAATCTTGACATTTAAATATTTCCACATTTTTGTTGTTACTTATATTTAATTTAATTTTTTTTTGTTTCAATAGGTTTTGGGAAACAGGTGGTTTTTGTTTACATGGATAAGTTCTTTAGCAGTGATTTCTGGTATTTTGGTGCACCTATCACTCAAGCAGTGTTCACTGCACTCAATATGCTCTCTTATCTCTCACCCACTTCCCACCCTCCCTCCACTCAGCTCTCCAGACCCCATTACATCATTCTTACAGCTTTGCATCCTCATAATGTATGTATAAATACATACATTCAGTGTTTACTTTTCTATTTCTGAGATATTTCATTTAAAATAATGGTCTCCAATTCCATCCAGGTTGCTGCAAATGCCAGTATTTCCTTCCTTTTTATGGCTAAGTAGTATTTCATATACACACACACACACACACACACACACACACACACCACATTTTCTTTATCCATTCATCAACTGATGGGCACTTAGGCTGGTTCCATATTTTTGCAACTGCAAATTGTATGCAATAGTCTTTTTTTGTATGATGACTTCTTATTCTCTAGGTAGATACTCAGTAGTGGGACTGCTGGATTAAATGGTAGATCTACTTTTAGTTATTCCAGGAATTACCATACTGTATTCCATAGAGTGTAAACCTTTTCATCACATCCATGCAAACATCTATTATGATTTTATTTTTAAATTATGGCCATTCTTGCCAGAGAAGGTTGGTATCATATTGTGGTTTTAATCTGCACTTCCCAAATAATTACTGATGTTGAGCATTTCTTTATAAGTTTCTTGGCCATTTGCATACCTTTTTTTGAGAAATGACTATTTATGTCCTTATCCTGCTTTTTGGGGGGTATTTGTATTTTTTCTTGCCGATTTGTTTGAGTTCTTTTAGATTTTTGACATTAGTCCCTTTTCAGATGGGTAATTTGCAAATATTTTCTCCCACTCGGAGGCTTGTCTGTTTGCTGATTATTTCTTTTGCTGTGCAGAAGCTTTTTAATTAATTCTTATCTATTAATCTTTTTCTTTTTAGTTGTTTTTTATTTTTACATTTGCTTTTGGGTTCTCGATGATGAACTCTTTGCTTAACCCAGTGTCTAGAAGAGTTTTTCTTATGTTATTTTCTAGAATTTTTATGTTTGGGGTTTTAGATTTAAGTCTTTGACTTATTCTTGAGTTGATTTTTGTATAAGGTGAGAGATGAGGATCCAGTTTAATTCTACATGTGGCTTGCCAATTATCCCAACATTATTTGTTAAAATAGGGTGTCCTTTCCCCACATTACATTTTGTTTGCTTTATAAAGATTCAATGACTGTAACTATTTGGCTTTATTTTTGTGTTCTCTGTTCTGTTCCGTTGGTCTATGTGCCTATTTAGACCAGTACCATGTTGTTTTGGAAACTAGCCTTGTAGTGTAGTTTGAAGTAGGGTAATGTAATACATCTAGATGTGTCCTCTTTGCTTAGTCTTGCTTTGGCTACTTGGGCTCTTTATTGGTACCATATGGATTTTAGGATTTGTTTTTTAATTCTGTGAAGAATGATGATGGCATTTTGATGGGAATTACTTTGAATTTACAGAGGGATTTTGGCAGTATGTTCAATTTCACAATATTGATTATACCTATACATAAGCATGGAATGTATGGGATGTATTTCCCTTTGTTTGTGTCATCTATGATTTCATTCAGCCGTGTTTTATAGATATTTTACCTTTTCTGTTACGTATATTATTTACTCTTTTTTTTTTTCAGCTCTTTTAAAGGAAGTTGATTTTTTTATTTGCTTCTTATTTAGTTGCTGTTGTGTACAGCAGTACTACTGATTTGTGTACATTGATTTTGTTTTTTGTTTTTTGTTTTTTTGTTTTTTTGGTTTTTTTTCCCCCATTTATTTTATTGCATTTTAGGTTTTGGGGTACATGTGAAGAACATGCAAAATTGTTGCATAGGAACACACGTGGCAGTGTGATTTGCTGCCATCCTCCCCATCACCTACATCTGGCATCTCTCCCCTTGCTATCTCTCCCCAGCTTCCCACCCCCCACCGTCCCTCCCCTATTTCCCCCCAACTGACCCCAGTGTGTAGTG
>NW_016107498.1:4122602-4134897 GCF_001604975.1 Cebus imitator | reverse complement strand
TCTTCTGCTCTTCTGTCAGTTTGCTGAGAATGATGGTTTCCAGGTTCATCCATGTCCCTACAAAGGACACAAACTCATCGTTTTTGATGGCTGCATAATATTCAGACAGGGAAAATGTGGCATACTTTATGTATATCTAATTAAGATTTTCTATTTGTTTTAAGTCAATTTTGCTATTCAATATCTATCTAGGAATTTTATTATTTCATTTATGTTGTTAAACTTGTGGACATTAGTTGTTCATCATTACCTTAAATTATTTTTATTATTTTATTTTATTTTTTGAGACAGAGTCTTGTTCTGTTGCCCAGGCTGGAGTGCAGTGACACAATCTTGGCTCACTGAAACCTCTACCTCCTGGGTTCAAGTGATTCTCCTGCCTCAGTCTTCCCAGTAGCTAGGACTACAGGCCTGCGCCACTGCACTCCAGCTAATTGTGTGTGTGTGTGTGTGTGTATGTGTGTGTGTGTTTTTAGTAGAGATGGGGTTTTACCATGTTAGCCAGGCTGGTCTCGAACTCCTAACCTCAAATGATCTGCCCACCTCAACCTTGCAAAGTGCTGAGATTACAGGAATGAATCGCCATGCCCGACCTTAAATTCTTTTTAAATTCATGTTGAATCTGTTGTGAGGTTCTGTCTTTCATTCCTGATATTGACAAGCTGTACCTTCTCTATTTCATCTTCATGGGTCCAGTAAAATCTTCACCAATTGTCTTGATTATTTCAAAGATACTATTTTAGATTTCATTGTTTTCTCTGTCGTTTTCATGTTTCCTGTTTCATTAATTGCTGTTCTCATTATTATTTCTTTTTTTGTTGTTTTTTTAACTTTCTTAAGTTCAAAGGTTAGATAATTTATTTAAGAGACTTTTCTAGTAAAACATTTGAATTCATAAGCTTTGCTATAAGCATTGCTTTAGCTTCTTTCCATGTATTTTGATTTAGTGTTATTCTTTTTCGATCCACTCAAGATATTTTCTAATTTCCCCTGTGATTTCTTGTTGAAACAATGGATGGTTCAGAGCTATTTTGTTTAATATTTATTCTGTTTAATTTTTTAATACATCTGTAGACATATCTATTATTTTGGATTGGGTTGTCTGATACACGTATTAGATGTTTTATTTTAGAGATTAAAAAAGGGCAGCATGGGTAAGAGAAAGAGAAATAAGAGTGGCTAGAAACGGGAGTCAGTGATTATTACCTTATAAGAAACCACAAAATTATAGTGAATTACTGGGAAGGAACTGTCTGCTTGAGATGGAACACTTTTCTGGGTGAGCCAAAAGTAGATACTTTACTTCAGAGTAGATTATGTAGAGAGAAACTTACTTTCTCAGCTTCCGCCCACCTTCTTTTTCCATTGACACAGTATTCCCCATACGACATTAACTCCCTTACACCTCCAGAATATAACATTCTTTTAACAGTGAATTGAAATGCCAAAGCCCTAGCTATTTTATGGGTTGCTAGTTCCTATGGAAGAAAAAGCTGGAATCTCTGGACAGTCACTGCTGGACCTGGCTGTGCATCAGAAGCTACCCTCCTAGGACAGCACACTCATTGTCACCAGGCAGCAAAGCTACTTGGGCCTGAACAAGAAACCATATGGCATGGCTAGTGGCAGAGTAGATGACAGAGGATACATGAGACAGGTGCGCTAAGGAAAACAGAGCCACTGACTAAGATCTGTGTCAGGTTTACATATATACCTATTGTATATATGTAGCAATTATACCTATTGATGTATAATTACAAACTTAGGAAATTATTGGGAAAGATCCACACAAGATCTTTGGGGAAATTATAGCATGACTAGAAGAGAGAGGTTTTACTGCTTTTTTTATTTTTTACTTTTTTGAGATGGAGTCTTGATCTATCCCCCAGGCTGGACTGTAGTGGTGCGATTTCGGCTCACTGCAATTTCACCTCCTGGATTCAAGCGATTCTCCTGCCTCAGCCTCCCAAGTAGCTGGGACTACAGGTGTGTGTCACCATGCCTGGATAATTGCTCTTACTGCTTTACATGAAGTTTAGTAATAATATTATGGGTGATTTAAAATATTTATATATTTTAGAAAAATTAAAAATGGTTGTCACATTATATTATTGTATACTCATACAATGAACTTCTATGCAGCTATTTAGGTATAACTCAAAAAAATAGTCATTTAGAAAAGCATTATGTTCGTAATATATTAAGCAAAAAACTATTGAACAGTATATAGTCATATCTCATTTTATTGTGCTTTGCAGATATTGAGTGTTTTACAAATCAAAGGTTTCTGGGAACACCTGCATGAAACACATTCATTTTTCTAAAAGCATGTACTTACTTCATGCCTGTGTGTCATATTTTGGTAACTCACACATTATGTCAAACTTTTTGCTTTCTGTTATATCTGTTATGGTGACCTATAATTAGTGATTTCCAATGTTAATACTGTACTTGTTTGGGGTGCAATGGACTGTGCCCATAGAAGACAGCAAACCTAATTGATACATGTTCCCTGTGTTCTGCCATCTACACTGACCGACCAGCCATTCTGCTCTTTTTACCACCTCTCTCCCTTGGCCTCTCAGACACAAAAATCTTAGACTAGCAGATAACCCTAAAATGATCTCTAAGTATTCAAATAAAAGGAAGAGTTGCATCTCTCTCACTTTAAATCAAAAGCTAGAAATGATTAAGCTTAGTAAGGAAGACATGTCAAAAACCGAGATAACTTTAAAGCTAGGCCTCTTGCACCAAACAGTTAGCTAAGTTATGAATGCAAATGTTCCTGAAAACAATCAAAAGTGCTGATCCAGTGAACACATGAATGATTAGAAAGCAAACAGTCCTATTGCTGATATGGAGAAATTTTGAGTGGTCTGAATTGATCAAACCAGCCATAATGCTTCCTTAAGTCAAAGCCTAATCCAGAGAAAGGCCCTAACTCTCTTCAATTCTGTAAAGGTTAAGAGAGGTGAGGAAGCTAAAGAAGCTGCAGAAGAAAAGTTTGAATTTGGCAGAGGTTGGTTCATGAGGTTTACAGAAAGAAGTCACCTCCACATGAAAGTGCAAGGCAAGGCAGCAGGAGCTGATGGAGAAGCTGCCTCTAGTGATCTTGATCTGGCTAAGGTTACTGAGGGAAGTGACCCATGTCAAATGACAGAATGTGAGTGCAGCTGAAATAGCCATGCATTGGAAGAAGATGCCTCCCAGGACTTTCATAGCTAAGATGTGAAGTCAATGCCTGGTTTCACAGCTTCAAAGGACAGATTAACTCTCTTATTAAGGAGTAATGCAGCTGGAGACTTTGTGTTGAAGCTAGTATTCATTTACCATTCAGAAAATCCCAGGGCCCTTAGGAATGATGCTAAACCTACTCTGCTTGTGGTACAGAAATGGAGCAAAGCCTGGATGACAACACATCTGTTTGCAGCAGTTTACCGAATATTTTAAGCCTAGTGCTGAGAACTACTGCTCAGAAAAAAAAGTTTTTTTCAAAACTTTATCACACATTGAGAGTGTACCTCATTACCCAAGAGCTATGATGGAGATGTACAAGGAGATTAGTGTTGTTTCAGGTCTGCTAACAGAATATCCATTCTACAGCCCATAGATCAGCAAGAAGTAAATTTGACTTTCAAGTCATATTATTTAACAACTATTTGGTAGTACAACAGGGTGACAATACTCAATAGTGAGTTAATTGTACAATTGAAAATAATGAAAAGAGTATAATTGAATTATTTGTAACACAGAGGATAAATGCTTAAGAGGATGGACACTCCATTCTCCATGATTTTATTATTACACATTGCATGCCTGTATCAAAACATCTCATGTACTCCACAAATATATACACCTACCATGTACCCACCAAAATTAAGAAAAATAAATTTCCTAAGGTTATAGCTGCCACAGATAGTGATTCTATAGAAAGATTTCGGCAAAGAAAATTGAAAACCTTCCAGAAAGAATTTACTGTTCTAGATGCCATTAAGTACATTTGTAATTCAGGGAAGCCAGGCACAGTGGCTCACACCTGTAATCCCAGCACTTTGGGAGGCTGAGATGGGAAGACTGCTTGACACCAGGAGTTCAAGACCAGCCTGGTCAACATAGTAAGACTCTATCTCTATATTAAAAAATAATAATAACATTTGTAATTCATGGGAGGAGGCCAAAATATCAACATTAATAGGAGTTCAGAAGAAGTTGCTTCCAACCCTCATGGATGAATTTGAGGAATTCAAGACTTTAGTGGAAGAAGGAACCACTGCTGTGGTGGAAATAGAAAGAGACCTAGAATTAGCAGTGGAGCCTGAAGATGTGACTGAACTGCTTCAATCTCATCATAAAATCTTAATGGATCATAGTGATGTGTATGGATAAGCCAAGAAAGTGTTTTTATTGAGATGGAAACTACTCTTGGTGAAGGTGCTATTAACATTGTTAACTAACAGCAAAGAAATTCAAATATAAAGTAAACTTAATTGATCAAGCAATCGCAGGCTTGGTCAGACTTAACCCCAATTTTGAAAGAAAGGCTACTGTCAGGTAAAATGCTGTCAAACAGCATTGCATGCTACAGAGAAATCTTCCATTAAAAGATGTCAGTAAATGTAGCAAACTTCATTATTTTCTTACCTTAAGAAATTGCCACAGCCATCCCAGCCTTTAGCAACCACCACCCTGATCAATCATCAGCCGTGAAAATTGAGATAAGAGCTTCCACCAACAAAAGGGTTATGACTTGCTGAAAGTCCAAATGCTTGTTAGCATTTTTTAGCAATATAGTATTTTCAATTGAGTGATGTACATTGATGTTTAGACATGTGCCGTTGCACACTTGGTATACTACAGTCTAGTGTAAACATAACATTTCTATGTGTCAGAAACCAAAAAGTCTGTGTGACTCACTTTATTAAAATATTTATTGTTGTGGTTTGGAACCAAATGCATAATATTTCTGAGGTATGCCTGTGTAGAGAAAATAACTGAAAATGTAATCAATGTTCAAGGTTTTTAAATAGAAATTGCCATAAATATCTTCTGTAAGTTTTGACCATGTGAATAAACTGATTAGAATGTATGGAGAGAAAGAAAAGAAAATAGTATAAAAAGAATAAGAGAAATGACATAATAAATGAGACTGAATGTGTAGCTATCATAAAATAGATTGCAGAGAAATAATTCTATATGAAAAAGACTTGCACAAGAGCAGTGGTTTTGGACACTGACTTTTGCAGTTTTGACTCCTGACATTGCCATCTTAGAACTGATCCTGTTTGACCTCTCATTTTCTTGCCTGTTAATAATAAAAAAAAAATCAGTATTTCACAGGGCACCTATTATGGAGAATAACAAAAATATGTTTTAAATGCTTTGGATACATGGAAGGGATAACAATGTGAAAATAAAAGAGAGAAAGTTTAAACAACTTTGTTTGATGGTGGACAATGAAGGAAATTTATTTATACTACTCTTGTCTTCTTTCATGTAAATTAGTTGAGCTTACTCTGCTGTTAATTATCCAACTTCAATAAGAACAGTAAAACTTGGAAGATCCAAGATGGCTGTTTAGGAAGAGCTCAGGATTGCAGCTCCCAGGGAAAGTGCAGAAGGTGAGTGGACGCCACATTTTTATTGCCCCACAGACCAGGAGATTCCCAGGCAGAGGAGCCCCATGGGTCACCAGCACAACTGTTTTGGCTGGCGTGGCTGTTTTGGTCAGCACAGCTGCTTTGCCCCGAGTGGCTGCTTTGTCGGCCCCCCGGCCGGTGGTTCTCTGTACAAAATACACTGGTCTGGGTGCCCTTTTAGCTGGCAATTGGAGCCCCAGGAAGCTGCCCATTCATATGATTAAAAAGGGGACCGAACAGGGAGCGAGGCCAGGAGATTCCTGGGCAAAAAAAAAGTGCCACGAATCTCAGCACCACTGTTTAAGCTGGAGCAATGAGTTGCCACAGGGGAAATCACACAGATCCGGGTGCCTCTTCAACAGGCACTGAAACACCTGGGAGAGACTTGACTGTTCAGCTTAAAAGAAAAAACAAAAAAAAAACAAAGGCTCTAAGGCAGGGAGCCAGGTGATCAGGCTTGGCTAGCCCCACCCCCACAAAAGAACAGCAGTCAGAAATTCTCTGGATTGAGAGTTTCACAGCAAGCGCAGCTGAACCCAGGATGGTCCAGCTCTGTGGGGGAGGGGCATCCACCATTACCAAGTCACTCCACCACTAGGGAGGTAGTCCACCATTGCTGAGGCTGTCTGCCGTTGCCAAGGCAACCCGCCATTGCAAAGGCAACCTGCCATTATAGAGAGAGTCCGCCAATACAGAGGTGGACACAATTGCCAAGGGAGTTCTAACTACACCCATATAAACAGGACTGCAGGGAAGTTCACATGACACCTGGGCGGAGCAAAGCCTCTGCAGGCAGACAGTGACTAGGCTGCCTCCTTGCTGGACAAGGCAGCCCTGAAAAAGAAAAAAAAGGCAGCAGCACAACGGAAACAAATAAATAAAGCCCTAACTCCCTGGGACAGAGCACCCAGGAATAAAAAGTGGTTTATGAGTTCTGCTGCAGCAGACCTAAACGTACCTGCCCAGCTGCTCTGAATGAACAATGGAGCTCACCGCTCAGCACTTGAGCTTCTATAAAGCACAGACTGTCTCCTGAAGCAGCTCCCTGACCCCTGTATATCCAAATAATCACCTCATAAAGGAGAGATCAGACTGATATTTGGCAGGTATACTTCTGGGACAAACATAGCAGAAGAAGAAACTGGTAGCAACCCTTACTGTTCTGCAGCTGCTGCAGGTGATCTGCAGGCAAGCAGGGCCTAGAGTGGACCTCAGCAGACCTACAGCAGAAGTGCCAGACTGTTAGAAGGAAAACTATGAAACAGAAATAACTTCACCATCAACAAACAGAACGTCCACTCAGAGACCCAATCTGAAAGTCAGCAACTACAAAGACAACAGGTAGATAAATCCATAAAGATAGGAAGAACCCAGTGGAAAAAGGATGAAAACACTCAAAACCAGAACATCTCTCCTCCTAGAAGGGATCACAACTCCTCACCAGCAAGGGAACAAGGCTGGATGGAGAATGAGTGTGATGAAATGACAGAATCAGGCTTCAGAAGATGGGTACTAAGAAACTTCTGTGAACTAAAACAACATGTTCTAACCCAATGCAAAGAAACTAAGAACGTTGAAAAAAGATTTGACGAAATGCTAACAAGAATGGACAACTTAGAAAGGAATATAAGTGAATTGATGGAGCCGAAAAACACAACACAAGAACTTCACGAAGCATGCACAAGTTTCAACAGCCAAATTGACCAAGCAGAAGAAAAGATATCAGAGGTCGAAGATCAACTCAATGAAATAAAAGGAGAAGGCATGATTAGAGAAAAAAGGGTAAAAAGGAATGAACAAAGTCTCCAAGAAATGTGGGACTATGTGAAAAGACCTAATCTACGTTTGATAGGTGTACCTGAATGCGACGAAGAGAATGAATCCAAGCTGGAAAATACTCTTCAGGATATTATCCAAGAAAACTACCCCAACCTAGCAAGGCAGGCCAATATTCAAGTCCAGGAAATACAGAGAACACCACAAAGATATTCCTTACGAAGAGCAACCCCAAGACACATAATCATCAGATTCACCAGGGTTGAAATGAAGGAGAAAATGCTAAGGGCAGCTAGAGAGAAAGGTCGGGTTACCCACAAAGGGAAGCCCGTCAGACTCACAGGAGATCCCTCAGCAGAAACCCTACAAGCCAGAAGAGAGTGGAAGCCAATATTCAACATCCTTAAAGAGAAGAACTTTGAACCCAGAATTACATATCCAGCCAAACTAAATTTCATAAGTGAAGGAAAAATAAAATCCTTCGTGAAAAACCAAGTATTCAGAGATTTCGTCACCACCAGGCCTGCTTTACAAGAGCTCCTGAAAGAGGCTCTACACATAGAAAGGAACAACCAGTACCAGCCACTCCAAAAACATACCAAATGGTAAAAAGCGTCAACACAACGAAGAATCTCCATCAACTAAAAGGCAAGACAGCCAGCTAGCATCAAAATGGCAGTATCAAATTCACACATAACAATATTAACCCTAAATGTAACTGGACTAAATGCCCTAATCAAACCACACAGACTGGCAAATTGGATAAAAAGCCAATACCCATCGCTGTGCTGTATCCAGGAAACCCATCTCACATGCAAGAATACACAAAGGCTGAAAATACAGGGATGGAGGAAGATTTACTAAGCAAATGGAGAGGAAAAAGAAAGCAGGAGTTGCAATTCTCATCTCTGATCAAATAGACGTTAAAGCAACAAAGATCAAAAGAGACAAAGAAGGACATTACATAATGGTAAAAGGATCAATGCAACAAGAAGAGCTAACGATCCTAAATATATACACACCCAATACAGGAGCACCCACATACATAAGGCAAGTTCTTAATGACTTACAAAGAGACTTAGACTCCCATACAATAATAGTGGGAGATTTTAATGCCCCATTGTCAATATTACACAGATCAACCAGACAGAAAATTAACAAGGATATTCAGGACTTGAACTCAGGCCTGGACCAAGCAAACCTAATAGACATTTACAGAACTCTCCACCCCAAACCCACAGAATATACATTCTACTCAGCACCACATCACACATACTCTAAAATTGACCACATAATTGGAAGTAAAACACTCCTCAGCAAATGCAAAAGAAGGGAAATCATAACAAACTGTCTCTCAGAACAAAGTGCAATCAAGTTAGAGCTCAGAATTCAAAAACTAACTCAGAACCGCAAATCTTCATGGAAACTGAACAACTTGCTCTTGAATGTTGACTGGATAAACAATGAAATGAAGGCAGAAATAAAGATGTTCTTTGACACCAACGAGAATGAAGACACAACGTACCAGATTCTCTGGGACATATATAAAGCAGTCTCTAGAGGAAAATACAGAGCAATAAGTGTCCACATGAGAAGCAAGGAGAGACCTAAAATTGACACCCTATCATCAAAATTGGAAGAGCTAGAGGAACACAATCCAAAAAACTCAAAACTTAGCAGAAGACAAGAAATAACTATGATCAGAGCATAACTGAAGGAGATAGAGACACAAAAAAACCCTACAAAAAATCAATAAATCCAGGAGCTGGTTTTTTGAAAAGATCAACAAAATAGACAAACCATTAGACAGATTAATAAAAAAGAAAAGAGAGAATAACCAAACTGATGCAATAAAAAACGATAAAGGGGATATCACCACAGATTCCACAGAAATTCAAACCATCATCAGAGATTATTACAAACAATTCTATGCACACAAACTAATAAACCTGGAAGAAATGGATAAATTCCTAGGCACTTGCCTCCTCCCAAGCCTAAACCAGGAAGAAGTTGAAATCGTGAATAAACCAATAACAAGGTCTGAAATTGAGGCAGGAATTAAGAGCCTACCACCCAAAAAAAGCCCAGGTACAGACGGGTTCACAGCCGAATTCTACCAGACTTACAAAGAGGAGCTGGTACCATTAATTCTGAAACTATTCCAAATAATCCAAAAAGAGGGGATCCCTCCCAAATCATTTTATGAGACCAACATCACCCTGATACCAAAACCCAGCAGAGACTCAACAAGAAAAGACAACTTCAAGCTAATATCCATGATCAACATAGATGCAAAAATCTTCAATAAAATACTGGCAAGCTGATTGCAACAGCACATCAAAAAGCTTATCCACCATGATCAATAGGCTTCATCCCAGGGGTGCAAGACTGGTTCAACATACGCATGTCTATGAACGTAATTCACCACATAAACAGAATCAAAGACAAAAACCACATGATCATCTCAATGGATGCAGAGAGGGCCTTTGACAAAATTCAACAGCCCTTTATGCTAAAAACCATCCATATACTAGGTACTGACGGAATGTATCTCAAAATAATAAAAGCTACTTACGACAAACCAACAGCCAATATTATACTGAATGGGCAAAAACTGGAAGCATTTCCTTTGAAATCTGCACTAGACAAGGATGCCCTCTCTCACCACTCCTATTCAATATAGTATTGGAAGTTCTAGCCAGAGCAATCAGGCAAGAAAATGAAATAAATGGTATTCAAATAGGAAAGGAGGAAGTCAAAGTGTCTCTATTTGCAGACGACATGATTGTATATCTGGAAGACCCCATCGTCTCAGCCCAAAATCTCCTGAAACTGATAAGCGACTTCAGCAAAGTCTCAGGATACAAAATCAATGTGCAAAAATCACAAGCATTCCTATACACCAATAACAGACTTAAAGCAAGCCAAATCAAGAATAAACTGCTATTCACAATTGCTACAAAGAGAATAAAGTACCCAGGAATACAACTAACAAGGAACGTAAAGGACCTCTTCAAGGAGAACTACAAACCACTGTTCAATGAAATCAGAGAGGACACAAACAGATGGAGAAACATTGCATGTTCATAGTTAGGAAGAATCAATATCGTGAAAATGGCCCTACTGACCAAAGTAATTTACAGATTCAAAGCTATCCCCATCAAGCTACCAATGACCTTCTTCACAGGACTGGAAAAAAACACCTTAAACTTCATATGGAACCAAAAGAGAGCCCTCATAGCCAAGCCAATTCTAAGCAAAAAGAACAAAGCGGGAGGCATCACACTACCGGACTTCAAACTATACTACAAGGCTACAGTAGTCAAGACAGCATGGTACTGGTACCAAAGCAGACATATAGACAAATGGAACAGAACAGAGGTCTCAGAGGCAACACAACATATCCACAACCATCTGATCTTTGACAAACCTGACAAAAACAAGCAATGGGGAAAGGATTCCGTGTTTAATAAACGGTGTTGGGAAAACTGGCTAGCCATGTGCAGAAAGCAGAAACTGGACCCCTTCCTGACACCTTACACTAAAATTAACTGCAAATGGATTAAAGACTTAAACATAAGACCTAACACCCCAAAAACCCTAGAAGAAAATCTAGGCAAAACCATTCAGGACATAGGCATAGGCAAGGACTTCATGACCCAAAACACCAAAAGCATTGGCAACAAAAGCCAAAATAGATAAATGGGACCTAATCAAATTCCACAGCTTCTGCACAGCAAAAGAAACAGTCATTAGAGTGAATCAGCAACCAACAGAATGGATAAAAATTTTTTGCAGTTTACCTATCTGACAAAGGGCTGATATCCAGAATTTACAAAGAACTAAAACAGATTTACAAGAAAAAAACAAGCAAGCCCATTCAAAAGTGGGCAAAGGATATGAACAGATACTTTACAAAAGAAGACATACATGGGGCCAACAAACGTATGAAAAAATGCTCATCATCACTGGTCATCAGAGAAATGCAAATCAAAACTACATTGAGATACCATCTCACACCAGTTAGAATGGCGATCATTAAAAAATCTGGAGACAACAGATGCTGGAGAGGATGTGGAGAAATTGGAACACTTTTACACTGTTGATGAGAGTGTGAATTAGTTCAACCATTGTGGAAGACAGTGTGGCGATTCCTCAAGGACCTAGACATAGAAATTCCATTTGTCCCAGCAATCTCATTACTGGGTATATATCCAAAAAATTGTAAATCGTTCTACCGTAAGGACACATGCACATGAATGTTCATTGCAGCACTGTTTACAATAGCAAAGACCTGGAACCAACCCAAATGCCCATCGATGATAGACTGGACAAGAAAAATGTGGCACATATACACCATGGAATATTATGCAGCCATAAAAAATGAAGAGTTCGTGTCCTTTGTAGGGACATGGATGAACCTGGAAACCACCATTCTCAGCAAACTGACACAAGAGCAGAAAATCAAACACCACATGTTCTCACTCATAGGCGGGTTTTGAACGATGAGAACACATGGACACAGGGAGGGGAGCAGCACACACTGGGGTCCGTTGGGGGGATATAGGGGAGGGACAATGGGGGGTGGGGATTTGGGGAGAGAGAGCATGGGGAGAAATGCCAGATATAGGTGATGGGGTGAAGGCAGCAAATCACACTGCCACGTGTGTACCTATGAAACAATCTTGCATGTTCTTCACATGTGCCCCAAAACCTAAAATGCAATAAAAAAATTAATAAATAAAATAAATAAATAAAAGTTTAAAAAGAACAGTAAAACTCCTGTTATATAACTGACTGCCATTTTATGTGTGGTAGTTAATAACAAGTTAGAAAGAAAATTTAAGATATTTGGTTAATATGTGTCCTTTTATTAAAAAAAA
>NW_016107498.1:4118959-4121699 GCF_001604975.1 Cebus imitator | reverse complement strand
AGACTAAAGCATTAAAAATCTGTGAACATAATTATTTAGTTTTGGGGCCCAGAAAATGATTGCGACTCAGCCTTAGCAACAATGAAGGAAAAGTTATTACATGTTAAATGATTTGGAAACTTCCCCCAAATCATAAGCTCAGTACAATATTTTGTATCTTAAATACATAATGTTTAAATTCCATCTCTACAATTCTCTCCCATTGCCTAGGAATACATTTAACCAAGGATGTGAAAGATCTCCACAATAACTACAAAACAAAAATGAGGTAATTGTAGATGACACAAACTAGTAGGAAAATATTCCATTATTATGGACCTGAAGATGTAATACTAAAATGACCATACTGCCCAAAGCTATCTACAGATTCAGTGTAATCCCTATCAAAACATCAATGTCATTGTTCACAGAATTAGAAAAAAAAATCCTAAAATTCTTATGGAACCATAAAAGCATGAAGAGTCAAACAAATCCTAAGCAAAAAGAACAAGGCTGCAGGTATCACATTACATGGCCTCAAATTATACTGCAAAGCTATAGCAACCAAACAGCAGGGTACTGAAATAAAAATACACACAGATCAATGGAACAAAAGAGAGAAGCCAGAAATAAAGGCACATGTCTACAGTCAACTGATTTTGACAAAATCAACAAAAATATACACTGGTAAAAGGATACCATTTTCACTCAATGGGGCTAGGTAAGTTAGATATTTATATGCAAAAAAGTGAAACTGGACTCTATCGCTAACTATATAGAAAAATCAACCCTAGATGGACCAAAACTTAAATGTAAGACGTAGAAAATATAAACATAGCAGAATAAACCTGAGAAAAACTCTTCTGAACATTTTGTCTAGGCAAATAATTTATGACTAAGACCTCAAAACTACAAGTAACAAAAATTAAAATATTCAAATGGGTCTTATTAAACTAAAAAACTTCCACAAGCAAAAGAAATAATTAACAAAGTGAATAGACAACCTGCAGAATAGAAGGAAATATTTGCAAACTATGCATCTGACAGGGGACTGATACCTAGAATTTACAAGGAACTCAAGCAACTCAATTCACAGACCAAAAAATAATAATAACCCCATTAAAAAGTGGGCAAAGATTATTGTATAGATTATAGTAAAAAAATAAATAAAAAGTGGACAAAGAACATGAATAGATATTTTTCAAAAGATGTCATACAAATGGCCAAGAAGCTTATGAAAAAATGCTCAAACATGACTAATCATGAGTGAAACACAAATTAAAACCGCAATGAGACACCATCTCACACCAGTCAGAATGGCTATTATTTAAAAGTCAAAAAATAACAGATTTTGGTGAGGAGGTGGAGAAAAGGAAATGCTTATACACTGTTAGTGGGAACTAAATCAGTACAACCTTTATGGAAAACAGTATGCAAATGTTTCAAAGAGCTAAAAATAGAACTGCCCTTCGATCCAGCAATTCTACTACCGGATATGTACACAAAGGAGAAATATTATATCAAAAAGATACCTGCACTTGTATGCTTAGAGAAGCACTTAGGCTGATTCCATATCTTTGCTATTATAACATGTCCATCAATGGATGACTGCATAAAGAAAATGTGGTACGTATATAATGGACTACTCTTCAGCCATAAAAAGAATAAGATCCACGATATTCCCATGTAACAAATCTGCACACATATTCCATGTCTAAAATAAACTTTAAATTTTTTTTTAATGAAATCATGTCTTTTCCTTTTTTTTTCTTTTTTTTCTTTTTTTTTTTTTTTGGAGACAGAATTTTATTCTTTTTGCCCAGGCTGGAGTGCAATGGCAATTTCTCAGCTCACTGCAACCTCCACCTCCCAGGGTCACGTGATTCTCCTGCCTCAGTCTCCCAAGCAGCTGGGACTACAGGCATGTACCACCACGCCCAGCTAATTTTGTACTTTTAGTAGAGACGGGTTTTCACCATGTTGGTCAGGCTCATCTCAAACTCCTGACCTCAACTGATCCATGTGTTCTGGCCTCCCAAAGTGCTGGGATTACAGGCATGAGCCACCCTACCTGGTTTTGCAATCATGTATTTTGCAGCAACGTGGATGGAAATGTAGGTAATTATCTTAAATAAATGAGATGAAACAGGAAGTTAAATACTGCATGTTCTCACTTATAAATGGAGCTAAATAACATGTACTCATGGACATAGGAAGTGGAATAATAGTCATTGGAGGCCAGGTGCGCTGGATCACACCTGTAATCTCAAAACTTTGGGAGGCTGAAGTGGGCAGATTATCTGAGGTCAGGAGTTCAAGACCAGCCTGGTCAACATGGTGAAACCTCGCCTCTACTAAAAATACAAAAATTAGCTTGGTGTGATAGCACCTGTAGTCCCAGCCACTTGGAGGCTGAGGCAGAACTACTTGAATCCAGGAGGCAAAGGTTACAGTGAGCCAAGATCTTGTCATTGCACTCCAGCCTGGAGATAGGGAGACTCCCATCTCAAAAAAAAAAAAAAAAAAAGGAATTCTCCTTGGAGACTCAGAAGGGTGAGTGAGTGGGAAGGGAGTGAGGGATGAGAAATTACTTGGTGGATACAATGTGCACTGTCAGGTGATATTTATACCAGAGTTCATCACCACTCAGTATATCTATGTAACAAAACTACACTAGTACCCCTTCAAAAATTTAGGCAAATAATAATTAAAACATGCAAGAGAGAGAACCTTAAATTTTCTTTTTTTCTTTTTCTTTTTT
>NW_016107498.1:4108339-4118367 GCF_001604975.1 Cebus imitator | reverse complement strand
ATCCAGGCTGGAGTGCAATGGCACGATCTCGGCTCACTGCAACCTCCGCCTTCTGGGTTCAAGAGATTCTCCTGCCTCAGTCTCTCAAGCAGCTGGGATTACAGATGTACACCACCACGCCCAGCTAATTTTTAGACAGTGTTTCACCATGTTGGCCAGGTTGGTCTTGAATTTCTGACCTCAGGTGATTCATCTGCCTCGGCCTCCCAAAGCGCTGGGATTACAAGCATGAGTCACAGCACCCAGCCAATGCCTTCTAATATTTAAATTTTTTACAGTTATATTTATATGTCCTATACTTTTGTAATATATGGCTCAAACCACAGTAAGTTATCATGTCACCTTTAGGCACCTTCTCTAAAACTATTGGGAAGATTGACTACTTTAAGACTCTAATAGTTTAGGTAGCATTAGTTTATCAATTAGTTTATTAGTAGAATTTCTCTCTGGATCAAATCAACTTGGTGCTTTTGTGTATGTGAGTAAATATTGTACAATTTAGAACTTCTATCTCTCTGGTGGTAAATGTTAATAAAATATATATTTATAAAATATATAACATCTACATTTGCATGTTAATTTACATTGGATTGCCCAAATTTGTTCCCATTTATTTTTCCTATCAGTATTGGACTTTAAGTTGCTGTTTGCTCTGTAACCTCCCTCTGTAACCTTCTCAAGTTCTTGGCATGATCCCATTTCTCTACTCATAATCAAATAATAGTTTGGCTCAGGAATCTCAGGATTAACAGAAAATTGGGTTTTTCCATAGAAAAATTGGGGACCATCTCAGGAAAGCACACACTCCAGTAAGACGCATATGCTCTGCTGCCAGCCCCTCAGCCTAGGCTGAGCCCTTCCTGCTCCCTCCGCGGATCGTGGGAAGGAAGAGCCTCTGCCAAACACCCTCATCTCTCTGGAGTTGCCCGCTAGAAAATTGTATCTGGTTTTGGTCATTGGTAACTGGGACAAAGTTTCTCGAAATATTTTTAGCTCCCCAAGTGTGTACTGTCATTGTTGCCATAGGTGAAATGCTCATTGCAGTGCTGAGAAAAGGCGAGGTTGAAGGACATAAGCCTGAATCTGAGAGTGGGCTGCCTCCTGTCACACACTCACCTGCTGGCTGTCCTAAGCATCACCCTGCACCCACTGTGCCCACAGCAAGGGAAAAATCAGGTGAGTATTTTCTGTTTCAGTCTAGAAGGCATAGCTTGCACAGGGAGGAAATGTACTGGGAGATGGAGTAGGGGCTTTTGTCTGGAAAAGGGATTCTTCTGGGCTAGAAACTAAGTCAGCACCAATGCAATGCAGAAAAGGGGAAATAACCACTGGGTCCTGGGTTGGACTCGCGGAGAAGGAATGGAGGTCAAGACCATAAGTCAGCCCCTAACTGCGTCTCATTTAATGTCATCCTCACTGTTCATCATTGTTGGTTTTAATAAAGTCACGAAATCTGTTTGTTTGTTTGTGACAGGGCCTCTTCCTGTTGCTCAGGCCAGAGTGCAGTGGTGCAATTGTGGCTCACTGCAGCCTTGACTACTTCAGCTCAAATGATCTTCCCACCTCAGCCTCCTGAGTAACCACTCAGGAGGGAGCACAGGCAGGTGCCACCACATTTAGCAAATTTTAAAAAAAATTTTGTAGAGACAGGCTCTCTCTATGTTGCTCAGGCTGGTCTCCTGGCCTCAAGCGATCCTCTTGCCTCAGCCTCCCAAAGTCTTGGAGTTATAGGCATGAGCTGTCACACCGGCCGATTTTTAAGTTCTCTAATATAATTTGGAAATTAATTTGCCAGCTGCTCTGTCTTATCTACATGAACATTTTCAAGATTTGCAGAGGTGTTTCTATGACACCTGTATGCCTGTGATCATGTATAAGGTGTAGCTGATTGAATTGCCTTATTCTGCTAAGAAAGAATAAATATAGTGTTTTCACCAACTCTGTGCATAGAATATCCTGAATGGAGAGCATAAGTGTGTGGGGACAGAAAAAATCTGTTGCCTATTCATTACGGTGAGACTGTTTTCCTTCATGAAATCAACAAAGAAAGGTAACTGACCTTAGGTTTTTGTGTTAGAAACAAAAGTTAAGCTCTTCAGCAGTTTTCAGAATTGCATTATTTTGTGATCTTTCCTCTGGTTTAAAAATGTTTTCATGCCATTCCCAGGCTCCGTGCTTATCTTAGTACTATTTTGAGTCAATGTATAATCTTTACCTCCAGTTTCTCTTTTGCATAATGGGCTTGAGTTTTGATATAGTGAACCATTCTGACATTGAAATACTGTGTTTAATATTTTCTCATTCACAGATACTCATTTTCTTTATACCCTCATGGTAATTTAGTTTCTCCTCTGCGATGTTTTACCTCCTACTCATTTTCCTGCTCCCTTACTTAGCTCAAGGTCATTCCACTGTGATCTTCTTCTTGGTTAAGATGGAAAGAACCTCCTGTTTTAATTCTTTTTGTGCATTTAATAAATTCCATTTGGTTTTATATAATTATTATTTTAAGATTATACTAAAATCAGCCCCTCTATAGTTTACTTGGCTCTCTGATCACGATAATGTTTGCCTAGAAAACAAGCAACAGTGTTTTTCAATTACAATTGAAAAGAAAAACAAGATTCACAATCATTCTTTAAAAAACTCATGAGATACAAAATATTTTTTGAGTATGTGGACTGTTTTAAAAAATAATTATGCCTGGACCGGGCGCAGTGACTCACACCTGTAATCCCAGTACTTTGGGAGGCCAAAGTGGGTGGATCACGTGAGGTCAGGAGTTCGAGACCAGCCTGGCCAACAGGCTGAAACCCCTTCTCTATTAAAAATACAAAAATTAGCTGGGCATGGTGGCACACACCTGTAATCCCAGCTACTCGGGAGGCTGAGGTGGGAGAATCACTTCAACCTGGGAGGCAGAGTTTGCAGTGAGCAGAGATTACACCACTGCACTCCACTCCACCTCAAAAAATAAATTAATAATTAAATTAAATAAATATGTCTGCTGCTAAGACAGCATAATGGTCAAGTACATTAGTAGCTTCTGGCACTGCCTCTTACAAGGAAGTGACTTTGGGAGTGTCATTCAGCCTTCCTGTGCCCGAGGTCGCCTCACCTGTCAAACGGGAACAATAAAGCAATTGAGAGAATTGTTGTAACAGTTATACATAAAACACTGTTATAACACTCTTATGCTAGGAATATACATCTATATGCACATATGTATTTTAATAGCAAAACTCTCAGAAAAAAGAAAATGAAATTTAATAGGAAATTAATGGCTTGAAAACTATGGTCCACAAGAGTGCATCTCGGTTGCCACGGTACAACAGGCCTCCTGTTTCCATGCAGGATCCTCTCGCTCTGAATAAAACGATCAGTCATTGAAAAATGGCAAATTGCCCCTATGGATGTGGTAATAGGAATGATCTTCTTATCTTAGACCACAGTAGGATTCCTGGGGAATTGCTTTTTTCTTTGTCATTATAGTTCTCTTTATTTCACCAGAAGCACATCAAGGTCCACAGATCTGATTCTCTAGCACTCGACTGTAGCCAACTCCTTGGTCATTCTCTCTAAGGGAGTCCCACAGACAATGGCCACTTTGGGACTGAAACATTTCCTCAGTGGCATTGGGTGGAAATTTGTTTTCTGTGCTCACAGAGTGGTCAGGGGCATGTGCGTGGGCACTGTCTGCTTCATGAGTATCTTCCAGGCCATCGTGATCAGCCCCACAAATTCCAGGTGGGCAGAGCTAAAGCTACAAGGTCCCAGATACACTGGGGCCTTCAGTCCTCTGTGCTGGCTGCCAAACATGCTGGTAAACACCGTTTTTCTTAAGAGTGTGACCGGCAAATGGAGTAACAAAAATAACACACAGAAAAGCGACTTAGGATGTTGCTGTGCAGTAGGCAATAACAGAATTACAGGATTACTACATATAACATTGTCATGATCCTATGATGTTTTGTGTTTGGGCCTCAAGATCTGGGCCAGCAGCTCCATGGTTTTCACTCTGCACAGGCACAGGCAGTGGGTCCAACACCTTCAAAGACCTAACTTCTCCCCCAGGTCCTCCCCCAAGTCCAAAGTCACCCAAAGCATCCTTGTTCTAGTGAGCACCTTTGCGTCATTCTATATCCTCTCCTCTGTCTTAACACCTTTTTGGCTAAGTACCTTAACCCCAGCTGGTGGCTGGTGAACACCTCTGCATTGACCACTGCCTGCTTTCCCACAGTAATCCCCTTTGTCCTCATGGGCTGTGACCCTAGGACATCCAGGCTCAGCTCTGTCTGCTGTGGAAAGAATAGGCAATATCCTAAGCTAGTCCGATAGCTCTAGTTTATGTGAGCTGTCTTGATTGTTTCTACACTGTGCAGTCATTTATTCTCCCCATGCCGAGGTTGAAGCACCACTGTGAGCAGTCACATGACAGAGAACGTAATCCAGAAATCAAGCCTCTGCCCTCCTAGGATTGTCATGAGGTGAGAATGGCAGGTGCAGACTAAATGTTTTGAAAATGATTTTATAATTTTCTATTCTGTGCTTTTTTCTTTTGAGTCTGTCTCCAGGCTGGAGTGCAATGACGCAATCTCGGCTCACTGCAACCTCTGCCTCCCGGATTCAAGCGATTCCTCTGCCTCAGTCTCCCGAGTAGCTGGGACTACAGGCATGCGCCACCATGCCCAGCTAGTTTTTATATTTTTAGTAGAGATGGGTTTTCACCATGCTGGCCAGGCTTGACTCTTGGCCTCAGGTGATACACCTGCCTTTGCCTCCCAATGTGCTGAGATTACAGACCTGAGCCACCGTGCCCAGCCAAGAATCTTATCAAGAAGTTTTTATTAAAAGTTGATTCCCAGCTAATAAATATGAAAACTGTGGCTTGGCACTTTGGCTCACACCTCTAATCCCAGCACTTTCTGAGGCCAAAGTAGGTGGATCACCTGAGGTCAGGAGTTTGAGACTAGCCTGGCCAACATGGTGAAACCCCGTTGCTACTAAAAATTACAAAAATTAGCCTGATGTGATGATGCATGCCTGTAATCCCAGCTACTTGGGAGGCTGAGGTGGGATGATTGCTTGAACTGGGAGGCAGAGGCTGCAGTGAGCTGAGATGGCGTGATCGCACTCCAGCCTGGGCAACAGAGCAAGATTCTGTCTCAAAAAAAAAAAAAAAAAAAAGAGGGAGAGGATCATAAAGAAAACCAACTGGTTTTTGGAACACTTTGAAGGTAGAATATTCTGTATTTTCTATATTCTTATCTTTCAACTGATAATCTCAATTAGCCTGCTCCAAACAAAGAGATGGGATGAACCACACATTCTGAACTTGAGGAAGGAATTTGTGGTGGAACCGTCCGCCGTCCACGGAGGAGCTGAAGACAAGGTATCTGGGCAAAACAGCCATGGCTTCATTTTTGGGGAAAGATCATTGCTAGTTTGAAATAGTAAGGGAGAACTTTTGACAAAATCATAAGATAAAATGTACAATTAATTGACCACAGTGAAAAATTTCAACAGACCCTTTGTGATTATATTTGTGATAACGCAGATAACATTGATTGATGATTCAAAAATTTCAACAATACGACACACACTTGTCCTAATTTACATGTTAAACCTGAGCTTTATATCACATTTTTCAGCACAACTAGATCATTAAAATATTTTGCTCTCAAAGAAAGTTTTAACAAATATTTTAATCAAACAGATTAACTTTGTTACTCATGATGTAATAATATTTTTGAAAGAATATGTTAAAGAATTTTTAATTTTAAAGATTAAAACTAGGCAATATTTCTAATGACTATTTTTTCTAGACTAAAAAACAAATTAAATCCTCCAAGTCAAAGTTGTGCACTCTATTTGATTCAATAATTTTAGGCAAAATAAGATAACTGCAAATTCATTTACTAGAATAGAGGATGCCAACAATATGCAGTCTAGATGTCAGTCTCTGGAATTTATACATAGAAGTGTAAGCTAAATACAGTAATGTGTAACAATAAAGCATAAGGTAGATAATAAAATATAGAACAATTATTACATAGAATATAACAAAAATTGATAAAATTATTGACAAAATACATAGACCTAGTGCAATGTTGAGAAAAAAATGATGAGACTAACTTAAATATTAATAAACATGATTAAAACAATTGATAGCTTTTTAAACCCCTAGAGACTAATATAAACAGCCTTATGTTAATAAATTAGGAAACAGATTTCTAATTCCTAACAGATTAGGAAAATGATTCCTATATAATATAATCTGTATTCTATGGCTGCACTGATCACTGCCTGTTTTCCCACAGTCAGTCCCTTTGTCCTCATGGGCCATGATCCCAGGGCATCCAGGCTCAGCTCTGCCTGCTGTGGAAGGACTAGAAATCTCCTAAGCTAGTCAGATAGCTCTAGTTTATGTGGGCTGTCTACACTGCTTCTACACTGTGCAGTCATTTATTCTCCCTGTGCCGAGGTAGAAGCACCACTGTGAACTGCCACATGACAGAGTGCGATCCAGAAACCAAGCCTCTTCCTCCTAGGAGGTGTCAACTCAACTCAACTGGGAATAATTACAAACTAGGCTCCACCTCCCAAACTTGCCACATTGATACCAAATTTCACTTGAGATTTTGGGTTTTTGTTTTTCTGAGATGGAGCCTTGCTCTGTCACCCAGGCTGGAATGCAGTGGCACAATCTTGGCTCACTGCAACCTCTACCTCCTAGGTTCAAGTGATTCTCCTGCCTCAGCCTCCTGAGTAGCTGGGTGTGCACCACCATGCTGGGTTAATTTTTGTATATATTAGTAGAGACGGGGTTTTGCCATGTTGTCCAGGCTGGTCTCGAACTCCTGACCTCAAGTGATCCCCCCACCTCAGCCTCCCAAAGTGCTAGGATTATTGGCATAAGCCACCACACCCAGCTCAACATGAGTTCTGCTGGGGACAAATCACATCCAACCCACAGCACTCACCAAACCTCATGTCTAGAAAAAGGAGACTTTGGATCTCCTTTTGGCCTAGGAAGCTGCCTGGCACCCTCTCAGCAGGAGCAGAACTACCGTCCCTGTGGAACCCTCCTGTGGGAGATCCACTGTGCCCAGTGGCTGAGCCCATGCATGCCTGATTTCCTCACTGCCACTGTTGAGGACCTGATGGCTGACACCTTGGAGCTGGTGGGTAATGAAGCCCACAACAGCCACAGAAGGTGCAGCTCTATTGTAATATAATATAAAGTGGATATATAAAAATTATACATAATGGGTATTATAGAGTGTAGGTACATATGTATGTAAATATTCTGGCCAAAGACATGTATTCAAGTGGTTACTAAATATTCACAATGAGACATTTATAAATATATTTTATTACAAACACAATTACCCATCTCATTCTTAGATGAAACACCTCATCTGTGTAATGATTACATATTTTACAGAGCTGCATAGACTTATCAGTGGCTGAACAAACGCTTTTTGAGGTAAAATATATTCCACATGAAATCCTACCCAAGAGATAGATTCAAAACCATGTAAGTCTTTTTTTTTTTTTTTTTTTTTTTTTTTTTTTAGATGGCATTTCAATCTTTTTGCCCAGGAAATCTCAGCTAACTGCAACCTCCGCCCCAGGGTTCAAACGATTCTCCTGCCTCATCCTCCCGAGTAGCTGGTATTATAGGTGCCCGACACCACACCTGGCTAATTTTTGTATTTTTAGTAGAGACGGGGTTTGTATTTTTAGTAGAAACGAGACCAGGCTGGTCTCGAACTCCTGACTTCAGGTGATCCACCCACCTCAGCCTCCCAAAGTGTTGGGATTGCAGCATGAGCCACAGTGCCAGACCAAAACCCATGGAAGTCTTACAAGAACTTTCATGGGCTGCATTAAGATAAAAATGGGTGTCTCCCTCCTTCTCAGTGAAGTAAAAAAAAAAGTTAAAAACGGGTGTCCCATCAAATGTTGTAACAATCTTAACTTCATCCTCATGAGTAGCAACATTTGGGGTTTTCTCCTGTTCATCAGAGGCTCAAATGACACCCTCTGCTGCCTCTGGCCTTTTAATAGAGTGCTGGTAAGAGGCGCCTAGCTCACCTGAAGTACGATCAGAAGGCCTGTCTTTGAGATATCAGCTTACCACTTACCAGCCATGCGATCCTGTCTATTTATTTATTCCATCCAAGTGGCAGTTTCTTCGTGTAAAATAGGATACTAAGTTCCTCCATCGTTGAGTTAGCCCAAAGAATAAGTCACCTGGAGCCTATAACTTGCTGTTACCATAGGACTTGGCACACTGTGCCCTTAGTAAACAGTGTATCTGTCTTCTGTATTCTCCAGATACTCACATGTGCCTCCCAAAACGCACCTGGGCTGGGTCCTCATATAATTCCTGGAATTCTTGGGTCCCAGGCTATGAAACCGCACCCTACTGAGCTTTGTAGAGCACCAATCAAAGAAGAAGGACAGAGCTGGGTGAGTGAAGTGCCATCCACGCTGGCTTCCTCTCTTCCCCACTGCCTGCTGACCAATGCACTCCACCTCTTCCCACCATCAGTCAACACAGAAGGACGTGGTGTGGCTTTGCCTACTTTGCAAAGATAACCTAAGAATGAAATAAATACTATCCGGAGTGTGCTTAGAATTCGTTGAGTATGTGCTTCTACAATACAAAAGCCTTCATTGTCACATAATGCTCATTAAAACCCATATTTACAGAACTCTCATTGGTCATATGTTACCCAAAAAAATCTTTTATTTACTTTAGAGAGCCATGAATTACACTTAGCATTAGCTCGGTAAGCACAGACCATGGTGATTCACACCTGTCTGAGTCAGGGGCTAACTTAAGTTTGCACCATCCCTGGTGCAGGGGTGTGGGTGCACAAGGGGCCAGAAGGGGCTGGTGTGGGGAGAGGGTTTGGTGGTGGCATTTTTCTCTAAGCATTGTGCCACCTTCTCTCTTGTGTGCATCGCAGCATTTGGAGAGCACCCAGCATCCGGAACTTAACTTTTTTCTGCCCATTTGCAGCCATTCTAGACCCTACAGTCTTTAGCGCTTCCACCCACCCTGCACCTAGAGCTCCCCGTGCACCACGGTGGACCACACAGGATAGTTAGCTGGGTGCCTGTGTCCAAAGAGTTATTCCCCTCTTTCAAATGCCCATTCATACTTAGTTTAATCTTCCAAGGTGCCGAATTTGGATACTGGTGGCGGGGTGATTAGGGAGTGGAGAGGGAATGGGCACCTCCATGCTGATAAGAAAGCCACTGACGAAGCACATTTCCCTTTAGTTTCCAGCAGCGTCTTGGCCACTCACAGCTCAAACATGCCAACTTCTAGTGCTTTGGATTTATTCAAGGCTCAGCGTCAGCTCTGAGGACTTGCCGCTTTTTCCTAGCAGGAGAAACGAACAAGCAAAGCCCTCAGGCTGTTTGTTTCAATCCTGCCTCACTCACTCGTCGGCCACATTCACAGACAGAACAGTGCAGGGCCTTCATCCCCACCCCGCTCACCCCTTGGCCAAGAGAATTCACAGGTCCTCTTACCAGGCCCACAAAGGGCCCAGAAAGTCATCTCAGCATCCCAGCCTCATTTCCAAGACTGTCCACAGGCTCTAAGATTCCATCCTCTTGTAAGTCATCATATTAACCTGCCAGTTGCATGGGTGCCGGTAGAAACCATGAGGTACTTTGGGATATTAGCTCCTTTTCAGGCGTTTGAAACTCTCTCCCGTTCCTTAGGTTATCTCATCACTCTATTTTCTTTGCTGTTCAGAACCTTTTGGTTTGATTAATCCATTTGCCTTAATTTTGTTTTTGTTTTCTGTACTTTTGGGAATCATATCCAAAACACTATCGCCCAGACCAGTGCCATAGAGATCTTCCCCAATGTGTTCTTCTAGTCGTTTTAGTTTCAGGGAGTGTGGTGACCACAGCCATTTTCTGAAATAGCACTGCTCTCAGTATAGTGTACGAGTAACATTCAAGAGACATCTGTAATAACTATGTCTTTTTTTTTTTTT
>NW_016107498.1:4057335-4106899 GCF_001604975.1 Cebus imitator | reverse complement strand
TGTTGGTTGCCAATTCACTCTGATGACTGTTTCTTTTGCTGTGCAGAAGCTCTGGAGTTTGATTAGGTCCCATTTGTCTATTTTGGCTTTTGTTGCCAATGCTTTTGGTGTTTTGGGTCATGAAGTCCTTGCCTATGCCTATGTCCTGAATGGTTTTGCCTAGATTTTCTTCTAGGATTTTTATGGTGTTAGGTCTTATGTTTAAGTCTTTTAAGAGATATCTTTTAAACAAGTGTCTTTTAGCCCACCGTTTCCCAAAGTAACACTGTTCTCTACACAGTGTATGAGAAGTATGGTGACAAACAGCTGTGAAATCGGTGTCTCCGCATCCACTTCATGCATTACATGCAGGTCTTCATACTTGTTCTCTGTAAGAAGACTACACACAACATAGTGTATGTGTAGCATTCTTAGAAATATCTGTAAACGCATGTCTTTTAACACTACATGCATTACAGAGTGCTTACCACATCCATTCCTGGAATTAACACTATCTCAACATAGTGTATACACAGTTTTCTAAGAAACATCTTGTAACATGTCTTTATACTGCATGCATTACTGTGTCAACACCATATCCAGTCTCCAAAATAAAACTATTCCCAACAGAGTGTATACAAAGCATTCTAAGAAAGAGCTTTTAAACATATCTATGTATTACAGCATAGTCACCATGTCTATTCTGTTAAATAACACTCTCTCAACAGTATATGAGTAGCATTCTAATCAACTGGGGTTTGTTGGGGGTTTTTGTTTTTCAATTTTTTATTTCTTTTCTTCCTTAGAATTAGGCATAACTGTATTTCACAGGTTGGTGTGATAAACCAACAAATAATACTTGTCTAGTATCTAGCATTTAGTTAGGACTCAATGCATAGAGCTGCTGGTATTTATTTTACCACATACATGTTTTAATTATGTTTCAAAAATTTGCAGCTAAGCCAAGTGCATATGGATTAATGCGGATGCATAGTGTAGAATACTAGTATGCCAGGAGACTGGCTGCTGAGTATTCCCCAGAGTTGGCCAAACTGTAAAGTCTCACGGCACATTTCCTAAGACTGCCTTGGCAAGCCTGGGGAGTTCACAAAAGCACTGTCAGATACAGTAATTCACAGAAGGACCTACAGAACTCTGTGGAAACTATTATACCACGGTTATAGTTTATTACAGGGCAAGGATACAAACTCCTATCAGCCAAAAGAGGAGACCCACAGGGCTGAGTCTGGGAGATTTACAAATGCAGCTTCCACTGTCCTCCAGACGTGTCAGCCTCCCTGCATGAATGCACAACACACTGGGAGTACTGCCAGTCAGGGAGGCCCATCCACATTCTGCTGTCCAGAGATTTTACTGGCGCTTTCTTATGTAGACATGACTGACTGACTGATAATTTCGCACATGGGTGAAGTCGGTCATCATGTAAACAAACACATATCGAGGGACCAAAGCCCCTACTCTAGATCACATGATCGGTCTTCTGGCATAATCGACCCACACCCTGAGACTGTTAGGTGTGAGCAGCCTCACCATTAGATCCAGTGTGACCAGCCCTGCCTTACACAAGGACACTCTGTCAGGTGTGACATGGGTTACCTCCCTGAAGTCAAGGAAAGAGGCCAGGCCTCTCTTTGAGCAAGGCCACATTACTTACCATGCAGGTGTGTTACCAGAAAAGTACAAAGAGGTTGATGTGTTTTGTTTTTGTTGCATTATTTTATTTCATAAGAACACAGTAAACAAAAAAAAGTAATATAAAGTATGAAGAAAATATACAATGTTGCTATTAGAAAATGTTCAAAATATAACCTTCAATAGTCAATATCATAGTGGTGTTCTATTATCGAAGTTTTATTAATTGACAAAGATTATATATATGTATGTGCACAATATGATATTTTAAGATATGTATACATTGTAGAATGCCTAAATCCAGCTAATTCACATAATCCTCACTTAACAAATTTTATTGCTGTGGAAAGAACATTTAAAATCTACTGTCTCAGCAATTCTCAACACATTGTTGTTAACTCCAGTCACCAGGTTGCACGACACAGCTCTTGAACTCACACCTGCTGTCTAACTGGACTTTTGTATCCTTTAACCAACATCCCCCCAATCAACCTGTCCGCCACTGACAATCTCCATTCTACTCTTTGCTTCTGTGAATTCCTTTTTTGGATTCTACGTAAGTGAGACCATGTGGTATTTGTCTTTCTGTACCTGGTTTATTGCACTTAATGTCCTCTAGGTGACAAGATTCCGTTTCTCTTTTCTATCGCTGAATAGTGTTCCATTGTGAATATTTACCACATTTTCTTGATTCATTCATTCATTCATTCATTCATGAACACTTGGGTTGACTCCATAACTTGGCTCTTATGAATAATGCTGCAATGAACACGGGAGTGTAGCTCTCTCTTCAAAATGCTGATTCCATATTCTTTGGATGTATACTTAGTGGTGGCATAGCTGGATCATATCACAGTTCTAGTTGTAATTTTTTGAAGAGCCTGCATACTGTTTTCCCTCCTGGATGTGCTAATGTGGTCCTCAGAAGACTTGGCTGGGAGGCCATCTAGGAGTAGGGGGCCTCTAGGCTTCTCCTCTGTGGCCACCTCTACTGAACGCCCACTGCCAGCTGCCTCTCTCTCTCCTCTTACAGATGGCCTGGGCACGGCCCCTCCATCACCTCCTGCCCCTCTGCTGTCAAACATCTCACACAGGAGCCTCTGTCACAGCCCCTGCCCAGGACCTGATTGCCCCTGTTGGCAGTTACATCCCATCCCTACAGTTTGGGGCTTCACCCACATCCACATATGACCAGAGGTGGACAGGACCAAGGGCCCAGAAACCCATCGGCAAAGGCTGCCTATGTCCTCTGCCCAGGCCATCCACATGCATCCCCCTTTGCTCCAAACCAGGGTCTGTGGCCCAAACCTGTGGCTGAATAAATCTTCCCTGGGTTAGTCCTGGCCTGCTCTCTCGAGAATGATAGAGACAGACCAAGAGTGCAAACGATCTTTATACCTATTGGACCCGTCCTGCAAAGTGTGCCTGCTAGTCCCAAGGCAGCTGCCAGCATGGGGCCTCAGGCCCTTTGGCCTGCTCTTCACCAGTGCTCAAAACAAACAGGGAAGGCTTGGTCAAGCCTCAGCTCTTCCTGCAGGTATGGAGGAAAAGCGCACACTAAAGCCACCAGCGAATGAGGCCCTTCTATGGGCAGACACGGGTGCAGAGCTCCCTCCAGCGAGTGATGGTGCAAGCACTGGGCTCCACACTAAGGGATAATAAGTCTTGGCCCGGGCCTGCCAGAGAGCCCAAAGGCCCGGGAAGCAGAAAGGGCAGTCTCCTGGAGCATTTTCTGCTGCTCTGGCTGCAGGACCTAGGCAGGAAGTCGTATTGACTTCCTTTTAGGCGGAGCGCCTTGAAGGTCTCTGTGCATGCATGTGCACTTGTGCATGTGGGCTTGTGTGCATGCTTGTGTGCGTATGTGTATGCTCGTGTGTGTACTTGCACATGTGCACTTGTGCTTGTCTACTCGTGCATGTTTGTGTGTGTGCTTGTGTCCAATTGTGCATGTGTACTTGTACATGTGTGCCTGTGTGTATGCTTATGCATGTGCATGCTTATGCATATGTGCTTGTGTTTCTGTGCACTTGTGCGTGTGTGCTTGCGCATGTGTTTGTGTGTGTGCTTGTGTGTATGTGTGCTTGGGTGTGTGTGCACTTGGGTGTGTGTGTGGTTGTGTGTGCTTATACCTGTATGTGTTGCATGTTTGCTTGTATTTGTGTGAATGTGTGCATGTGTGCTTGGTGTGTGTGTATGTCTGTGCTTTTACATGTGTGCATATGTGTATGCTTGTGTGTGTGTATGCTTGTGAGGGAGGCACCAGTTTGTAGCCAAATGAACGGCCAGGGTTCCCCAGCGGTGGATAGAGGAAGAGGGGAGCTTTCACCTACATGGATGCCTGGGTTGGAGGTCCTGTACCCCTGGTCTTTTTGAATATGGGCGAAACCTCAAATTGTAGAGATGGGATGCCACTGTCAGCTGGTGCCATCCGAGGTCCTGGGCACAGAGCGGTGACATAAACTTGGGTGTGAAGTTCAACAGCGGAGGGGCAGGAGGTGGAGGGGGCCGTGTCCCAGCCATTAGCAGGAGAGAGAGGAGGCTGGTTAGGGGTGGGCATTCCGGAGGGGTGGCACGGAGGCCAAAAGTCTAAAGGGCTGGAGCAGTGGCTCACGTCTGCAATCCCAGCACTTTGAGAGGCTGAGGCCAGAGGATCACTTGAGTCTGGGAGTTTGAGACCAGCCTGGGCAATAGAGTGATCCCTGTCTCTAGGCCAAAAAAAAAAAAAGTTTAAAAAAATTTAGGCGAGGTGGCGCGTCTATAGTCCCAGCTACCCGGGAGGCTAAAGGGAGAGAATGGCTTGAGGGACGTCAAGACTGTCAAGACTGCATTGACCCATGACTGAGCCATTGCTCGCCAGCCTGGGCGACAGAAGAAGACCCTGTCTGGAGGGACGTGGGGCGTGGGGGCGCCTAGAGGGCCCGGCAAGTGTTCTCCCATCAGAGTCTTTGAGGCCGGGTTTCTCGTTTCCATGCGCAGCAGAAGAGGCCAGCGCGTTCCTGGCTGGGACGTGGACAGCGCCGGTAGCCCGCGTGACGTGGCCCAGACGCCAAGCTGCTGCTGGGGCCAAACCGCCTGCTGGGAGCAGCCCCTCGCACTGATCTGGAAGCCCATCTTCAGCCCCGCCCAGCCCTGTGGTTTTAGAGCGCGGCCCACCTCCGGGACGACACTGGCAGGCACGCGGGGCCACAGAGCTGCGTCCCTCGCTTCGCTGTCCCCGGCCAGCCCTCGCGCCAGGGCTCTCCTGCCTGTGCAAGCCACAATTCGGTGGGCACCTTCCTACAACTTGCATTGCTGCCTCCTGTTAGACGGTTTGTTTCTCCTCCAGACAACGTCAGGTAACCGAATCCAGGTGGCTGGTCACACGGACAGCCATTCCCCCAGTTACTCCCCCCTGGCGCCCCCGCGCCCTTATGACGCCTCCAGCCTTTGCGCTCTGTTGACGCTGCACCTCCCTGCTGTAACAGTGTTAGTGGCCAGTGTCCTCTTGGTGTCCTTTGACAGGAAAGCATCACCTAGGGTTGTCACACTGCCAGGCTGTACCTCTGTTCAACCAGCTGTGGATTGAGCTGCACAGGATGTAGTGAGAGGGAGGTACCAGTTTGTAGCCAAATGACGCTAAGACTGACCAAATGTCAGAATAGAAACTCTCGTTAATGGAAGTGTAGGTGTGACTATGTATAGGATAAAATACAAGAACAGCTGACCATGAACAGCGGGAAATCAGAAAAACAACTGCTTTTTTTTTTTTTTTTTGCATTTTAGTTTTGGGGTACATGTGAAGAACATGCAAGATTGTTGTATAGGTACACACATGGCGGTGTGATTTGCTGCCTTCCTCCCCTTCACCTATATCTGGCATTTCTCCCCATGCTATCTCTCTCCAGCTCCCCACCCCCCATTGTCCCTCCCCTATTTCCCCCCAACTGACCCCAGTGTGTAGTGCTCCCCTCCCTGTGTCCATGTGTTCTCATTGTTCAACACCCGCCTATGAGTGAGAACATGCGGTGTTTGATCTTCTGCTCTTGTGTCAGCTTGCTGAGAATGATGGTTTCCAGGTTCATCCATGTCCCTACGAAGGACACGAACTCATTGTTTTTGATGGCTGCATAACATTCCATGGTGCATATGTGCCACATTTTCCTTGTCCAGTCTATCATGGATGGGCATTTGGGTTTGTTCCAGGTCTTTGCTATTGTAAACAGTGCTGCAATGATTTCTCTAGGATTCCACTGAACCCCAAATGGTAATGGACACCGTGGGAAGCCATGCGCTCCTCCTGGCAGTAGGCAAGGCCAACTGTCCTCAATCTAGCACTTCGGATGGAATTCTGGGGGAAAAAAAAAAGCCTGCAAGGTGATGGCATATTTTGTCTATTACAGTCTTTTGACAAACACAATTGGATAAGGCATTTATATCTGAGGCATTTTATGGCATAATGCAAACATCTAGCATTTGCAGTAACTTGGTTTTTTGTTGTTGTTGTTTTTTGTTTGTTTGTTTTTGTTTTTGACAAGAGTCTTGCTCTGTCACCCAGGCTGAAGTGCAGTGGCTCCATCTCGGCTCACTGCAACCTCTGCCTCCCAGGTTCAAGCAACTCTCTGCCTCAGCCTCCAGAGTAACTGGGATTACAGGTGCCTGCCACCATGCCTGGCTTTTTTGTAATTTTTGGTAGAGAAGCGGTTTCACCATGTTGGCCAGGCTGGTCTCAAACTTCTGACCTTAAGTGATCCACCCACCTTGGCCAAAATGCAGGAATTACAGGTGTAAGCCACCACGCCCAGCCAAGCATTTCCATTCACTTTGAATTTGGAAATGCATGTAGCTTGAAGAACAATTTTGGAATGAATGCTCAACAGAAACTGATTACTAAGAGAAAAATGCTGACTTACTACATTCTAGTAAAAACTGGTAGATTACACAATTATGTACCTAAAAAACAAACCCTGGTAATGTTTTCCCACTTAATTTCAAAGCTTAAGAAAAGGTGTGTTAAAGACTCCAAAAGCTGGAATTATGCTAGAAACTTCATTATTAATATGGTTATGGCTTATATGGTGTATTGCTTAGCACTTTTGAAGCTCTAGCCTTAATTTCATTTTGTTTTCTTTAGAATCAGAGTCTTGCTCTATCACCCAGGCTGGAATGCAGTTGTGCAATCATAGCTCACTGAAGCCTCAAACCCCTAAGCTCAAGGGATCCTCCCACCTCAGCCTCCCGAGTGCCTGGGCCTGTAGGCATGTTACCACTGCATCCAATTACTCCTAGTGTTCTTACAACCCATACAAAGATCTCTTTGTGAAAGGCAGTTTGATATGCTGAGAAATTTTCTCAAAGTCCATTTGTCTCCCCCATTTATTTGGAAAACAGAATTACATTATAAGGAAAAAGTAACAGCATGTTGAAATTTCACTGAAGCCAATACCCTTTGATACAAACTGGGTTATTATGCATTTATAAAAGATGCCCTCTGCTGGCCATGAAAAAGACACATTTTATGATCTAACTGGCAGTACATTCACTTTATTATACATAGGAATTAGGAAACCGCCATTCACAATTGCTACAAGGAGACTAAAATACCTAGGAATACAACTAACAAAGGAAGTAAAGGACCTCTTCAAGGAGAACTATAAACCACTGCTCAAGGAAATAAGAGAAGACACAAACAGATGGAAAAACACTCTATGGTCATGGTTAGGAAGAATCAATATCGTGAAAATGGCCATATTGCCCAAAGTTATTTATAGATTTGTTGTTATCCCAACAAACTACCAATTACCTTTTTCACAGAACTGGAAAAAACCGCTTTAAACTTCATATGGAACCAAAAGAGACCCCGCATAGCCAAGACAATCCTAAGCAAAAAGAACAAAGCTGGCAGCATCACTCTGCCAGACTTCAAGCTATACTACCAGGTAACAGTAATCAAAACAGCATGGTACTGGTATCAAAACAGACATATAGACCAATGGAACAGAAGAGAGGCCTCCAGAGCAACACCACACATCTACAACCATCTAATTTTTGACAAACCTGACAAAAACAAGCAATGGGGAAAAGATCAACCATCTAATTTTTGATAATAAATGGTGTTGGAAAAATTGGCTAGCAATGTGCAGAAAACAGAAACTGGACCCCTTCCTGACACCTTACACTAAAATTAACTCCAGATAGATTAAGGACTTAAATATAAGACCTAACACCATAAAAACCCTAGAAGAAAACCTAGGCAGAACCATTCAGGACGTAGGCATAGGCAAGGACTTCATGACTAAAACACCAAAAGCAATGGCAACAATAGCCAAAATAGACAAATGGGATCTAATTAAACTCCAGAGCTTCTGCACAGCAAAAGAAACAATCATTAGAGTAAACCGGCAACCAACATAATGGGAAAAAATTTTGCAACCTACCCATCTGACAAAGGGCTGATATCCAGAATCTACAAAGAACTAAAACAGATTTACAAGAAAAAAACAAAGAAAGCCTCCAAAAGTGGGCAAAGGATATGAACAGACACTTTACAAAAGAAGATATACATGAGGCCAACAAACATATGAAAAAAATGCTCATCATCACTGGTCATTAGAGAAATGCAAATCAAAACCACATTGAGATACCATCTCACACCAGTTAGAACGGCAATCATTAAAAAATCTGGAGACAACAGATGCCGGAGAGGATGTAGAGAAATAGGAACACTTTTACACTCTTGGTGGGCATATAAATTAGTTCAACCATTGTGGAAGACAGTGTGGCAATCCCTTAAGAATCTAGAAATAGAAATTCCATTTGACCCAGCAATCCCATTACTGGGCATATACCCAAAGGACTATAAATTGTTCTATTATAAAGACACATGCACATGCATGTTCACTGTGGCACTGTTTGCAATAGCAAAGACCTGGAACCAACCCAAATGCCCATCAATGATAAACTAGACAAAGAAAATGTGGCATATATTCACCATGGAATACTATATAGCTATGAAAAAGAATGAGTTTGTGTCCTTCGTAGGGACATGGATGAACCTGGAAACCCATCATTCTCAGCAAACTGACACAAGAACAGAAAATCAAATACCACATGGTCTCACTAATAGGCAGGTATTCAACAATAAGAACATGTGGACACAGAGAGGGAGGGTGGGGAGGGATAACGTGGGGAGAAATGTCCAGTATAGGTGATGGGGGGATGGAAGCAGCAAACCACCTTGCTGTTAATGTACCTATGCAACAATCTTGCATGATCTGTACATGTACCCCAGAATCTAAAGTATAATAAAGAAAAAAACCGAAATCATTAAAAAAGGAATTAGGAACATAAATGCAAAAAAATAAAAAAGTCGCATTTTTCTCCCCACTGTGCAGAATAGTGTTTCTTGCTCCATCCTTAGTAGCTTGTGCCTCCCTGTGAGATGTCATCACTTGTTGCAGTTGTCACTGGGTGTTGCCCCATGACCATTCCCCTGCTCTGCCCCTCACCCCAACACACTCCCTCCTCCCTTCCCAAAGGAACACAGTCTTGTGCAGGGGGGTCACCTTCCTCCACACAGCCATGGGCTCGGTTCATCCCAGTTCCCTGCCCCTGTTGGTCTTGGGACAAGCAGATGGGACAGGAGGGGAGGCTACTGAGAGGTTTCTGGGGTTTCCAGCCAAAAGGGATTACGGGACCCCCCAGCGGGATGCACTCTCCTCCCACGAATGTTGTGCTGGTGTGGGGCACCTAAGGCCGGCGGCGGCAGCAGCAGCCTCAGCTAGCTGACAGCAAGCTCCAGCTGGGTCTGGCCTCTGTTGGGACTTAGAGAAACGCCCCTCTAGCCCAAGTGATTCCAGAGTTATTTTCTTTTTTTTTTTTTTTTTTTTGAGACGGAGTTTTCGCTCTTGTTACCCAGGCTGGAGTGCAATGGCGCGATCTCGGCTCACCACAACCTCTGCCTCCCGGGTTCAGGCAATTCTCCTGCCCCAGCCTCCCGAGTCGCTGGGATTACAGGCACGCGCCACCATGCCCAGCTAAGGTGGCTCAAGCCTGTAATCCCAGCACTGTGGGAGGCCGAGGCGGGTGGATCACGAGGTCAAGAGATCGAGACCATCCTGGTCAACATGGTGAAACCCCGTCTCTACTAAAAATACAGAGTTATTTTCTTACAGCTCAAGACACCCTAGTTGATATAACACCCAGTTTGAGAAATGCTTCTAGAAAACTCACATGGAGAGGCCCCACTCAGCTTTCCCTGCTCAACTTTGGGATGACACAAATGGGACCATCCACAGTGACTCACTGCAAGGAAAGGGTGGCAGGAAGAGGAACGACAACTGTCCCCACAGCCCCATGAACATTCTCATGGGGCACCCTGGACACATGCTCATCTTACAGCACTTAAATATTTATTTTAAAAATCCACATCACTTTGCTTTAAAAATGTTTATTTAGCGCCTGCAATGTACAAGGCACTGTTTGGCGCCATGAGGAATACACAAACAAACACGGCATGATTCTTGCCTTAGGAAGCTCACAGTCTAGCGTGGGAAATTAGAAATTGCACATGCACACAAGTAAAAGTCACACCAGCCAAAAAGCACTAAATGCTGTGAGATTGTTAACATTACAAGAACCCAGAGGAAGAAAACACTATTTGGGGATGAGAATAAGAGATTAGAGAAGGTACCTCAGAAGTAAGGGGTTTAAAAACAATAGATCAAATGTAGATAGGAAAAAATTCAGAGGAAAAGGCAATCCAGGAAGGCTCTAATTGAAACCAGAAGCAGGAGGTACTTCTGTGATGTGATGGAGGCAGGAGAAGCCCCGCTGGGCTGAATTTAGAAGGGGAAGGAGGGGAGGGGAGGGGAGGGGAGGGGAGGGGGAGGGAGAGGGGGGAAAGATACGTGGGGATAAAGAGGTGAGTATGTGTGCCAGGCGAAGGTGTTTCCATTTCAATGGAGGTTTCTCAAAGAGAGGTGATCTGGCTGGAGAAAGCTTAATCTGGTGGCAATGGACAGGTGGCTTTAAGAAGGCGGGGACAAGGGAAGGAGGCTGGTTTGAAAATGATGACAAGGGTCTGGACTTGAGTGATGTGGCAGTGACAATGAGAACGGAGTAGCTGCAGGTGGAAGACGGAGACAGTACTGGGGAGATCTGTCGGAGGTGAGGCGGGCAGAAAGATGACAACAGGTTTATACCTAGAAACACGTGATGCATTCACAAAGCCAGGGAAACCTAAGAGGAAACACTTCGTGTTTGAGGAGAGGAGGGTAAGGCTGAGGCTGAGACAAGGGCCGGCCTCCAGGTGGAGGGGCCAGGTACAAGCAGACAGGTACAAGCTGGATGAGAGTTCAGGGCATAGGGCAGAGCCAGAAACAGACAGAAGGCTGTCGTGCAGAGACAAGGTTGGAAGCAGCGGCACAGGCTAAGGCCCATCTCACCAGGGAAGGGTGGGTAAAGCACAACCCTGTGACCACATGTTCCTCACCGAGGACATCCCTACAGAACACTCAGGAGGGTGACGACACCTCCCACCAACAGTGCTGTGTGTCTCTGTGTCCCCGGTTTCACGCCTAAGAAACAACGTCTTTGGCTATATGATGACAAGCAGGAACGTAGCTCCATTGTGGAGGGTCATCTTGAAAAGACTTACTCCAATGAGAGTTTTTGAAAGTTTTCATTATCATTTATTTTGAAGAGTTTTCCGTAATAAAACTTTTTTTCTGAAGATTTCAGAAAAGCTATCAATGTCTGTCACCTCATCATGTCTAAGAGCTGGAAGGAAACTGAGAGTCATCCCCACCCTCTGACTTCACAGATGAGGACTCCAAGGCCCGGGCTGGCCAAGGGTCTCGCCCAGCACCTCACACAGCAGGGACGGCTCAGCTGGACCCACAGCATGGGCAGTGCCTGCCCTCCCCACAGCCACTCCCATGGCCCATGGCTGCCATCCAGATGGACAGGGAGACAGGGAGGAAAGAAGGCAGATGGACAGACAGACAGACAGACAGATAGGCAAGAGGGGTTGGGAATCACACATCTATATTTTAACTTTCCGAGAGAGGATAAGAAAAAATGGCTTGTGCTAGACATTTTTTGGACCCACCAAAGCCTTGCATATCTGAAAAGAAAATTACTTTGGCTTTCTGGAAACATTAAACTGCATTTAATCAAAAAAATAGACTAAGTTATGACACATCACATCCAGTAAGCTTCATAGCAGCCGCAGTAGGAGTGATGGCATTTCGCGTTGGTATGTGCATGTGTGTGGAAAGGAAGTTTGCAGGGAAATAAGGTCAGCAAGAAGCAGATCTCGGATTGTTTCATCCAACACGGAAGAAAAACACCCACGGCAATTCCCTTTTGGAGAGTTAAAGCCAATCTCCTTGGAATGAAAGTCCAAATACATTCATTTCCACAGAAGAGGGAGGAAAACACAATTATACTTCAAATCTGTAAGTCACAAATACACAGGCAGAGTCCTGGAGAGCTGTGTCACAGTTAACCAGTTGAGGACATCAGCGTCTTCCCCCATATTCTGTAAACACACAGCCAGTCAATTTCCTAATGAATGCTTCCCTTTAACAAAGCCTGCTTCAGTCCTCCCTGCAGGCCAACTAGAGTCCTCAAGCAGCACGTGTCAGCGGGAGCCATCAGATTTTCCAAAAAATCTTCTTTCTATAGAGGATGTAGGCAATGAGCACCCAGAGGGCAGTGGCAACAATGTTCTGAGTCAGGTGCTCCCTGTGGGACTGGTTGTCCTCCAGCTTCCACTGAAAGGGGAAGTAGTTCTCAAACACTTCATGGCCAACATACACCAGAATAGAATTCATTCCTTAAGAAGAGAGACATACAGAAGATCATGTTTCTCACAGAGGAGTCACATCTGATCATCTATTTAATTCTTGAAACCAGTTCAATAGAAAAACAGAAAGCATGCACTTCCATTATTGGCTCCTGCCAAAAATAAGCGATGCATATCTTAGGTATTTAAGTGTAAACTGTATCAAAAATTATTAGAAGGCCTGGTGCAGTGGCTCACACCTGTAATCCCAGCAATTTGGGAGGCCAAAGTGGGTAGATCACTTAAGGCTAGGAGTTCAAGACCAGCCTGGCCAACATGGTGAAACCCTGTCTCTACTAAAAATACAAAGTTAGACGGGGGTAGTGGCATGCACCTGTAATCCCAGCTTCTTGGGAGGCTGAGCCACAAGAATCACTTGAACCCAGGAGGTGGAGGTTGCAGTGAGCCGAGATCACACCACTGCACTCCAGCCTGAGCAACAGAGCAAGATTGTCTCAAAAAAAAAAAAAAAATAGTTATTAGAAAATATTCACTTTATAGCAGTGCAATTCTTGAATACTAAATCTGAAAGGAAAGTTAAAATTATTATTAATAACTTGTATTTTCTAGGCAGAAAACCTGAGGTCCAAAGAATGTAACTATTCCTAGAATCAAAGGGCTGAAATGAGGCATTGAAATGATCTGGTCTGTCTCTTAGTCCTTAGGTGGAACTGCATCTAAATCATTCCACGTATCCCTTGGAATCACCTCTTGATATTTCTTCTAATGCACAATCTCTAAGGTAGTGGATTTATATTAAGAAAGCAAGCATAACCTCATTATTAAGAACCAGAAACTGGAAAATGTGCCCCAAATCATTTCTACTCTTCCAGAATTTGGTATAGCCTGAAGAAACAGGTGGAGTCACAAACTGTCCTTCTACTCCGTAACATACGTGGGTGAAAACAGGGTGGACTGCTTTGGAGCAGGCCAGTGACGTCTGGTGTGACCTGGGACACTGTGGTCCCTGCCGCTTCCTCCCTCAGCCAGGGCAGTGGCTCGAGATCCCAGCACCAAGGAGTCTCCAGAGCTCCCTGGGCCTGTCCCCCTGGTCACCATCACCAATTCTGTTTGGGGTTGGTGACTTACCTGGATAAAAGAACGGGGCTCCTGTCCACAGCCCCTTCACATCAACAACCGGGTACAGCACCAGCAGGATGAAGAAGGCAAAGGAACTGAGTGTGGTGACATATGAAAGGGACCTAGGAGGGACAAAGGAGGTGTTTCAGTGCTCATGCAGAGCACATCCAATTGTAACATGAACAATCATCCATAACAAACATAAAACATCAGGCTTTTTCCATACCAGAGATTTTTGTTTACTGGAATAAAGCCTTCATTTTCAGAAACTTTCGTCAGAGCAACAGAAATGAGCCCCTATAATGGGGAAGAGAAGGATGTTAACATTTTATATTATTATCTCAAAAAACACTTGTGTTTCAACACCATATATATATTCAACACCATAACTCTCTAAGTTATTTAATCACTTAGAGAGGGCTCAAAATTGTGCTTTATATATTTCTCTTCCAACCTGAAACATATTTTTAAAATGTATGAACTAAAAAATATTCTCCCAAAATCTCTTCCGCATTCTACTGAGTTGAAGATGGTAAGCTTATTGATTAAATAACAGTGACTCCTGAGAGGATGCATGGCCACAGTCAGGGTGAAATGCACAGAGGGTCAGCCTTGCAAAACTCTCTTTCCCGCATAATCTGGAAGTTGATGTCTGCAACCTGGTCAGATTCGCCCCGTCTCTCTGATACGGCCCTTCACACAGAGCCCATACCTCACATTTATTCAGGCATTCCTGGCTGTCTCATGGCAAACACTATCTTATTCATAAAGACATATTCCTAAGAAAATAAGTCTGTGCATTTAGGTGGAAAGATGTATTCCTCTCTGTTATTCAAGTAAAGAGAATGGTGCCTGTTGCCACGTGGTTGACAATGGCTATCCCAGTGCGCTAAACATTTTATTCCTCTATACGTGTGAAGGAGGAAAGGAATTTTAGTGAGGAACGCTGCTTACTTACAAGAATACAACACCAAGCAGTAAATCGAATGAGGATGTCTTTGGTCCGAGCCTTGTAATACAATAATATTTTTCCTGCCTGCAGGAAGAAACACGGTGTGACCAAAAGAATTGCCGAAGGGATATTTTTATTTCATATTTATCCACTGTCTTATACGAGACACACAGATTCACTTGCTGGGTGTGCCACTAGGTGCTGGGATTACAGGAAGGAGGGAAACATCACCCCTGCCTTTGACTAGTGGAGGCTGAGGGAGAAGCGTGGGACCAGAGAGGAAGGCCCTCCCAGGGAAGGAGGAGGAGGAGCCAGCCACGTCTCGGGTCCTGCAGGGAACGCAGAAGCCCAGGCATGATGAGGAGACGGGGCACACAAGCAGGCTCCGTGGCTCTCACTTCCAGGCAGGGCCCATGGAGAATTCTCCCCAAAGGTGACAAGGGTCCCCTCAGACCAGCCTGCCTGCTCAGTGCCCTAGTCTGGGCAGCACTCGGAAGAGAGACTGGGACACGGTGGAACCAGAGGCAGGGAAACATTTAAAAACAGTGAAATATGGACTTTGCATACAATCCCTCTGAAATTAGGAATAAAATTTTGAAAATATCAAAGGATAAGAAGCTTTAAAAATAATTTGTAGTAATAGCTAATATTAATCTATGTTTTTTATGTGCCAGTTTAGAACTTTACACAAATTAACTTATTCAATCCTCAAAATGCCTTTCTGAAGTAGGCACTGTTGAAGCACAGAGGGGGTCAGCCAGATGCCCGAGGCCACCCAGCTGGGAAGTGGCTGAGCTGGACACAAACCCAGGGAGCATGGCTCCAGGTCTGCTCTCCTAGCTCCCCACTGGACCGACCATGCCAGGGGCACGGATCTACCTAGACAGTGTATGTAGGGATTACATGAATATATGGAAAAGCACAATATCAACTAGAAAGGGCTATACAGATAAAGATACTACTTCTAAATACAAAATTATTGAATCACCAAAATGTACAGCTGACCCTTGAACAACACAGGTTTGAACCCCGTGGATCCACTTACATTCAGATTCTCTTCCACCTCTGCTACCCATGAGACAGCAAGACTGACTCCTCCTCCTCCTCTTCCACACCCTCCTCCTCCTCCACCCCCCCTCCTCCACACGCTCCTCCTCCTCCACACCATCCTCCTTTTTCTCTGCCCGCTTCTCCTCTTACACATGCTCCTCCTCCTCCACCACCCCTCCTCCTCCTCTACACCCTCCTCCTCCACCCCCGTCTTCCTCCATACCCTCCTCCTCCTCCAACCCCTCCTCCACACCCTCCTCCTCCTACACGTTCCTCCTCCTCCTCCACCACCCCTCCTCCTCCTCCACACCCTCCTCCTCCACCCCTTCTCCTCCACACCCTCTTCCTTCTCCTCTACCCCTTCCTCTCCCTCCACCCCTTCCTGCTTCTCCACCCCCTTCTCCTCAACCCCCTCCTCCTCATCATCCTCCTCCTCCTCCTTCATACCGTCCTCCTCCACCCCCTTCCTCCTCCTCCAGCCCCTCCTTCTCCTCAACCCCCTCCTTCTCCTCCTCCACACCCTCCTCCTCCTTCTCCTCTACCCCATCCTCCTCCACTCCTTCCTCCTCTTCCTCTATCCCTCTCCTTCTCCACCCCTCATTCCCCTCCTCCTTCTCCTCCTCCACCCCCTCCTCCTCCTTCACACCCTCCTTTTCATCCTCTACAGCCTCCTCCTCCTCCTCCACCCCCTACTCCTCTCCTCCACTACCCCTCCTCCTCCTCCACACCCTCCTCCTTCTCCACCACCCCCTCTTCCTCTATCTCCCTCCTTCTCCACCCCTCCTCCTCCTCCTCCTCCTCTTCCTCCTCCTGATGAGGATGCAGACCTTCATGATGATCCCCTCCCACTTAATGAATAGGACATAGATTTTCTCTTCCTTATGGCTTTCTTAATACCATTTTCTTTCCTTAAGCTTACTTTATTGTAGAAATACAGTGTATATTTATATAAAATATGTGCAAATCAACTGTCGATGTTATTGGTAAGGCTTTGGGTCAACAGCAGGCTATTATCATTTAAGTTTTGGGGGAGTCAGAAGTCCTCTGTGGATTTTGCACTGCACGGGGGGCCAGTGCCCCATGCCCCGAGGTGTTCCAGGGTTCCCTGTGTATGCTTCAGGTCTGCACTACCCAACGGCTGAGCCACTAGCCACAAGTGACCATCTAAATTCAAAATTACATCAGGTAAAATGTAAAATTCAGTTCCTCAATCACAAATGCCATATCTCAAATGCTCAACAGTGACCATGCTAGGGAATGTCCCACCGGACAGCAAGAAGAAGAAATACTTCATGACCACAGAAAGTTCTGCTGGCACTACTCTCCAAAAGTCTTCTCCCTCCCGGTTAGCTCCCTCAAACAGGAGTTTCAAACATCAACAAGGAGAACTTTGGGGACTGAAATCAAAACTACTCAGAACTTTAACAAAATGGCAGGTGAGATCAACCAAGAATAACCTGTATTGACTTTGGTAGAAATTCTCCTGCCCTGAAGCCATGATAACGTTGCTGTGGTTTGCTATCTGCCCCTCCAAATTTCCTACGTGGAAACCTAATCACCAAGGTGGCAGTATTAGAAGGTGTGGCCTCAGGAGGTGACGGCAGTGCGAGGGCTCCACCCTCAAGAATGGCCTTAGAAAAGGGCTTGAGGCAGTGAATCCTGTCTCTGCCCTTCCATCTTCCAGCAGCTGGGGACACCCTGTGAGGACACGGCATTTGTCCCCTCTGAAGGACATGCCCCAATCGAGTTGCCACTTTGGGAGCAGAGACCAGACCCTCACCAGACAAATGAACCTGCAGTATTTCTGTTCTTTATGAATTACCCAGTCTCGGGTATTTTGTTACATCAGGACACACAGACTAATAGAAATGTACATCAAAGAAGTGTGACAAATAGCACAGTGACTTCCCAATGTTACCAACACCCACACACCCTGCAAACTCCATCAGGAAAATCTTTTTCTTTTTTGAGTCAGGGTCTCACTCTGTTGCCCAGGCAGGAGTGCAGTAGTGCAAGCAAGGCTCACTGCAGCCTCAACCTCCTGGGCTCAAGCCATCCTCCTACCTCAGCTCCCAAGCAGCTGGGACTACAGGTGTGTGCCATCGTGCCTGGCTAATATTTTTAATTTTTTGTAGAGACAGGGGCTATGTGGCCCAGCCTTGTTTCAAACTCCTGGACTCAAACAATCAATCCTCCTGCCTTGGCTTCCCAAAGTGTGGAGTTATAGGCATGAGCCACCACACCTTGGCAAGGGAAACCTTTTATCCAGAAATTGCCATGCTAAGATAAGCCACATAAATAAGAATTTTTTTGAGAATATAAGAATTATATCTAATTACTTGAATGTGCTGAATTTCAGTAACTTCTGGTTCTGCACAATCTGTCAAACACAACAGAATGTATTAGACTAACAGCACAGGAGAGAATATGCTTCCAATTATTTTAATGAAATGGTTTTTAAATGAGTGATGAATAAAACATCATACATTGTCAGAAAAAGTAACCTAATGAAATGAACCAATACCTGAACTCCTAAAAAGGCCATCAGGATGGAGTTGATGGTGCCCAGGATGCCCTCGGGGTCATAGGCCACCTCAGTGTGGTAAAGCACCTTAACAAACAGAAGCAGACGGCAGTGCTCACTCACTGACCCCAAAACACACACAAACAGCTCCTAGCCCCAATACAAACCTGAGTATACTCCAGTAGGTCATAGTTTTCTGGTTTTGCTGCAGAAATTCATTGCCGACTTACAGGGATTACAGGCAGAATGCTTCTGGCTAAGAATGTGTGTGATGTGGACACTCAGCAGGGAACAGAGATGCCCAGAGACAAGCCCCAGTCCAGCAGCCACCGTGATTGCAGCAAGGGCAGTAAACAGCACTGGTCAAAGGCCTGGTGACATGATGCCTCCCTGACCAGCTTCCAATGCAATGCACAGTACCTTCCTAATTTCCAGATTTATTCTTTTTGATCAACCCTACTGTAGCATCAATGGCTTCCTATCTTCTTTTAAGGCAAATAACATTTTTAAATATTTTTCTTTTTTTATTATAAAATAAATGTTACTGCAGAAATTGTACTGGAAATTTACTGGACCTCTGGAAATGAACAGTGTGGCAGGTGCTGTCATGCACCCCCAGAGCCCTCCCACCCTTTCAGCACGAAGCTTTCATTCCACCAGCTGCTGGAAGGATTCACGACCACAGCTCTCAGACGGGTGCCTCTTCTGGATATGCCCTTGACTAAAGAGAGCTGCCTCTCCAGGGGTCAGCCTTTTGCTGGGGCCCTTCCACATCACCCAGGGGCAGGAAGGGCCCAATCCCTTGCTTCAATTCAGAACAACTCTGCAGCACCACCCTGGTGCCCCTGAGATTGGCTGGGGCCTTTGTTGGGGTTCAGTGCAGCTCAGCTTCTTCTGCACCGTCCTCCCTCCTTGTTCCCCAGCAGGAATTGACCCCTGCAAGGACTGCTCGATCAAATTCTGGAAATCTGACATACAGAAGAGTACTGTGCTATGATCATTTACACAATGTGTTCTCACTTGCTTTCCCCCCGCCCCCCTTAGAGAGATGGAGGCTCACTATTATTGTTCAGGCTGGTCTCGGACTCCTGGGCTTAAGCAATCCTCCTGCCTCAGCCTCCTGGGTCTCAGCCTCCTGAGTAGCTGGGAATGCAGGTGTGAGCCACTGTACCTGTCTCCACATCCTCACTTTAAAATTCAACATAATGTTTACACACTGCCTTATAGTGAACCCTAAAGTCATTATGTTAGCTGACTTTTCAAATAAACATTGGTTCTCAGTATGTTTTATTAAACAGACATGGTTTAAAGTTGGCTGGCTCTTTCTGCTTTCCTTCACTTCTGAAAGCCTGAGCTTTCAGTTCTCAGTGAACTCGAGTCTCACTCACAGCAGAAGACGGGTGCTGGTAAAGGTGATCATCTCCCAGCAGCAGGCGGTCGATGTAGCCCGCAGCTCCTCCAGTACAGTTTGGATAACTGCCAAAATCTCCAATGCCCCCAGGACCAAGATAACCACTAGAAAGGCGAAAAACATATGTAAATGACAAGACTGCAGAAGGGCGAACAGAGGGACAGGGAATTAAAAAAAAAAAAACCTCAGCAGGGGTTATGATGTATATTGGCTATGTATGCAGGCCAATTAAGAGAGCCCCAAACACACATCAGCTAAAACGTCCCTCTGGCTAGTGCACGCTCACCGACAAACTGCTCCCAAACTGTGCAGGTGGGAGACCTAATTTCTATTCAAACTGACCCTCACACCACCCACAGGGAAATCACTCTGGACACGTGCCAATCTCCTCTCCCATGCAAAGCAGGCCTCAAAGAAGGAGGAAAAGGGAAAGACAATTCCTCTGACTTGAGACATCTGAAAGCTATAAGCCCAGAACCTCTTACTGTCCAGAAGAGGACATCCACAAGGGATGACCCTCAGGGGTTTGCTTACGTAGGGCACCCAGGGACTGGCAGGAGGAATGTCAAGCCCAGCCACAGGCCTTCCAGCGCCAGGATGAGCAGCCACTGGGGCCAGCTGGACGTGATGTCTCGAAGAGAAAGGCAGCTCCTCTCCTGAGTGCGGGCAGAAAAATAAAACACGCATGAACTAAAAGTAAATAGAAGGGTACCAAGCACATGGCTTTGGGAAATTCCGGGTGACTCTTTTCTTGGCCTTTTTGGCAGTAATACAAAAACTTACTGACTACGAGTTAGATTCTCCAGATGCTCCCTCTCCATGAAATCTCACAGCAAAACATTTGTTCAAAAGAAGTCAAAAGACAATTCTATTCCTATGCCCAAGAGAACTGGAAACATATGTTCACACAAAAACTTGTACACAAATAGACACAGGAGCATTGTTCACAACAGCCAAAAAGGAGAAACAAGTCAAATGTCCACCCAGTGATAAACAGGTGAGCAAATGTGGTGTATCCCTGAAAGGAACCTAATTCAGCAGTCTTGGAATGAAGTGCTGACACATGCACCAACATGGATGAGCCTCGAAAAATACACAAAGTGGTAGCAGCCAGACACAAAAGGCCACATATTCTACGACGTCATGTACAGGGACTGGCTAGAACAGGTACATGCATAGAGACGGAAAGCAGACTGGCGTTGCCTGGGGCTGGGGGAGTTGTGAGGTATGGGGAGAGACTGGCGGTGAGTGCAGGGTTCTTCATGGGGTAAGGAAAACCTTCTGGAATTACAGACTGGTGACAGCTACACAACTCTGAATGTGGCAAATATCTGCGAATTGTACACTTTCAACATGCAAGTTTTATACATCAATATACCTGTGATTTAAAAATTAAAAATACAATTTTTAAATAAAATGAAGTTCAAACTTTTGGATCTGGGTGGTTGAAGGAAGAAAGGGTGCAGTCCACGTGCTCTTAGTGTCCCACTGAGCCCCTCACTCTATGGTGACAGCCCTGGATGTGCCTCCGTGGACCCTCAGGTCCCACAGAAGGGCTGAAAACAGCAGCTTTGATATCCGTGGCTGACCAACCTCTGTGCCACTCATGCACAGCTCGCCTCTCCTTCACCTTAAGGAAATCCACAGCCAGGGGACACATTACACTGAGGACAAGGGCAGAGGAGGAACGAGTAACAATGACTAAAACGCCCCCATTTAGTCATTGTTAGTTCTTGTAACTAACATTACAAGAAGCGCCCAGAGAACGTGGGATTCAGTGATGAACTTGCTAGTTACGTATCTTGAAAGAAGCTAGAAAACAACACAGCTTTATTAACTGATTGTTGAATAGGACTCCAAATGGAAGGTTTTAAACATTTCCACTAGAATTTTTGCCACTAATGGTGGGTGGGGGAAAGAAGTAACTGTCAGCTGGGTAATCTCCACCCAACAATTTATAGTAAGAGAGGAAGTTATCACAAACACGATGAAACTCTGACATGTTTCCAATAAAGAAGCAATACAAATAGCCAATCATAATATCGTCATTCTCCCACGCCCTACCCAGGGATCATCCTCAAAACTGAACTTTATAGTATTCGAATAAATAGCAAAATGCTACATGAATTTTACACATATATATGCTATGCTACAAGGAAATTGAAAAATTGGCAATAATGCCCCATGAGACTGAACCAGCAAACTGGACGCTGGTGGTATTATTTAATACCATCAAGAATGGGGCCAGGCATGGCGGCTCACACCTGTAATCCCAGCACTGGGAGGCTGAGGCGGGTGAATCACTTGAGCCCAGGAGTTCAAGACCAGCCTGGGTAACATGGTGAAACCTAGTCTCTACAATAAATACAATCATTAGCTGGAGATGGTAGTGCACACTTATAGTCCCAGCTACTCCAGAGGCTGAGGCAGGAGAATCGCTTGAGCCTGGGAGGTCAAGGCAACAGTGAGTTGAGATCATGCCCCTGCACTCCAGCCTGGGTGACAGAGCGAGATCCTGTCTCCAAAAAATAAATTAAAAAAGAATGCATTTGAAACTAGCAGAGAGGATTTTGCATGTTCCTGACACAAAGAAATGATAATAACTGTGTGAGGTGATGAATGTGCTAATTACCCTGATTTGATCATTACATACTGTATGATACACAAGTATCACAATATTACTTCGAGCCTTATAAATATGTACAATTATTGCATATCAACCAAAAATAAGAATGCATATAATTACTGCCTGCTGACAAATTTAAGAGGATAGATCTCATGCCATGTATATTGTACCATAACAAAATTGATATAAAGATTAAATTAAAATAACTGAAGTGGAAATCAGAATGTATTCGATTAGCAGAAGTACAGTATTCCATGCAGAAATTTTAAAAGTTCTAAAAACCATATCCCACTTTGTTCTCCCTTTTTTTTAAAAAAAAAAAAAAAAAAAAAACAGTTTTGGCTGGGCATGGTGGTTCACACTTGTAATCCCAGCAATTGAGGAGGCCAAGGTGGGAAGATCACCTGACTCCAGGAGTTTGAAACCAGCCTGGGCAACATGGTGAGACCTTGTCTCTATAAAAAAAATGAACAAAATTAGCCAAGCATGGTGGTGCACTCCTGTAGTCTCAACTAATCAGGAGACTGAGGAGGGAGGATCGCCTGAGCCTGGGATATTGAGGCTTCAGTGAGCTGAGATCGCACCACAGCACTCCAGCCTGGGCAACACAGCAAGACCCTGTATCAACAACGACGACGACAACAAAAAGAACACAGTTTCTGGCCAGGCATGGTGGCTCCCATGTAATCCCCACCCTTTGGGTGGCCAAAGCTGGGAGGATCACTTAAAGCCAGGAATTAGAGACCAGCCTGGAAAATATAGTGAGACTGTGTCACTATACAATACATATTTTTAATTTAAAAAAGTGTTTTGTTTTGTTTTGTTTTTTTAATTAAAACATGGATTCTCACCAAAGCACAATGTTCAGGCACGGGTTTAGCAAAGAGGAGCTCCAACACAGCAACCACAAAGTAAGTAACTCCCAAGCGCTGCAGCACACCAGGAATGCGCACCTTGTCCCAGGACACTGCGGAAGACACAGTTAAGCCAAGTGTTAGCCAAGACCTCTCATCTCATCCCAGGACAACATTATTTGTTTCCTAAAGGGGAAGACATACCTTTATTGCACCTAAGTAAGTCTTTTTTAAGCTCTTGGGCATGGAAATACATATGTCAAGAGACATGGGCTCAGCCCAGCTTCCAAGAACAGGCCAATCCCTCTTAACAGAGGGAGGGACAGGGACATGACTCAAACTCAAAACAGGAAGCTGGCCAGGTGGGAGACTGGGAAAAGAACCAAAGCATCGGCCGAGCATGGTAGTTCATGCATATAATCCCAGCACTTGGGGAGGCCAAGGCAGGCAGATCACCTGAGGTCAGGAGTTCAAGACCAGCCTGGCCAACATGGTGAAACCCCATCTCTACTAAAAATGCAAAAATTAGCTGGGAATGGTGGCAGGCGCCTGTAATCCCAGCTTCTCAGGATGCTGGAGCAGGAGACTGGCTTGAACCCAGGAGGCAGAGGTTGCAGTTGCAGTGAGCTGAGATCATGCCATTGCACTCCAGCCTGGGGGACAAGAGCGAAACTCCATCTCAAAAAAAAAAAAAATATATAGCAAAAATAAAAAAGAACCAAAGCGTCTTACTCAGGTGTGGGATAAAGCCAGGACCGCACCTGACTCCAGCTCCTTCCTATTAGGAATTTGCAACCAACTCGATTTGCAACCAACTCACACGTCCACCATGACCTTGCAGGCCCAACACAAGACATGAACTGACCCTCCCTGCCCTACCAGCTACCTGGCTGTAACACCGCAAGAACAAACTTTGGTAAGAAACCCTAAAATGAAGCCTACTGGAAGCAGTGGCTCACTTTTTGGAGATCCATCATGTCCACTCTCATGTGAAACACCACCTGGAAGTGACCTCCACCTCTTGCTAGTGCCTATAAAAGTACGTACTGCCTGAGGGGTCCATTTGGCCATTGCCTAGACATTTGTGTCCTCTTTTGCTAAATGACAGGGCAAGGCCCTTGAGGACAGTGACTAGTGCCCTCCCAACTCTGATACTGGTTCAAAGCAGCAGGCTCACAAATCTTCCCTCAGCTCTCCTGTCCCTGCATACCACCAGACTAATGACAAAGAGATCACTCCCTCCAGAAGCCCAGCTGCCGTACAAGTGCCAGCGAAGGTGGATTCATGAACTGCTGCACAGTATTGAAAGCTGATGAAACCAAAATAGCAAGGGGCAAAGTTGGAGACCAAGGTGGCCTGGTCTGGTCTCTGCTGTGCCTCTCATTACACTCAGTTGATCCAGAGAAAACCTTCAATCGCTCTTGGCCTCAGGCTTTTCCTTTGTACAAGAAAAGGGTTTGAGTAGTCTCACAGGCTCCTCCCAGGTCTAAAATTCAATAGTAATAATGGTAATACTCATAGTTAGACAACCATTGTATATACTTTCCTAACAATTACCCTATTTGCAGGCACTGAGATGGAGGAATTGCACTTTTTTCCAATTATAACATATAGTTTCCATATTTCAACCTGAATATATATAACAGAAGGAAAAGGTGGTACTTACATGGACCAAGGCAATAATTGGGATTCACAATGATAATTCCTATGCAGATTAACAGGAAACTCCTCCATGCAATCTTCCCCAGCAATCTGAATTTTGAACATCCCCGTTGCAGTATAGAAGTCATTGATAGAAAAATAGAAGTTCCCATAATAAATACAAACCTAAAAATAATCCAGTTATTAATAGGTGGCCATTTCTAATGTTTTTGTCTGTATATCATTAACAGTTTATAATATACTATGTAAGAGAAGCAACCATACTTTGTTTAAAGTAGCCAATTACTGAAATAATACTGAGCTAACAGTAGAGGAAGAGGTGAGAACATAGCCCCCTGGGGCTGGTAGGTTTTTGACAGTACATCTTTGAGTCCTGTCTTAGGAGAAAATTTCTTTAATATTAAATGGAATTTCCAAGGACAACCCTCCCATTTCGTTATAAAAAAGAAATGATGATGATGATGCCACAATCATGTCTCCAAACAACTAGACATTCACTGGCACGCCCTCAAAGCCCTTGAAAAACAGACATTTGAATCATTTCTACACACACTTCTGCGCCTGAAAGAAAAATGAAAGCTTTTTTTCTCTCCATTTAGTCTGAGACATACACATTTTTCCTTTCTTTTCTTTTACCATGCTATATTATCTCTTTTACAAACAAAAGTTAGAACACTGATTTTTCTAATTATTTGGCAAGGGATCACAGAGGTGAAAGTTCACTTTTGCTGCATTCCTTGCTGTCTCTGGGAAAAACTGAAAGCCTTTCCTCTGAGATTTGGAACATGACAAGGATGCCTACCTTTCACCACTGTTATTCAACATGATACTGGAAGTCCTACCTAAAGCAGTCAAAAAAGAGAAACAAATAAGGGGCATCCAAGTTGGAAAGAAACAAGTCAAAGTATCCTTGTTTGCAGATAACATGATCTTACATTTGGAAAAACCTAGACTCTACCAGAAAACTATTACAACTGATCAACAAATTCAGTAAAGTTGCAGGATACAAAATCAACATACAAAAATCAGTAGCATTTCCATATGTCAACAGCAAACAATCTGAGAAAGAAATCAAGAAAGTAATTCCATTTCCAATAGCCACAAATAAAATAAAGTATCTCAAACTTAACCAAAGAAGTGAAGGATTTCTACAATGAAAACTATAAACCACTGATGAAAGAAATTGAAGAAGCCATCACCAAATGGAAAGAAATTCCATGTTCATAAATTAGAAAAATTAATATTGTTAAAATGTCCACACTAAAGCAATCTACAGATTCAATGTAATCCCTATGAAAACACATTCTTCACTGAAATAGAAAAAATAATGCTGAAATTTATATGGAACCTTAAAAGACCCAGAGTAGCCAAAGTTATCCTGAGGAAGAAGAACAAAACTGGAGGAATCACATTACCTGACTTTAAATTATACTACAGAGCTATAGATATGAAAACAGCATGGTAGTGGCTTTAAAAACAGGCTTGTAGATAGTGGAACAGAATAGAGAACTCAGAGATAAATCCATGTATCTACAGTGAACTCATTTCAATAAAAGTGCCAAGAACACACATTGGAGAAAGGACAGTCTCTTCAAAAAAAATTATGCTGGAAAACTGGATATTCATATGCAGAAGAATGAACCTAGACCCCTATCTCTCACCATATAAACAAATCAAATCAAGCCGGGCACGGTGGCTCACGCCTGTAATCCCAACACTTTGGGAGGCCAAGGTGGGCGAATCACAAGGTCAGGAGATCAAGACCATCCTGGCCAACACTGTGAAACCCCATCTCTACTGGAAAAAAAAAAAAAAGATTAGCTGGGTGTGGTGGCATGCACCTGTAGTTCCAGCTACTTGGGAGGCTGAGGCAGGAGAATTGCTTGAACTCAGGAGGCGGAGGTTGCAGTGAGCCGAGATCGAGTCATTTACACTCCAACCTGGGTGACAAAGTGAGACTCTGTCTCAAAAAAAAAAAATCAAATCAAAATGGATTAAAGACTTAAATTTAAGACCTCAAACTGTGAAATTACTAAGAGAAAACACTGGGGAAACACTCCAGGACACTGGACTAGGCAAAGGTTTCTTGATTAACACTCTACAGAAGCACAAGTAACCAAAGCAAAAATGGACAAATGGGATCACATTAAAAAGTTTCCACACAGAAAAGGAAACAATCAACAAAGTGAAGAGACAACCCACAGAATGGGAGAAAATATCTGCAAACTACCCATCAGACAGGCAATTAATAGCCAAAATATAAAGGTGCTCAAACAACTCTAGAGGAAAAACATCTAATAATCCAATTAAAAAATGATAAAAAGGCTGGGCTCAGTGGCTCATGCTTGTAATCCTAGCATTTTGGGAGGCCAAGGCAGGTGGATTACCTGAGGTCAGGAGTTCAAGACCAGCCTGGCCAACATGGTGAAACCTCATCTCTACTAAAGATACAAAAATTAGCTAGGTGTGGTGGCACACACCTGTAATCCCAGCTACTTGGGAGGCTAAGGCAAGAGAATCACTTGAACCTGGGAGGTGGAGATTTCGGTGAGCCAAGATCACACCAATGCACTCCCACCTGGGCTACAGAGCGAGACTTCATCTCAAAAAAAATAAAAAATACAAAAAAGACAAAAGATCTGAACAGACATTTTTCAAAAGAAAACATACAAATGGCAAACAGGAATATAAAACGGTGCTCAACATCACTGAGCTACAATGAGATATCATTTTACCCCAGTTAAAATGGCTTTTATCCAAAAGACAGGCAACAACAAATGCTGGTGACGATGTAGGGAAAAGGGAACCACTGTACGCAGTTGGTGGGAATGGAAATTAGTGCAACCATCATGGACAACAGGTTAGACGTTCCTCAAAAACTAACAATAGAGGTACCATACGATCCAGCAATCCCACTGCTGGGTATAGATGCAAAAGAAAGGAAATCAGTACATTGAAGACATACTCCCATCTTTATTGCAGCACTATTCACAATAGCCAAGATCTGGAAGCAAACTACACATCCATCAACAGACACTTAGAAAGAAAATGTGGTGCATATACACAGTGGAGTGCTATTCAGCCATAAAAAAAGAATGAGATCCTATCATTTGCAACAACATAGATGAAACTGGGGCACTATGTTAAGCGAAATAAGCCATGTGAAGTCAAACTTCACATGTTCTACTTATTTGGGAGCTAAAAATTAAAACAACTGAACTCAGGGTGATAGAGAATAGAAGGATGGATACCAGAAAGGAAGGGTAGTAGGGAGGAGAGGAAGAGGGATGGTTAATGAGTACAAAAATATAGCTTGATGGAATGAATAAGATCAGGTATTTGATAGCACAACAGGGTGACTACAGTCAACAATAATTTACTACACATTTAAAATAACTAAAAAATTATAATTGGATTGTTTATAACACAAAATGGTAAATGCCTGAGGGGAGGGATACCCCATTTACCCTGATGTGAATATTATGCATGGTATGCCTACATCAAAATATCTCATGTATCCTGTAATATATATACCTACTATGCACCCATAAAAATTTAAAATTTGAAGTAAAAAATAATAATAAGGCTGGTACTACCTAATAATGAGGGATCAATTTCACATCACATAGGTAATGTCCCTTTACAAGAATAAGAAGCCACGAATTATCAGAGACAGAATTGAATTACTCAACTATTATTTTAAATTTTAGTTTATGACTATCATTGCCCACCTATATGTCTATCAGCATTCACTGATACCAATATACTGTATTTCTTTAGGAAATATGATTTTATAATTACTTTCAGGATTAATGGAACTGAACTGTGTGTTCAGAATTTATTATTTCCTACAAGATTTCAGGATCTAGGATATTGTACCCTACATTAACAAAATATTACCTACAAAATCACTCTTTTATACACACACATGTAGGCACTGTGTCAAGTATGAGAACTAGCCAGTAAGAAGGACTTCCTAACCACATAACACAGGCTCATCTCAGAGAGAGCCTCCAGCATCATCTGAAAAACAGGAGATTGGAGTCAACCCGTGGAAGAGAAGAGGGCAGACCGCCAACTCACCATGGGAACACGAGGTCAGCCACCGTCAGCCCTGCAGAACAAGCACAAAGCATAAGCAAAAGGACTCTAGAATGCAAATATCTCCTAAATCTACTGTGGACTTGATTACACACTGGTATAGAAAGTAAACTCAGGGCCGGGCATGGTGGCTCATGCTTGTAATCCCAACACTTTGGAGGGCCGAGGCAGGAAGATCACCTGAAGTCAGGAGTTTGAGACCAGCCTGGCCAATGTGCTGAAGCCAAGGTGGTGACGCCCCATCTCTACTAAAAACACAAACATTAGCCGGGCATGGTGGCGGGCACTTGTAATCCCAGCTATTCAGGAGGCTGAGGCAGGAGAATCGCTTGAACCTGGGAGGCGGAGGTTGCAGTGAGCCAAAATCGTGCCACTGCACTCCAGCCTGGGAGACAAGAGTGAAACTCTGCCACAAAAAAAAAAAAAAAAAAAAAAAAAAAAAAAAAAAAGGAAACTCATAGGCCAGGCCAGGTGTGGTATGGCTCAATCCCAGCACTTTGGGAGGCTGAGGTAGGAAGATCGCTTGAGTCCAGGAGTTTGAGACCAGCCTGGGCAACAGAGTGAGACACAATCTCTACTAAGAATTGTTTTAAAACACTAGCCAGGGATGGTGGCACACACCTGTAGTCCCAGCTACTCTGGAGTCTGAGGTGGAAGGATTGCTTGAGCCTAGAACTCGAGGCTGCGGTCAGCTGTTACCACACCACTGCAATCTAGCCTGGGCTACAGAGTAAGTCTCTGCCTTAAAAAAAAAAAAGAAAGTAAACTCACAAACTCTTCCTTGAGACTGCAAAAGAGCACTGGGCCTGGCTGGGACAATTCCTATGAACATAACTAGACACAGGAGAGCTGAACTATGTAGACAAGTTTGTTACATTTAAGAAGCACTAATCCATTCTTAAAACAACTACCAAGCCAGACCTACAGCTGTTATTCACCACCACTCAGACCAATCCTAGTTCAATGCCATCTCAAAAAGGACCATTAAGTCCTAGAAGATGCAGCCACCAAAAGCATGGTGGCTGTAATAAAAGGCGTATCTAGAACATGACCATGCTCATTTACAACCAAATCCGTAACATATTCTGCAGAGACCCTCAGTCACACAGCAGAATCTTTGAGTATGTTATTACAGCGACGCTTTACAGATACACAGCACACAAAAGGAGGAACAAAACTAAAGGGCTCGCAGAATCATCTACAGGTCACCCTAGAGGGCAGGAGTTCAGTGGCCCAGAGGAGGCTGCTCGGACTTGTTTCTGGAGTTTCTGGGGAGAATGCTGAGTGATTTTCCCACAAGGATGTATATAAGCAACATTACTTTTAGAAAATATCTTACCATTCCAACTTGCGTGTTTGAAATACCAATATTTTCCTCCTCCATAATTGACGAAAACCATGAGTATGAGAGCAATCCTAGAAGAAGCCAACAAAGAGAAGCCCTTCAGGGTTTGCCATGTGAAAAAGAAGGGCTGAAATGAAGACCCATTTATTCTCACAAGGTAGAGTCATGAAACAATGCAATTCTACTGAGCAGTTTATTACACAAGACAAGACATCAAAGCCAAGAAGCAATTATTTTCTAATCAGTGCTATTAGGACCAGGCACTAAAGTTCTTCATTGCCAACACCGCCAACATAACATCTTAACCAATGTTTATACAGCACTCTTAAACTATATAACTTAAAAACATAGCAAAATATTTCCAATAAGTCAGTTTTGTGTTAATTATTTAGACATCTTAGGTTAAAGAACTCTAATAGAAGGCACACAGCCGGCTGAATCAGCAAGCTCAGAATTACAAACTTGGATCCTTTTCTGTCATTAGTCATAAGATCCTGGGCAAGGTTCTCATCGGTAAACTCACCTGTAAAAGAGAGAAAACGCCCTAACCACATGTACCTATTAAGGAGAACGATGTATTTTACAGTGGCTAACCAGTGCCTGGCATATTTTAGGCACTTAATAAATGTTAGTTCCGTCTAGCTGTGACTGTCTTATCTCCAAAAATAGCAATGGTAAGTGAAAGGTAGAATAATAGATGCTGGATGTGCTACTGTTTGAGGCTAACGGTGCAGAATGCTGAGGGTGCTGACCTTGGGTGTCAACAGGGTAATTTAGGAGACTCTAACTCAAGTGCCTGCAAGCAAACCCTGGCTTTCCTATTTGCTACCTAAGTGACCTTGGGCAAGTTATTTCACTCAGCAGCATAATTTCTTTTACTTTTAATGTGAATCGGGCATCTTAAAAATATGTATCTCATAGGATTACTAAGAGATTAAATACATTAAGACAAGTAAGAACAGTGACTGGCACATTGTAAGAACTCCACAATTGTTAGCAAGTTTCATTATGATCACATTGTTCTTACTACACGCTTCCAATCTACCTGCCAGGGTACTCAAGGCTTGATTAGGCTAGGACAAAGTTACAGGGTTGTCACTAGAATTCAGAAGGCTTCAGTAGAAATAAAAGAGCTGATGCCCGTGTATTCATTCTTACCTATACAGTTTTTTTACTTTATTTTCGGATCTCAGTCCTGGCCTTTGTTCTTCCACAAGGGCTATGGGTATGAGGGTCGCTCTGGGTACTATGGGTACTCGAGTCACTCTGCTAGCAGAGCAGGATCAGCCCTCCCTCTGCCACTTGCTGCTGTTTCCTCACTAGACTAGTGCATCTTCTGAGACGTCAAGCTACTGACTGGACATGAGGTATAGTCTGCAGCCCCAGGTAACAGCCACCTGCCCAAATGAAAATGCCCTTCACTCAGCAGACTGCACATCCAAGTGGACACTGGCTCTGGCCTCATCCACTTCTCCTCGGTCGATATAGACACTGAGGATCATGATGGTCTTCCAGATTAGAGAGGCTGCTGACTTGACTTTTACATCCAAGAAATCCTTCCTAGCCTAGGAAGTAAAAGATACATAAAAGTCTTTAAAAGCTAAAAGTGTGTTTATGTGTAGTTACATAGTCTTGTGACTACCTGTGCCCACTGTGCTACAGGGAGCCCCACATACCCCCTGAAGGTGTCCACGCTGCGGAGGCGGAGCGGCGGGGCAGACGGACGCCACACTGCTGGCTGGACATCACCATCAAGAGGGTCTGTCCTGCTGGGAGATCCCAGCTCCTTTAGAAAAAAAGGGAGAAAGAAGACAGCTCATAATGCTAAGTAGTAAATTTCATTTTTTTTAATTTAGGAAAGAAAGTGATAGAGTAGAAAGTTAAAAATAATTTTTCTGCAGGTGCAGTGGCTCACACCTGTGATCTCAGCACTTTGGGAAGCCAAGGCAGGCAAATCCCTTGAGCCCAAGAGTTTGAGACCAGCCCAGGAAACATGATGAAACCCCGTCTCTACAAAAAATACAAAAATTACCCAGGTGTAGTGGCACACACCTGTAGTCCCAGCTACTTGGGAGGCTGAGGTGGGAAGATCACCTGAGCACAGGAGGTTGAGACTCCAGTGAGCCAGACCACGCCACTGCACTCTAGCCTGGGCAATAGAATAACATCCTGACTCGAAAAATACACAAGTTTTTCTAAACAATACTTGGACTTGCTTTTCTCAAGATCCCATCTAGAGGTTTGGCTTTCTACTTTAGCAGCTTTTCCTGCCTTTTACTGAGTTTGCCAGTGGCCACGTTGATAAATGACACTAAATAAATTAGTCCATAAGTGCACTTAGCACAAGCACAGAAGCCAACATCCCCATAAATGAGCCTGAATTTATTAACACAAATTTAATGACATTTAAATCATTAGAGGAGGCCATCAGCATTTATAGATTTAATAGTGACGTCTCTTATTCCTTTGTTTTAACCTTAACACTCTCTACTTAACTGGATTGATTCAACAATGCTGCCTGCAAAATGAAAAATGTCTCTACCTCATGTATTCTGATAGACCCCAGAGTTCCAACGTCACTGAACCGAGAAGGGATAGAGCCCTTCCCAGGAGCTGAAGAGAGGGCTGCTCTCTATTAGGAATGCAGAACCTACAACCTGGCCTTCTGCAATATAAATACAAAACTGGATGACAATGATTAAATTGGAAACTATAAATTCCAAGTTTAGAAAACCACCTGGAAAACACACTATGTATCTCATAACTTACAGAATTGATGAGGCGATCAGTTTCTCGAGAACTTATGGCCTTAGAAATCCAATTATTAAAGCCATCCAAACTGAAAATAAATAAAAGGTCAATTAATTTATTTTCTTTTTTTTTTTTTTTTTTTTTTGGAGACGGAGTTTCGCTCTTGTTACCCAGGCTAGAGTGCAATGGCGCGGTCTCGGCTCACCGCAACCTCCGCCTCCTGGGTTCAAGCAATTCTCCTGCCTCAGCCTCCTGAGCAGCTGGGACTACAGGCACACGCCACCATGCCCAGCTAATTTTTTGTAGTTTTAGTAGAGACGGGGTTTCACCATGTTGACCAGGATGGTCTCGATCTCTTGACCTTGTGATCCACCCGCCTCGGCCTCCCAAAGTGCTGGGATTACAGGCTTGAGCCACCGCGCCCGGCCTAATTAATTTATTTTCATTGGCAGAATTGTTTGAATGACTGGATATTATATTGAAATAAAATTAAGGCTTACATTCTATATTAAGTAATTAAACATTCTAAATTTGTTGTAACAACATACAAATAGAAATCAGTTTTCAGCAGCTCTACTTTTAAATGCTCAACCCTGACAGCAGAGTTTCCTCATCAATAAAACAGGAATGATGAGAGAGCTTTCATTAAACCCTTGAGAAGATGAATGAGATCATTGTTCCCCATAGCTGGGATTCTCACCAATAATGCTATTGAAATTAAAATAGCAAAAATTTAGAAACAACCAAATTTACTCAAAACAGGGAAGACTAAACACAGAATATGACAGCTGTGTGATACAAATGTGATACAGCCAAGAAAATAAAAGAATGTGGGCTCTATCCATACAAAGAAACATGAAGATGAAGATAAACTATTAGGCCAGGCACGGTAGCTCATGCCTGTAATCCCAGCACTTTGGGAGGCCGAGATGGGTGGATCACTTGAGGTCAGGAGTTGGAAACCAGCCTGGACAACATGGTGAAACCCTGTCTCTACCAAAAATACAAAAGTTAGCCAGGCGTGGTGTTGCATGCCTGTAATCACAGCTACTCAGGAGGCTAGGGCAGGAGAATCACTTGAACCCAGGAGGTGGAGGAGGGTTGCAGTGAGCCAAGATCACACCACTGAACTCCAGCCTGGGCAACAAAGTGAGACTCTGTCTCAAAAAAGAAAAAAAAAAGATAAACAATTAAATACAAAAAGCAAAAACCTAACATCTACATTCAACTACAAATATTACAAATAAATTAAAAACGCAAATGTGCACACTGGGAAAACTTGAAAGCAACTTCTGGGTGATTCAAATAGTTAATGTACTGGGTTCTTTTTTTATATGGTTGCTTTAATTCAAAAAGAAATCCAGATGACATTAAATTGATTTACATGACTAACAAAAAATAAATATATTAACTGGTTTTTCTTTAAAATGGATTTCTACCTGGGAAAAAGCCTTCTGAAAAGTATATCCTACTCTGGCATAAACAAATTATCCAGTGCATAGGATTTTTTTCCCTTTTATTTTTCAGTCATGAACAGTTGCAAGCATATACCAGAAGCAGAGAAATAGTACAGGCATACCTCAAGATACTGCAGGCTTGGTCCCAGATCACCACAATAAGGCCAGTATCACAATATCACAATACAGTGACTCACACAAATTTTTTGTGACCCAGTATATATGAAAGTTATAATATTACACTATACTATAGTCTATTGTGTGCTATAGCAGTATGCACAAAAGGCAGTTTACATACTTTAATTTAGAAATGTATTGCTAATAAAAAGTTAATGATTATTTAAGCCTTCAGCAAGTCCTCATCTTTTCACTGGTGGAGGACCTGGCCTCCATGTTGATGGCTGCTGAGGGGTCAGGGTGGTTGCCACTGAAGGTTGAGGAGGCTGTGGCAATTTCTGAAATCAAGACAATACAATTTACCACATTGACTTCCCCTTTCACAGAAGATTTCTCTGTAGCACGCCATGCTGTTTGATAGCATTTTACCCAGTTAGGCCTTCTTTCAAAATTAGTCAATCCTCTCAAACCCTGCCTCCGCTCCATCAACTAAGTTTATGTGACATTCTAAACCCTTTGTTATCTCAACAATGTTCACAAGGTCATCACCAGGAGTAGATTCCATCTTGAGAAACCACTTTCTTTGCTCATCTGTAGGGAGCAACTCCTCATCTGATCAAGTACTGTTGGCAGTTCAAGTCACATCTTCAGCTTTCAGTTCTAGTTTTCTTGCTATTTCCACCACAGCAGCAGTTATTTCCTCCACTGAAGTCTTAAACCCCCAAGTCATCCTTGAGGGCTAGAATTAACTTCCTCCAAACTCCTGTTAATGTTGATATTTTTACTTCCTCCTATGAACCACAAATTTCTTAATAGCTTCTACAATGATGAATCCTTTCCAGAAGGTTTTCAGTGGACTTCACCCAGATTCATTGGAGGAATCACTATCTATGGCAGCTATACAGCTTCATAAGATGTATTTTTTAAATAGTAAAACTTGAAAATCAAAATTACTCCTTGATCCATGGGCTGCAGAATGGGTATCATATTAGCAGGCATGAAAACAACATTCATCTGCTTGTACATCTGCATCAGAGCTCTTGGGTGTCTTGTTGCATCATCAATGCTCAATAATATTTTGAAAGAAATCTTTATTTCTGAGCAGTAGGTCTTGACAGTGGGCTTAAAATAGTAAGAGATGCTGTAACAGATGTGCTGTCATCAGGCTTCATTGTTCTATTTATTGAGCACAGGCAGAGGATATTTAGCATAATTCTCAAGGGCCTTAAGACTTCCAGAATGGAAAATGAACATTGGCTTCAACTTAAAGTCACCAATTGTAGTAACACCTAACAGGAAAGTCAGCCTGTCCTGTGAGGCTTGAATTCTCCTTCCTGGCTATTAAAAGTCCTAGATAGGCCAGGTGCGGTGGCTCACACCTATAATTCCAGCAATTTGGGAGGAAGAGGCAGGTGGATCACGAGGTCAAGAGATTGAGACCATCCTGGCCAACATGGTGAAACTCCGTCTCTCCTTAAAAAATACAAAAATTAGCTGGGCGTGATGGCGTGCACCTGTAGTCTCAGCTACTTGGGCGGCTGAGGCAGGAGAATTGCTTGAACCCAGGAGGCAGAGGTTGCAGTGAGCCGAGATTGCACCACTGCACTCCAGCCTGGCACCTGGCAACAGAGCAAGACTCTGTCTCAAAAGAAAAAAAAAAAAGTCCTAGATGGCATCTTCTTCCATTAGAAGGCTGTTTCATCTGTACTGAAACTGTGGTGTTAGTGTAGCCATGGTCATCGGTGATCTTAGCTGGATCTTCTGGAGAACTTGCTGCAGCTTCTCCATCAGCACCTACTGCTTCACCTTGCATTTTTAGGTTACGGAGATGGCTTCTTTCCTTAAACCTCTGAAACCATCCTCTGTTAGCCTCCAACCTTTCTTCTGCAGATTCCTCACCTCTCTCTGTCTTCACAGAACTGAAGAGAGCTAGGGCCTTGCTGTGGATTATGCTTTGTCTTAAGGGAATGGTTTGATCCTCTATCCAGACTACCCAGGCGTGTACCACCATGCCCAGCTAATTTTGTATTTTTAGTAGAGATGGGGTTTTGCCATGTTGGCTAGGCTGGTCTCGAACTCCTGACCTTAAGCAATCAACTGGCCTCAGCCTCCCAAAGTGCTGGGATTACGGGTGTGAGCCACTAAGCCCGACCTGTTTCACTTTCTTATCATTTGTGTATTCCCTGGAGTAGCACATTTCATTTTCTTCAAGAACTTTCACAACTTGGCTGTTTGGCATAAGAGGCCTAGCTTTTGGCCCATCATGGCTCCCGACATGCCTTCCTTACTAAGCTTAATCATTTCTAGCTTTTGATTTAAAGTGAGAGACATGCAACTCCTCCTTTTACTCAAACACTTAGAAGCCACTGTAGGGTAATTAATTGGCCTAATTTCAATATTGTTGTATCTGAAAGAATAGAGAGGCCCAAAGAGAGGGAGAGAGATGGGGAAACAGTGGGTGGGGCAGTCTGAACACACTCAACACTTACTGATTAAGTTCACCATCTTACATAGGTGGGCTTGATGGCATCCCGAAACAATTACAGTAGCAACATCAAAGATCATTGATCACAAATCACCATAAAAGATACAATATTAATAAAAAAGTTGAATTATTAAAAGGATTATCAAAATGTAATGCAAAGACAAGAAATGAGACATGCTGTCGGAAAAATGGAGCCAACAAAATTACTCAAGGCAAGCCTGGGCAACACAGTGAGACCCCCCACTCACTTTAAAAGAAAAATTTATCATGGTGGCACATGTCTCTAGTCCCAGCTACCTGACAGGCTGATGTGGGAGGATTGCTTGTGCCCGGGAGGTCAATAAGGTCAGTAAGTTTTGAGTATGTTCTGACTGTTTCCCCATATCCCTCCCTCTTTTTGGGCCTCTCTATTATTTCAGATACAACAACATTGAAATTAGACCAATTAATTACCCTACAATGGCTTCTAAGTATTTGAGTAAAAGGAAGAGTTGCATGTCTCTCACTTTACTTTTTATTTTTTGAGATGAAGTCTCACTTTGTCAGCCAGGCTGTAGTGCAGTGGCATGATCTTGGCTCACTGCAAACCCCCACTTCCTGGGTTCAAGCGATTCTCGTGCCTCAGCCTCCCGAGTACCTGGGATTACAGGTGTGCACCACCACACCCAGCTAATTTTTCTGTTTTTAGGAGAGATGGGGTTTCACCATGTTGGCCAGGCTGGTCTCGAACTCCTGAGCTCAAGAGATCCGGCCGCCTCAACCTCCCAAAGTGCTGAAATTACAGGCATGAGCCACCCAGCCTGGCCGCATGTCTCTCACTTTAAATCAAAAGGCTGCAGTGTGAGAGGTCAAGGCTGCAGTGGGCTGTGATGGCACCACTGCCCTCCAACTTGGGAGACAGAATGAGACCATGTCTCGAAAGAAAAAAAAGAATTGCTGGATGCAGGATTGCCACAAACCTTTAATTTGTAAAACATGCAATATCCGTTAAGTGCAATAAAGCAAAGCACAGTAGCATAGGGTCTTCCTGAATAATGGACCTCCAGCATCCAGCTTCAATAAACGCTGAAGCCAATCTTACTTCATCTGTCCTCTCACCCACTGTCCCTCATTCCTGACTTGGAATGTTTTGTAGAAAATCCTAGACATCATATCATTTAATGCATAAACACTTTAGTATGTATCTCTAATAGATATGGACTATTTTTATTTCTAAACATAATCACAATACCCTTGTCACATTTTTAAATGATAGCAATAATTCCTTAAAAGTGTCACATAGCCAGTTCAGTTTCCCTGTTTCATAACATTTTTTTATAGTTTAGTGGTTCAATTCAGTATCCAAACATGATCCATACGCCCAAGGCATACATTTGCAATTTCTCCTTTTCCCTCACAACTCAACTCTCATTTCTAGTTTATTCAGCATGGATAACATTGCCAACACATGCAAAATGAAGTTAAATAGACACATCTAAGGAAGAGTGAAAAGGAGAAGATTTTTAAAAATAAAACAAAAATACTTAATTTTCTTGTTCATGCCTATTGCTCAAGTGAAAAGGAGAGAGGCTCTTTATTCTCTCAACTTTTTCTGATTGTTTTTTGGCTCACAGTCATCTGAACCTCCCTGGGTATGTTAGAAAGCGAGGGGGAGGGGAATAAGGGACTCTTGCTTTGCCAAGAACAGCATTCTGCCCACAGGCTGGAAGGGCAGAATCATGTGCAAAGAGTAGTTTCAGTTCCACATGGGGCAAGGTGGAATTTCTTCCCTTTGAAAATGCTTGACCTCAGCTATCAGTTACTTTTTTTTTTTTTCAGACTCCCTGGCTGGAGTGCACTGGTGTGATCTCAGATCACTGCACCCTTCATCTCCCAGGTTCAAGCAATTTTCGTGCCTCAGCCTACCGAGTAGTTGGGACTACAGGCACCTGCCATCACACCTAGCTACTTTTTGTGTTTTTAGTAGAGACAGGGTTTCATTATGTTGAACAGGCTTTTCTCAAACTCCTGACCTCAAGTGATCCGCCTGCCTTGGCCTCTCAAAGTGCTGAGATTACAGCCATGAGCCACCATACCCGGTCTAGCTATCAATTACTTTAAAAAGTCATGAAATATGACCAGTTATGGTGACTCATGCCTGTAATCCCTGTACTCTGGGAGGCCGAGGCAGAGGGAACACTTGAGTCCAGGAGTTCAAGACCAGCTGGGCAACATAGCAAGACTCCATCTCCACTAAATATGAAAAAAAAAAAAAAAAGTTAGCTGGGCATGGTGATGCATGCCTGTAGTCCCAGCTATTTACGAGTCTAAGGTGGGAGCATCACCTGAGCCTAGGAAGTTGAGGCTGCAGTGAGCCATAATGGCACCACTGCACTCCAGCCTGGGTGACAAGAGTGAGACTCTGTCTCAAAAAAAAAAAAAAAATCCATAAGAGATCCATTCATGTGAAAAGCATCCTGATATACTGAAATAGCATTTGCATTTTATCAAAAGATTGGTAAGATAATACCTTAACTCAAAGAAATGAAACTCCCCTGCCAGAATCTTCCTCTATTCCTAAAAAACAGTAAGGTTACAAGTTGCTTCTAAGCAACAAGTGGTTCTTTTACCCTATACACAGTCAAAGTCCTCATACATGGAATTAAACTATTTCTAAGATGTACAAAGCTAGATTATCACAGTGCAGAAATTCCCCAAAGCTTCAGGGTTTTCCCCGCTAGCCGACTTAGAGGTTAGGTTTCCATTCTTCCAATTTGGATATCGCTCACCAATAAAACCTTGTGGTCCTTCTTGAGACCCCAACAAGATAAGCATGAAAAAATTCAATCTTATTCTTTTTAAAACATGAAAAAACTTTCCTTTGAAAGTTGATTAAACTGGGCCTGGATCTATTTTACTTTCTTTTTCTAGTCCACTAATTCACTCTTACCAGAATCACCTGTTCACCACACAGAGCAGAACCAGTCCCTTCTCCATGTTGGCTAACAAACTAACCAAGGGACAGGGAGTCCACGCTGAGGTCTTGAGGGACAGCCTCCAGACCCCTATCTGTGCCACCAGATGTCTGTGCTGGCAGAGGTTGGGCAGCTGGACTAGAAGATGCAACCTCAGGGCCAGAGATGGGCGGGGTATCCAATGCAGCAACCTCCTCCTAAAATTGTCACAAGCCACTTCCAGTTGCTGAAAACCAGGATGCTTTAGGAAATAATGATTTCTCAAGCATTTTCTTCCTAATCAGCCACGTGGGAGGATGGAAGGCAAAAATCCACAAGAACCTTTGTTATCACTTCCCGTAAGTCAGAGACCACATCTCAGTCTACATAAGTCCCTGAAGCCTAGCACTGGATGGACATGCGGGACACAGAAATGCTCATATCATCAAAGAATGATGATCACTTGAGGGTCACAGCTGCCTGTTCTGAATGTGTTGTTTCTATACTCTGCCTTCCCAGCAGTGTCCTCCCCGCACATCTTACCTCAACAAGAGCCTCAGAAAGGATATCACAATGATGAGAGCGAGACCAATAAGGAATGCAATGCTCACAGCTAGAAAAAGAAAAGAAAACACACCTCAAAGATGTCATCACAAACATCAAAGATCACATCATTACAATTCATCTATAAATGAAAACCAATGAGGGGAAGCCTGAATTCTCATGCTGAATTTCCTAGAAATAATTGAGAATGCTCATCCTGAAGGGAGTCACAACTGTCATTATAAAAAATATCAAACATAAACAAAAGCATGGAGAATGGTATCATCAACCCGTATATAACCCATTACCCAGATCCTAGAATTACTGAGATACAGTCCCTGTTGCTTCATCTATAACTACCTACCCACTCCACATCTTCCTTTTTCTGGCTAAACTATTTCCTTAAGAATCCAGCATATCATGTTATTTCATTCTTACATACTTCAGGATGTGACTCTAAAGCCCTTATAAAGACAGTCTGACATCGTGCGCCTCCTGACACAAGGCACTGAGAAGGACCAAGCCTTGCTTCTGTTGTATTCTACTAAAAAATGTAAAACCTCCACCTGTTCATGAGAAAACACGAAACATCAAGCAAATCCAAATCAAGGACAGTCGACAAAATAACCAGACATTACCCTTCAAACCGTCAAGGTCATGAAAGACAAAGAAAGACTGAGGAAGTGTCCTAGACTGGAGGAGACGAAGGAGATCTGACAGCTAAATGCAGTGTGGGATCCTACATCAAAGCCAGCACCGCAGAAGAATACTAAAAGGGACATTTAGAGAAATTTAAATAACCCTGTAGATCAGTACTGTATCCATGTAAGTTCAATGTTAAGAACAACGTTAAGTTCCTGGTTTTGGTAATTGTATGTGGGGTAACTATACTACGATTTTACAGTTTAGGGTTTAGGGGAAGCTAGGTGAAGGATATTTGGGAACTCTTTTTGCAACACTTCTACAAATCTAAAACTATTTCAAAACAAAAAGTATCTTTGAAATGGATATTTTGTTATATAACCACAATGTCATATGAAATCAACAATAACTTCCTGGCTAACACTGAAAGTGCACCTGCTGTGGTTGACCCATGACTGGTGGATGTGTTCAGCTGGTAAAAATTCCCCTTCACCTCATGGTTTCTTCTACTCATATGGTATATCCCTGAATCACTTACTTCATTAGGGGTTGTAACATATCCTGCCCTTTTGCTGTGTTTATTACCTGAAATTCTTCTCCACAGAATTTTCCCTCAACAGGGACTATTTGGTTATCCTGAATTAGTTAAAACAGGCAAAATAAATGCTTAAATCTCTCCTTTCAACTAACAACTTTAGATCACCCTAGTTAACATCAGGTGCCCTGGTTACCTACAAAGACAAAGCATTGTTTGTGTTTTTGTTTGGGAAGGCTGGCCTTGCTCACTTATTTTCATATGACCTCATGGTTTTTACACATTCATTATTTTTCTTCTTAATGCTTAAATTGTCCTCCTCCATTGGCCCTTTCATACTGGCTCCTATGTTCTTTTGATATAACCTCACAGTCTTTAATAGTTTCCCTGTGAACAGTACTTGCTCATGCCGCAGGGATTGGTTACCGCCTTTTGAAAGGCAGCACACAGTTACCTAATGGGAAACTCAGAAGGGCAGATTTTCTTCCTTGGGGTTATTGGACAATGAATGATCCCTCCTTTATCTAAGAGGACCCTGGACTGTCAGTGGAAGACGTACAGGAAATACAATACCCTTCCTCCTAAAACAAGGAGAGATATTTGACAGCCATTTACCCTATTTCTAGTTTCTTTCCACTGCATTAACTTTTTAGGTTTGTTAATACTTCATAATTAAACTAAAAACTATGAGAATATATTGATATATCATATAATATTTTTCTGAGACAAGGTCTGGCTCTGTCACCCAGGCTGGAGTTCAGCAGTACAATCTTGGCTCAGTGCAACTTCTGCCTCCCACCTCAGCCTCCCGACTAGTTGGGACTACAGGCATGCACTACCAGGCCTGGCTAATTTTTGTATTTTTTGTAGAGACAGGGTTTCACCATGTCACCCAGGCTCATCTCAAACTTGTGAACTCAAGCGATCTGCCTGCCTTGGCCTCCCAAAGTGCTGGGATTACAAGCATGAGCGACCATGCCAGGCCAATACATAATTTTTTAATGTCACATAATTTTATTATTATATTCAAATAATAAATATATTATAAATATACCATATTTATAAATTGTACCATATTGTAAATCGTAGGATAAATAACCTACAATTTATGTGAATTTTTTTATTGGTGGGGTGCTCATCAATGATCTAAGATTTAGGTTTTCAATTACAGAAAGTATTACAGACTGCTCTGCTTTACAAGCAGTACTCAAAAACTGAAACCTCTGAAAATGCAAATGTGAAAATCAACAGAGAACACATACGTACGAAGGTTACTGTCAACTGGATCCTCGTTCACAGCCAGGTCACAGGCAATTTCACTAACTCCATTATGGATGTACTTTACCAAGAGAGAATAGTTCCCAAATTCTCCAAATTTGTATTCCAACCTATAAACATTAGGTAAAATTAAGACAAATGGTTAGATTAGGAAATAAGAAGTTGGATTTTGCTAATGTCATGAAGGCAGAATAATACATATTCCTGGGTACAGACTAGAAAAGATAAATACTGTAAAGAGAAAAAAAGCTAGCCAAGCGTGGTGGCTCATGCCCGTTCTCCCAGCACTTTGGGAGGCCGAGGCAGGTAAATTGTGAGGTCAGGAGATCGAGACCATCCTGGCTAACACAGTGAAACCCCGTTTCTACTAAAAATACAAAAAGTTAGCTGGGTGTGGTGTCACGCACCTGTAGACCCTGCTACTCGGGAGGCTGAGGCAGGAGAAATTGTTGAACCCGGGAGGCAGAGGTTGCAGTGAGTCGAGATCGCGCCACTGCACTCCAGCCTGGGCAACAGAGTGAGATTCTGTCTCAAAAAAAAAAAAAAAAGAGAAAAAAAAAGCTAAAACCAAAATAGAAAAAGAGAAAATGCAGACTTCACTTAGATCACATTATAGAGGCACAAACCTACAAACTTCTTTCTCTTCCAAGGTGTTGTTCAGCTGTAGAATGGATCCATGCTGGGTGCTGACAGGGGTGGCTGCAATGCTAGGCTTCCCCACTTTTGGACTCTGAGGAATGTTTACCAGAACCTGAAACAAGCACTGTAAATAAAAGCACAATAGGTCAACCGCCAGGGGTTTTCAGACATCTGTTGATTGTTGGAGGACACAAATGTCCAACTGGAGATCCTGACACGATTTTTCCTTCATATGTATAAAAAAAACCTCTAAATTTCAGTAATTTTAAATTTACCTATTATTGTGAATTAAAACAATGACTGGGACAGGCACAGTGGCTCAGGCCTGTAATCCCAGCACTTTGGGAGTCCGAAGCAGGCAGATCACCTGAGGTCAGGAGATCGAAACCATCCTGGCCAACATGGTGAAATCCTGTCTCTACTAAAAAATACAACAATTAGCTGGGTGTGGTGGCACATGTCTGTAATACCAGCTACTCAGGAGGCTGAGGCAGGAGAATCATTTGAACCAAGGAGTCAGAGGTTGCAGTGAGGCAAGATCATTCCACTGCACTCTAGCCTGGTGACAGAGTGAGACTCCATCACACACAAAAAAATGACTGTGTCACTATGGAATTGTACAATCTTCATAGGCAAACTTCACAAATAAATAAGTAGTGTATACATTAATCTTGCATTCTGTTGTTTTATTTAATATTATTAACAAGTAAGTTTCCTTGATTTTATCTAATTTGCATATTTGTAATTTAATATTTGTATTACAGTCCATCAAATACCTTAAGTATTTAGGCTGGTTTCAAAGCTTTTTTAATCTATTTATTGTTTTTGCTATATAAATTATGTGTTTTAAAAGACCTATACATAAGATTCTTATTCATTTTTATTTTGTTTTTGTTTTTGAGATGGGGTCTCATTCTGTCACCCATGTTGGAGTGCAGTGGTGTGATCTCAGCTCACTGCAACTTTCACCTCCCAGCCTCAAGCAATTCTCTCACCTCAGCTTTCCAAGTAGCTGGGACCACAGGCACACATCACTATACCCAGCTAATTTTTTTGTTTTTTGGTAGAGACGGGGTTTTGCCATGTTGCCCAGGCTGGTCTCAAACTCCTGAACTCAGGCAATGCACTGCCTCAGCCTCTCAAAGTGCTGGGATTACGGGCATGAGCCACCATGCCTGGGCAAGGTTCTTATTCTTTTCAATTATTTCTCTAAGGTAAATTTTTACGGGTAAGATTACTGGACAAAAAAATAGTCATTTTAATAGCTCCTGTCACAAATGACCAAATATTAGTTAAATAAGGAAAATTAAAGCAATATATTTATTTCTCACCAGTAACAGGATTTTAAACTCATGTTTTTGTTCAGTTCCTAGATATTTATATCACAGAATTAAGACTATATTTTTAAATAATCATAATTAAATAATTCATCAGTTTTGTTATTTTGTTTCCTATGGTGAGAACTACTGTTTACATACAAAGTTCCCTTTACATAATCTTAGAATATGTCCTCATATACTATAATATTAAACTTTTAATTCTCTCAAATACTTCTCTAGTGCTTTCTTTTTCATTGTTATATTGTTTTTAATTGTAAGTTTTAAATTTTTTATACCGCCATAATAATCTGGCTTGTTATTTCTTCTATTGCTTCATTAATTCAAAAATGTATTCTGCTGATATAGAGTGGTTGAATGGATTAAAACAAGATCCAACCAAATGCTGCCTACAAGAGACTCCTTTCAATTTTAAGAATACACAGACTCAAAGAAAAGGGGTAGAAAAAGGTATTCTACGCAAATGGAAACAAAAAATGGAGCTGTACTAATACAAAATACATAGTCTTTAAGCCAAAAACTGTAAAAAGAGAAAAAGAAGGCCATTATATAAAAAGCCATATAAAATGATCAATACATCAGAAAGATGTAACATTTATAAATATATATGCACACAACATTGGAACAACTAAATATACAAAGCAATTATTAATCGACCTAAAGGGAGCAAACTAGTCTGAACAAATTTTAAAAATCAAAATCATATCAATTATATTTTTTGACCACAATGGAATAAAACTAAAAATCACTAACAAGAGGAACTTCAGAAACTATAATATTTGCTGTATTAGGCTTATCCATGTTGCATGTTGCTGCAAATGAGAGGATTTTATTCTTTTTTATGGCTGAATAGTATTCCACTGTGAACACATAGCACATTTTCTTTGTCCATTCATTGACTGATAGTTAGGTTGATTCCATATCTTGGTTTTTATGAATAGTGCTGTAATTAGGAATCTTCCTAAAAACTAAAATAGAACTACCATATGATCCAACAATCCCACCACCAGGTATAGATCCAAAAGAAAGAAAGTCAGTTTGTCAAAGAAATACCTGTATTTCTGTTTACCACATTTACAGCAACATGGATAAGCCTAATGGACATTATGTCCAATGAAATAACCCCAACACAGAGAGACAAATACCACATGATCTCACTCATATGTAAATGCTAAAAATGTGACCTCATAGAATTAGAGAGTAAATAGTGGTTAGTAGGCAGGAGCGGGGGAGGTTGATCAACAGGTATAAAGTCACAGAATAGAGGAATCAGTTTTGGTGATACATAGCACAGTAGGGTGACTATATTGTTAACATTAATGTAATGTATGTTGCAAAATAGATGAAGACATGATTCTGAACCATCTCACCCCAAAGAAATGACAAGTGTTTTGGTGATAGAAATGTTAATTATCCTAACTTGATCATTACCTAATGTGTTATTTGGCTGGGCACGGTGGCTCACACCTGCAATCCCAACACTTTGGGAGGCCAACGTGGGCAGATCACTTGAGCTCAGCTCAGTTCAAGATACAGTACCCCATTAATATGTACAATCATTGTGTCAATTTAAAACAAAATAAAACTTTTTAAAAATGTATTCTGCCTTTTAAAATATTTTTCAGGGCCAGGCGCAGCGGTTCACGCCTGTAATCCCAGCACTTTGTAAGGCCAAGGTGGGTGGATCAAGAGGTCAGAAGACAAAGACCGTCCTGGCTAACACAGTGAAACTCCATCTCGACTAAAAATACAAAAAAAAAAAAAAATTAGCCGAGTGTGGTGGCGGGGCCTGTAATCCCAGCTACTGGGGAGGCTGAAGCAGGAGAATTGCTTGAACCCGTTTGTGGGTTTATTTTTTAACTTGAATCCTCTTGGAATATTTGATACATGGCATACAGTAATTTTAAATACCTTTCCCCCTGGTGTTAGTTATAACACTCTAGGTTCATGCACAAATTAGATTCTACTTCTTACGTTTATATTGGTCTGTTAGTCTTCATTTTTTCTTTTTTTGGCTACATAAACAATTATGGCCTCACATTATATCTTATCTAAAACAGTAAGTCTCCACATTGCCCAATCTCCTTTTGGGCCATTATTTTTTGTTTTCTTTTTTTTTTTTTTTTCTGCATTTCTGTGGATTATTTTTTGTGATTCTATTTCATCTTCTTTACTATTTTTTTTTTTTTTTTTTTTTTTTTTTTAAGCTAGTCAAGCATGGCTGTGGGAGAGACAATGTTAAATCAGCTTAACAATAACCCACAATACTCGGACCAACTTGGGCCATCTTTTGATCCTCTTACTCATGCACTTTTTTAAGTGAATTTTGAAATTATTTAGGCAGACTATCAAAAGGATTCCATTGACATATTAACAGCAATCATTTTGATTATATGAATTAATTTGGGAAGCACTGTCATTTTTCCTGTTTAGTCTTGATATCAATGCTTATTGGCTATCTCTCCATTTAACCTATGTTTTTCTCATTAAAATGTATCATTTTCAGCCAGATTGGTGGTTCATGCCTGTAATTCTAGCACTTTGGGAGGCTGAGGTAGGAGAATCACTTGAGGCCAGGAGTTCCAAACCAGTCTGAGGAACATAGCAAGACCCTGTCTCCATAAAATATTTTTAAATTGAAAATCAGCTCGGTGTTGTCATAAAAGAATTAAAAAAAAAAAATAGTTGGGTGTCATGGTCTGTGCCTATAGTCCTAGCTTCTTGGAAGGCTGAAGCAGGATTTTTTGAGCCCAAAAGTTTGAGGCTGCAGCAAGTCATGATCACACACCACTGCACTCCAACCTGGGCAACAGAGCAAAACCGTGCCTCAAAAATAAATCATTTCTCAGTGTGTTCCTACTTTGATTCGGCTCTCATTTTCTAGTTGACATTTTATTAATTTTATTGCTTCTTTTTCTTTTTATTTGGATGACTACACTGTTTGCCTTCCAAAACCTTGAGATCCCTACTGAATAGCTTTGCATTTCCCCTTTTCTTTCTTGAGACAGACTCGTACTCTGTCACCCAGGCTGGAGTGCAGTGGCACGATCTCGGCTCACTACAACCTACGCCTCCCAGGTTCAAGTGATTCTCCTGCCTCAATCTCCCAAGTAACTGGGCCTACAAGTGCCCACCACCATGCCCAGCTAATTTTTTTAGTAGAGACAGGGTTTCAACATGTTGGTCAGGCTGGTCTCAAACTCCTGACCTTCAAGTGATCTGCCCACCTGGGCCTTCCAAAGCGCTGGGAGTACAGCTATGAACTACTGTGCCCAGCCTCCCCTTTTCTTTCTGATTAACATAAAGCCCAACCTGCAAAGCTAGAGGGAGGGGTGAATTGTAGCTCTGCAACTTAACAGCTAGGTAACCCAGAAAAATATCACTTTATTTCTCTTAATTTCAGTATCACCAGCAAATCTTCTCTCCTGGACAGAATCTCTCTACCAGAGTGTTTTGAGAGTTAAATGAGATAGACCTAAAGCACTGAACACGTCCTCAGGAAATAGTAGCTGCAGTTTCTATTACCATCATCTTTATTACTATGAACATTTCCATGCATTTTTTCATAGGAATTGCTTTGGCCTGATCTAAAGATTTTCTACAAAATACTCATATTTATACTATAACCCTTATTATATTAGTTTGTTTCTTTGTTGTGAAGAAAATAAAAATAAAGGTAGAATACATGAGGCGGAATACATAATCCCTGCTTTTTTTATTCGGTCTCTTTTGACTTAACACATGATGAGTGTTTTTGTGAAATAAATATATACGGGAGTTTAATTTATCTACTTTTTTCATTTAATTTCTGCCACACGTGTTACTTACATCTATTGCCAGTAACACTGACATATAGAGACGCCTCACTCTGCTTCAGCTTAAAGACAGTCACGAAACGCTCCCAAGGAGCTCAGGGGCAGGTTCTATTATTTTTCCAGCTTCTCTCACAGGGGAAGAGAAGCAGAGAGAAGGTAAAAATCAAAGTAACACAAGTGACAGAGGCGGGATTCAAACCAGGCACTTGGACTGCAGAATCCAAGCTTTTTTTTTTTTTTTTTTTGAGATGAAGTCTTGTTCTATCCAAGGCTGGAGTACAGTGGCGCAATCTCGGCTCACTGCAACCTCCGCCTCCTGGATTCAAATGATTCTCCTGCCTCAGCCTCCTGAATAGCTGGGATTACAGGCTCGTGCCACCATGCCCGACTAATTTTTGTACTTTTAGTAGAGACAGGGTTTCACCATGTTGGCCAGGCTGGTCTTGCCCTGACCTCATGATCCGCGGCCTCAGCCTTCCAAAGTGCTGGGATTACGGGCATGAGCTACCGCACCCGGCCAAAATCCAAGCTCTTAACCACCTCACTCCCTGACATTGTTCAACCAGTTCACCAGCTCTATGACGAAACTTTCTTGCCCTGATAAGGGTATCTTATTACTAGTCTCTACTATGACTTTGTTTTATATTATTAGCATCTACCATTATTTTCTATTTACTTTGGGGACCCACATAAATTTGGTGGCTTTTTATTTAGGGTGCTCATATTTTAGTATTAGTATTTATTAATTACACAAATGTTTAACCAGCCCCTTTTATTCTAACATCTACTTCATCAAAAAGTATAAGTTTTCATTGTATTCTTTATAAGTACAGTACAGTAATACATTTTAGTTTTTAATGCTTTATTTACCAATGTATGTATGTATAGCTCTTCTCTTTCCAAAAGCAATTTTAAATAATCCACAATATCTTTTCTATCTTATGTATTTTCCACATTGGATAGTCTGTTT